>NC_073388.1:15294107-15619334 GCF_028641065.1 Leucoraja erinaceus | reverse complement strand
GAAGAAGGATCAAAGCATATTTTCCAATCTGATCTGTTCAATGCTAATCTGCAATGGCATTTGATTTTAGAACTCCTACCTGTGTCTTCACACTTTACCTCACATGACTATTACTCTTTGCTTACAATTTTCCCCAGTCCTATAACTCTGGGAAAGTCTTCTAATTCTCTTCACCATCCCCCATTTTAATTTCTCCACCAAAGGTACTTGTTACTTCTTCTCTTCTTGCGGATGGCGTGCACAGCCTAAAGTTGTAGGACAACCTGTTCTGTTTGATCTTCTGTTTGTGCACGCCAAGTCGATTGCATTCGTCGAAACAGGGTGGACCACGTAAAGGTTGCAATCTCCCACCTCACTTGTTACTTCAGCAGCTGAGTTCCTGAGCTGTGGAATTTAATCCTATAATGCTTACTGCCTGTAACATTATTAAAAAAATACTGTAGTCCATCTCTTTTGAACAAACTTTTAATATGCCCCAATGCCTCGTGATTTGACAGTCAATTTTTGTATGATGTTGTTATGGCTTGGCTTCAGATATTTTGCTTATTAATGATGCTATATAATACAACTGGTTCTTTAACTGTTCAGCCTTCAGCATAGTACTTATCACGTTTGACTTTTTAGCCCTTTACTAAACAATATTGTTTATCTCCCAGCCACAGTAATGATTCTAAATGCTGATAAAATTACATTGTGCATAATCTGACTTGTCAGTCAGCTGTCTTTAATGCCTGATAGATAGATTAAATTGAAGGTTATAGAAGGTATCCACTAAGTGTGGGAACTCATAACATAATTTAAGGGATCGACTTGGAATAGTATCTCGGGCAAATGAATGCATATCTAAGGATACAAACATCTTATTGCTATCCTGTTGACTATGAGGGCCTTTTGCAAAACAAATTTGGTCACCACCACTTGGGTTCATGGTGTGTATGACTCCCCAAAACATTAATTGGGAATTTTCTGGTTTGGGTAAATATATTTGGGAAGATAATTGTTTATAATATATTTATTTAATTATCTGTTAATGGGGTATAACATTTGGCTGTTGTTGATTCAGCAAAACATATTTTGGCAACATATTTTATTTGTTTTTCTGGTTCTTTTTTTCACCCCTTGTCCTTCCATCTATGAAAACAGGAGGAATCTGCAAGTCATGAATGCAATCAGCGCTTGGTGGTTTTATATGGTGTTGGCAAACAACGAGATGAAGCTCGGCATGTAATTAAAAAAATAACCAAAGACATCTTGAAGGTTTTAAACAAGAAGAGCACTGCTGAAACTGGTAAGCAGAGCATGTGAGATGCTGAGTGTTGCAGGTTTTATGTGTGAATTCCTTAGATCCATATTCACATTTATCACAAGCAGCTTTGACAGTATTTGCAGGATCATATGGATTTTTTTTTTGGATCCTAATTCCTGGTATGGTGTATATCATATCACAACTTGATCTCATGGGTGATGAATTTGACTTCTTGAAGGTGCCTGCTTTTTGTGAGACAATAAATTTGTTTTATTCGTAATGGACTTAATGGAATCTGCAAAGGGCAGTAATGTGTGCCAGTAATGTGGTGGAATCATTGGAGAACATCAGTTGCTTCATTAGCCAGAACCTCGGGATCCAAATGTATTCCTTAGACTTGAAATCCCACACACACTTCAGTTGATAATGTTATACTTTTTAATTACATGGTGAGGTGAAGAATGATAGTGGTGATTTATGCTTCGCCATGACCACATGTGATGCCTTGTCATTTTATTAACTTCAGGGTCATGTATGATACAAGCCAAACAATTTGTCACATAAGGCATAGATTGAAGCATTAGTATTTAAAAAAGAACTGCAGATGCTGGAAAAATCGAAGAAACAAAAATGCTGGAGAAACTCAGCATGAGGCGGCATCTATGGAGTAAATGAATATTCGACGTTTCGAGTCGAGATTCTTCTTCAGACTGAAGAAGGGTCGCGACCCGAAACATCGCCTATTCTTTCGATCCATAGATGATTCAAGCATTAGTATCAGTTTCGTGTCACATGAAAAATAAGATCGCTGACACTCAACAATCATGATTGTTCATTGAAGTGCTGGCATAGATTTTATGCAAAAGTAGAAAATTAGTCACTTTTTATACAAGTAGGGTCCTTTCTCTGATTGCCAAACTCTTTGCTGAGGCACGAATATTGTGTACTACAAAGAAATAAAAGGTGAATAATGTTGTAATCGTATAAAACTTTGGTTAGTCCCTTTTGACTTCCTGAGTATCATCGGGCAGACTTCATCTTTTCTTGCTTCATTGAACCGTACTGTGCCCTTCATTAGAAGCATGGGGTCTGAGTTTGCTTGATCTTAAAAAAAAAACATTCTGTTGCTGCAAACATAATTAGATAGCATTTGAGTTACCATTTTAACTCTTGTCATGGTTTGGGATTTTTAAACCATCATTAACCCAAGTATTTTTTTGTTTGTATATCGATCTCATCAATCCTTTAAGGTGCCTAATTAAACAAAGATCTGGCTATGCTCGTAGAAATCAGATTGTTTACCTCTGTTGACTCATCCTCCCGAGACTTCACAATTAATTTTAAATGTCAGTATTCAACATTTAATATTTATATATTCAATAATGAATAAGGTGAATACTTTATCTAGAAACAGTATTTTAATATAATTTGGCATGCATTGAAAGCATACTATTTAATTTCATAAATAGAAAGTGCAATGCCTCACAATATAACTCGCTGCTATGACTAAACTGTATCTTTTATAGTCACTGGCATTTTTGTCTGATTGTGAAAGCCACCTGGTTTGTCTCGTCTTTTTCCATTGCGTCCATTCAATTTGACCCCCTCATTCACGAAATAAGACTTTTTTTTTGCTTGCCACAGATGAGGTGATTAATTAAAATGCAACTCTTTGGGATTAGAGGTGACATAAATGTGTTTGCAGGATGGATAGCTGCATAAAATTTGCTTCTGGATACAATCTGATCAAAGTGGACAATGTGGCGGGAGATATAGTATTACAGGTGCACAACCTTTTATCCGGTGTTCCAGAAACCGAAAAGCTCCGAAAACCGGCCATTTTTTCCAGATGTCGTCTGCGCACCAAAGCTCGCGTTTGGTGCCAAACTTGACCCAAAATGACCCACGGTCAACCCAGGTCTGTACTACTGTAGCGGCTGCCTCCTCCCTGGAGACCGGGAGACGCTTAAACATCTGTAAATCATTGCTTAAATGTTAGTCAGTTAGTTTGGAGGGCTTTTATGTGAAGGGGGGTGAAGGGGTAAACTTTAATTCTTAGTCCCCTACCTGGTCGGAGAGGCGGGGAGCGGTCAATGCCTTACCGGGTCGCCGTGCAGTAAGCTCCGCAGCGCTGTGGCCGTTGGGGCTGCGGGCGGTGCCAGTTGTAGCTCCGACCCCGGCAACTCTACCCCTGGCTGCGAGGCGCTCCAAATCCAGCGCGGCCCGCGGCCGGACGCCCCAGCTCCGCAAATGTCGGGAGTCGGCAGCGTCGCAGCGCTGGGAAACCAGCGGGGAGCGGGCAATGCCTTACCGGGTCGCCGTGCGGCAAGCTCCGGAGCGCTGTGGCCGCCGACACACAACATCGCGGAGCGTCGCTGGATTTGGAGCCGCGCAGCCAGGGGTAGAGTTGCCGGGGTTGGAGCTCCAACCGGCGCCGCCCGCGGCCGGACGGAGCCCCCAGCTCCGCGAGGTTGGGAGTCGCCGACCAGGTAGGGGACTAAGAATTAAAGTTTCCCCCTTCACCCCGACTCCACCACCACCACATAAAATCCCTCCAAACTAACTGACTAACATTTATGCAATGAGTCTCCCGGTCACCCGGGAGGAGGCAGCAGCTCCAGACTTTTCAAGCCGCCCGCGCTACCTACCTAATCTACGCTAAAAATCTTCCATTCTGAAATCCGAAAATGTCCGAAATCCGACAAGTGTCTGGTCCCAAGGCTTTCGGATAAAAGGTTGTGCACCTGTACTTGGGTAATGTGAAGTTATTGAAAAATAGCAAACAAAAAGTAAGTGTTTTGAGCTAGTTTGAGAGAATGTATTGTCTTTTCATCATCTTTCTGTTGCCATGATCATGTATGGTTTAAGTTTTGAGTTTAGTTTATTGTGACGTGTACCGAGTTACAGTGCAAAGCTTTTGTTGCAACAGTTGATTTAAAACAAATCTTTGAATAGGTGGGGAGGAAGGACAGAAGCGAAAGAAAAATAAACCAGAAGCATTTCCTACAGCTGAGGATATATTTGCCAAATTTCAGCATCTTTCACATTTTGATCAGCACCAAGTTACCTCTCAGGTGAGGGTTAGATTAATTGTAAGAATTGACAGATTTGCTCCATCTATTTGTGAGAAATTTAAAATGATGTAAGAAAACTATTAAAGATGTATCATGTATTACCTGGACTAATATCATCGGGCAGTCTTTATCTTGTCTTGCTTCACTGAACCGTACTGTGCCCTTCATTAGAAGCATGATGTCTGAGTTTGCTTGATCTTAAAAAAAACCATTCTGTTGATGCAAAAATAATTAGATGGCATTTGAATCACTGGCTTTGAACTTTTGAAAAAAATTACACGTTAATTGTTGCATTTGTTTTGCCATGTAGCTCCTGTTACATCTTTCCATGAGATAATGTTAATAATTTTGTTCATTAACTATTCTTGTTTGTTCTATTGTGACAGGTATCACGGAATGTGTTAGAACAGATCACTAGTTTTGCCTTGGGAATGTCCTATCATCTGCCTCTCGTTCAGCACATTCAGTTTATTTTCGATCTGATGGAATATTCCCTTAATATCAGTGGATTAATAGATTTTGCTATTCAGGTACTAGTCTGTTTCCTCTGTCTCGTGTGGCTTGAACTAACATAGTGATGATCAAAGTAGATATTTCCTTTACATTCCTGGAATGATTTATTTATATGTGAAACTGGATTAACTTGTTTTTTTATTGCCTCTTTGTTTTTCTTCTCTGGAAGGGGCTAAATGTGGCTGGTTTACAATTCTGTAAGCATCAGCAGTTCACTCCTGCTTGATGCACTTGCCCATTTATGATCACAGTTGGTTAGTGCTGACAGGCTGTTCTTCACTGAAGATCATTGCAGTGGAGTTTGATTATGTTCTGATCATGTTATTCTTGGAATAAGTATATGGAATTGGTATACCTGATATTCCCCAGTAACTCCAGCCCACCTTCAGTACCTCAAAGCTTATGAGGTCCATAGCAACATATCAGTTATACAGCTTTGAATTGAGATGAAGAAACGTTGGTCTGTATATTTTAATTCCACACTAGGGAATATACTTGGCACTGCAAACCGAGGTGCTGTGGTAGTTATCAAAAAATATTTATATCCAATGAAGGTGCTGCAGTTATTTTTCTCCAGAGTCATCTGCTGAAGAGAATAAGTAATGGAGTGCACATTAAGTCATGCAATTTGCACCAGAGATCTGAACATTCTATTGGGATTGCTATGTTATTTAGTTATGATGTACCATGAATGTTATTCATATTTTATGTTTGATTCTTCTGAGCGCTTCTTTGCAGTTGCTGAACGAATTGAGTGTTGTGGAAGCAGAGTTGCTCCTGAAGTCATCCAGTCTAGTTGGCAGTTACACAACAGGTTTGTGCCTGTGCATTGTGGCAGTCCTGCGGCGCTACCATTCCTGCCTTATTCTCAATCCTGATCAGACTGCACAAGTATTTGAGGGGTGAGATTTATTGACTATTTCTGGACATTTTTGAGAGAATTTTAAGTGTTTTATGAAGGTATGCTTTGTCGGTAATTTATCAGAGACACCATTTCAAATTGGAGGATTGGATATTTGCCTTAGGAGGGATCAAAAGTAGAGGGAGAAGTATGTTGCACTGTAAATGTTGGGTTGAATGCAATTTATATGAAATTCTCTTGGTTAATCTTGAACTGCCCAGAAAACATACTGCCCAGAAAACATATTCGCATTGCCTCTGAACAAAGAGTTTTAAGGAATATAAATATGAATATAGGAGACAATATGAATATGGCTTCAGGTGCTTTTCGGAGTCTCTGTGTATTTTGCTGTCAGGATTTTTTGTATAGGGGTGCAAGTGTGATTGGAAAACATCATAGAACAGAAAATTACTTACACATGTACTGCTGTTGGTTTAAGTCAGGGGTCGGCTACCTTGTTCTGTATAGGGGCCAGGATGCATGTCTGTTAGCGGATGGCGGACCACATCTATCACATGTACACATGGATCCCACCCCCATCCCGCCCCGGTGGCAGGCATCAGATCACATGTTCACATAGATCCTGCCCCTTCGAGGACACCACCCGCAGCACTGGCCCCCAGTTACGGGCGCTCACGAACGTGGCGTACCTGCGGAGCATTGCCTTGGCTCTGTCCTGAAGGCGTTGGCTCAAATACTCATACTCACTCGCCCCCGGCCTATTGACAGCCCCAATCCCGACAGTGAAGCCCAGGCACAGAAGGGCTGGCGGCTTTGCGCAGGATGCGGCACAGCCAGAGCTTGACACTCGGCTGCGCTCGCCGGCTCCGCAATAACGGGGACCGCCCCCCCCCCGCCTGCTGGCCGGATGATTTCGGGTCACGGGCCGCATTCGGCGCCGGAGCCGCAGGTTGCCGACCCCTGGTTTAGGTAGTTTAATACTATTATGCATCAGTTTACACAATAGTTAAAAACATTTTGCAGTTTTGATTGGAATGTCTTAGAAACTAAATTACCATATTCAGGTGAAGATTAACACTATCAGAGTTGAGATGCTGTCTGATGCATTTTTTGAAATAATTTTTAAATGTTTTAATGGAAATGCAATACAGAAATCTAAATATTCTGATTTTCGCATAAATAAAGTTCCAAATCATCACTGGCCAAAATGCACCACGATGTCTTTAACCATCCTGCTGCATGAAAGATAGATAGATTTTCTGGGCTGCTGGATATTTCATCTCCAAAGAAAATGTTTCCATGAAAATAGAGCTGTAAGTGGTTTTGTTTTTATTTTCAGTTTGTGTGGTGTGGTGAAACATGGAGTAAACCCAGCAGACTGCTCCTCTGCAGAGCGTTGTATCCTTGCCTACCTCTATGATCTCTACACCTCTTGCAGCCACTTAAAGAGCAAGTTTGGCGAGCTCTTTGGGTAAGAATTATGGATGTATTACAGATCAAGTATGTGGGAAGATTAATGCAAAAGATTGCTTGTTATTAATTTGATGGAAAGACTGGGAGAGGGATTTTCAAGGTCTGGATGGGGTGATATTTTCTGTGAACTCATGTTTGAACATTGATTGGTTGGCTCCTAGATATTTCTGGAGTTATTGCATGCTAATATCTGTTTAAAGCCTTAAGCTGCATTGAACTAGAAAAGTCCACAGGTGGGCCATCGAGCCTATTGCATCAATTGATTACATAAAATCCATTATAAGATGGACTCTTATGTTATCACACATTTAATGTACTGAGAAACATTTTGGAATTAATGCATTAAATTCATTCAGGGTTTAAAAATGCTTATTTATTGTGTGTATAATATTCAAGCTTGTTGTGCTGCAAAGATGAGCCGCACCACCAGCAAAGGAATAGTTATGTTTGTCAAATAAAGACCTTGGGCGACACCTATTTGCATGAATTTTAGATTGTGGTATTTGCTTGCCAGTTTTGACAAATCTTGAAATGGGTTTTGGTTAAATTCAAAATTGCTGCCAATTAATTTATTTTTAGTGATGCCTGCTCCAAAGTCAAGAATACCATCTACAGCAATATTGATCCTTCTGATTCCAACATGCTCTGGGAACCCGAGTTCATGATCGATGCCATTGAAAACCCTTCTGCACACAACTTTAGCTATTCCATGCTTGGAAAAATCCTGAATGACAATCCAGCCAATCGCTACAGTTTTGTTTGCAATGCACTAATGCATGTCTGTGTGGGACACCATGATCCTGATCGGTAAGAGCCTGACTGTTTTTACACTTGGATGACTAATTTGGTGTCAACTCCAGCACTTTCTAAAATTGCTCCTTAAAATCGATTGATCTTCTACAGAAAAACTTAATTCATTAGCTTTACAGAGAATGGAGTTTGCGATGAGTGGGATTGGTACATAGGGAAAGGTGTTTGCTTTTGACCGTCATGTGGCTTTATATTGTATTCAATTTTTGGCAAGTAGCCGCAAGTGATCGAACAAATAATTTGTTCAACCGTAATGTAAATTGGCCAGGTCATATTTACTTTGGTGTTTGTCATTAGGCTGGGTCTTAGTTGCTAATGAAAGTTATGTTGTATTATGAGCTTTAGAATTATAGTCAAACATCATATTTGAGCCTTATGGCCCAATTTGTACATGCCGACCAGGAAGCCTTATCTAAGCTAATCCCATTTGGCCTATCTCCCACTAAACCTTCCCTAGCCATTTACCTGTCCAAGTTTACATTAACTGCTGTTATTGAACCTGCCTCAACTACTTCCTTTGGCATTCCCACCATTTTCAGTGTGAAAATGTTTCTATTAAATCTTTCCACTCTCACTTTAGTTCTTACTTTCCCTACCATGGGAAAAGGACACTGTGCATTCACCCTATTTATTCCCCTCGTGATTTTATACAACTCTGCAAAGTCATCGTTAAGCTTCCTGCGCTTAACGGAATAAAGTCCTAGCCTGCCATACCTCTCGGTGTAGTTCAAGTCCTCGAGACCTGGCACACCTTCATTTATCTACTCGGCATTCTTTCCAGCTTAATGGCATCTTACTTATGGCAGGGTTACCAAAACTGAATACAATATCCCAAGTGCAGCCTCACCAATGTCTTGTCCAACTGTAGCATAATGTCCCAACTTCTATACTCAATTCCTTGACTTGTGAAGGCTAGGTTGTAAAAATGCCAATTTGAGCAACTATGCGATCCCTTTGCTTTTAGACTATACTTTGGAGATACAGCGTGTGAACAAGCCCTTCGGCTCACCAAGTCCATACCAACCAGCAATCACCCCGTACACTAGCACTATCCAACACACTAGGGACAATTAACAGAAGCCAATTAACCTACAAACCTGTATATCTTTACAGAGAGCACCCATAGTCAGGATCGAACCCACATCTCTGGCGCTGTAAGGTAGCAACTCTACCACTGCGCCACTGTGCCTCCTCAGGGTCATACCATTCACTGCAAAGGTTCTGCCCTAGTTTGATTTCGCAAAATACAAATTTCCAAATAGCTTGAATTTCTAATTGTATGGAACTGTTCTGTCCTTATCAAGGTAAATCATTTCAGAAATAGAACAATTATGTCGATATAGAAATGTCTAATTTGTCTATTTAATTTGAGATGTGTTCAACCTGTTTTAAGCCATCCTTGTGGTCTATTATGCAGTTTAATTGTGAGGCCATTTTTATTTAACATAAGCATTCATGCAGCTGAAAGAGTTTTTTTAGTTTAGAGATACAGCGCGGAAACAGTCCCTTCGGCCCACCGAGTCTGCACTGACCAGCGATCTCCGCACAGTGACACTATCCGACACACATTAGGGAAAACGTACACTTATACCAAGCCAATTATACCTACAAACCTGTAGGTCTTTGCAGTGTGGGAGGAAACCGAGATCTTGGAGAAAACTCACGGGGAGAGCGTACAAACTCCATACAGATAAGCGCCCAAAGTCAGGATCAAATCTAGGTCTCTGGTGCTGCAAGCACTAAGGCAGCAACTGCCGCTGCATCAACGTGCTGTCCTTTAAGCCAGTGCTTCTTAAACTATTTCAGTATAATTTGACCTTGAGTCTAAATCACAAAATTTATTTCACCATGACTAAATGTTCTTATGTCTTTTGCTAATTTTAGCTTTATTCTCCTTTGTGTATAATTTTATATATAATTTATTTTGTCACATGAGGAAAACACATAAATTAACTCACTTCTTAAATGTTTATTTTCAACTTATTGAACATATGTAAAGAAAACCAGGAGTGGAAAAAAAAAGTTTAATTACCACTGGAGTTGGAAAATCATTCTATTAGAATGTTAAAATTCCATTCCAATGTCTAAACACTGGGCTTCAGCACCACCCTAGCCTTTTGGGTTTTGATTCCTGCAGTTTTTTTCTTGGAAAACTAGCTCAAAATGTAGCTAGAATTCATGGTGCTTGATGCAAATAAGTGCTGGTAGATTGAAGTACAGTAAATATATGTAGAATTCTAGTTTTAGCAGAAAAGTAGCTAAAATGGCAACACAAAGTAAAGTTATAGTTCATCAGTTGCCTATGGCGTTCCTCCAAGGTTGCCATTTATACATTTATGATCCCACTAGCTCGTCTGGTCGTCCTTAAAAGGTTATATTACAGTAAATTTAGGAAATGTCCTGCTACTTTGAAATTAGAAAACCATAGGTAGAGAGAGAAAAACATGGCAAAATTCCAACTCCACTGCCATTAAAACCAATAAGAGCTTACCAACCACTTTAATGGCATTGCCTTTTTTAAGTTTAGAACAAATATATTAGTATCTGAATAAATTAAGTCATTCACCCTTCATTCCACCCCTCTAGTTTCATTCACCCCAAAATAATTTAATTCACCCTTGGGAAACCATTCACCAGTTTAAGAAGCACTGCTTTAAGCAATGATTTGGGCTGAATTCAATCCTGAGGCAGAGGCAGATGAATTGTGCACTTGAAATCACAACTCTACCTCGTCCTCTTGTACCAGCATTTTATTGTTATTTGGGATTTATTATTAATTATGAACTTTTAGACAAAGGATGGATGACTTATTGTTCTTCATGAACATGAGTCCTATGAATACAATACACATAATCCTGCATGCTTGATTCTTTGAAGTTAGGTTGATTATTCTCTTTGCAGATTGTTGTACACCTGTCTTTTTTTATTTAGTGTGAATGATATTGCTATCTTGTGTGCGGAGCTAACTGCCTATTGCAAGGCTCTCAGTGCAGAGTGGCTTGGTGTACTCAAAGCACTGTGCTGTTCATCCAACAATGGAACTTGTGGCTTCAATGATCTTCTTTGTAATGTTGATGTAAGTATTTTTTCCATCATTCTGATTTTGAAGTTTTGTTCTATTTGGTTAAATTTGTTAGTTCAGTTAACTACCCACATTCAGTTTTTTACATTCAACCTGAGCATGTATGCTTTTACTACCTTGAATTTAGTACATTGAGTCCATTGGAGCTGCTTCATTTTAAACTTGCAACGGTTTAAATTTGCAAACTCATAAGTGAACCATTTGGGTTTTTCTAACAATTTGACAGGTTAATAGTCACTTTCACAAATGGCGCATTTTTTAAATGAAACAGATTGAAATATGAACCCCAATTTCATGTTTTGTTTGGTTGTAATACACTTTCATATCTGTCTGTTATTATCCCAAAAATAAATCTAAGAAAGACCTGGGCCTTCTGATTAAGGAGGTGAAAGTTAACCGTTCCGCCATTCTGATTCACTTAGCAATAAATGGCTTAACTTCTAATAGTCTCTAAATTACAAATGTTCTATTTTTTGCAGGTGAGCGATTTATCATTCCATGATTCTTTGGCAACATTTATAGCTATTTTAATAGCTAGACAATGCTTGCTGTTGGAGGATTTGATTCGATGTGTGGCAATCCCCTCACTCCTTAATGCAGGTAACTATCTCAACTTCAGGTCCACTCTTTATGGTGCAACGGTATTGAATTTCGCTTTTCATTTCAAGCATGGAATTAAGAATGCGCCTTTTTACATTATGCTTTATTTTATTCATGTACATAGAATTGTTACAGAACAGAATGAGGATATGTAACCATTAAGCCTTCACCAACAAATTGAAAAAGGAATAATGGTCCATCCCATACCTCAGCTTTTTTTTCTGTAGTCCTTTGTTTGTCTTCTCCCTCAAATATCTATCTAATTCCCTTTTGCAACAATTAAATCTGATTCCGTTGTTTTTCTGGATCATGACAATTTGTACATGAGAAAGCCAAAAATGATGCTACAGTCATCTAAATTTGTCTTTAGTTTAATTTAGAGATGCAGTGTGAAAAGAGGCCCTTCGGCCCACCAAGTTCATGCCGACCATCAATTACTCATTCACTCTAGTTCCATGTTATCCCACTTTCGTATCCACTCCCTATACACTTGGGGCAATTAACAGAAATCAATTAACCTTCCAACCTGCACGTTCTTGGAATGTGGGGGGAAAACAGAGCACCCAGGGAGAACCCGCGCAGTCACAGAGAGAACATGCAAACTTCTGAGGTCAGGATCGAACCTGGGTCTCTGGCGCTGTGAAGCAGCAGCTCTACCAATGTGCCATTGTGCTGGTTTGTTGTTTGATTCCCACGAGAAGAAACCCTTTCTCTACAATTTGAGCCATCTTTATTGAATCATTTTCTTTTAAAAGCAGAACCGTCTCGGACTCTTCTGTCTGTCCTTAACATTAGAAATCCATTATTCCCAGGACTTGTGCATTAAGTCGTTTTAGCCCCTTCTCAAGGAGTGGTGGATTCTCAAAATATATTGAAGATAAGAATTAGGTGCAATATTCTACATGTGGCAATTTTTTATTGAGGTTTTGTACATCACACTTTTGCTTATAAATCAAGGGCACTATTCTTTTTTGGTCATGTTCTATATTGGTCCTGCTACCTGCAAAGATTTGTGCAGATGTATGTACTCAGGGTTTTTCTGAGCAAAGGTATGCACTTAGAATTCTGCCCATGATATTTTATTACCTTTCCACATTTTCCTACCAAAATGTATGTCATGTTTCTGTCCTTTAATTTTCAACTAGCCCATTCCATCGATTTGTCTATTTTCTCATAGTTTACCACAATTTTTCTTACAATTTTTTGTCATCCATAGATTTTGAAATGATATCCTGTACACCAGGTGACTAATATATATGAAGAATAGTCATTCAATTGTTGACTTGGTGAATATCACCACATGCCTTTCTCCAGCTCTAAAGCAGAATTCATTGCCTGTCTATTTTATTACGTGAGCTTTGCTTTTTCTTACATGCTTATTACATGGCACTTTGAAACTTACGTAAATACTTCAAACTGCAAAAATTTCTTCAACCCTTCCTTATTATCAACAATTCAATGAAGCTAGTTAAGCATGGCTTGCTTTTAAACAATTCTGTACAATTACTTTCTCTTGACTCTTCTGGAATTTGAACACTTCTATTGAATCAAGTCTCCCTATAAAACAGGTTTGTCCAAATGACTAATTTTAACCTTAATGTAATTGATAATTACAATCATTAAGATGCAGTCATCTTCATTTTACGACTAATGACGCGACCTTCCAGCCCTCTGGCATGTTTGGATGATTACACCAAATGTCGCTGTAATTTTACCTTTACTTCCTTCTATTCATTATATTCATTATTTGCGAAGGAATGCCTACCTGTTCATTATTTAAATGCCTATGGAAGCTTTTGATTCAGTTTCATTATATTTTATGTACCCTGTTGCAGGCACTAAAATGCGCTTGCATTATCTCTTCCCTTTCTTTTACTGTCTACTTTTTTATCAAACCTTTGTAGGAAGCACAACTTGAACTACTCTTAAAGATCATCATTCTATTCATCCTTCATTTTTCAACAAGTTAGCAACATTTTTTTTGTCCAGAAGAAATTTGCAATGTCATTTTCAGAACAATGATGTTTTGTGACCTGTATCTTTGTACTGAATGATGTTGCCCTATTTTTTTTTAAGATGATGCACTTTGTGGAATGTAGCTTGGCAGTCTTGAAACAACTAGATTTCTAATGGTAGATCAAATTAAATCAAATTGAAGGCTGGTTATTTCAGCATAATTGTAAGATATTGATTGGTTGCATAATTGTCATCAACTTTTGATTTTACATCTAGGTCCTATTTTGATTCAAAGCATAGGGATGGTTAAATATAATTTACAGACCAAATAAATGTTATGAACTTTAATTAAAAGCAGAAATTAGAAGAAAAAACGTAACTGTAATTAAGCAACATCCTGCAAAATGTTTTCTCTTGCGAAACTTCTGATGAATCATAAGAGCGTGGTTAATGAAAGTTGCACAGTAAATACACATTTATTTCCTTTTAACCTATGCATTATTGTGATCTTAGGCAGGCGGTGTTGAATAAAAGAACGTCCTTGGAAATGACTCATACATGCTGTTAAAATGAGCAGTAGTAAAGGTGGAGATAAAACAAACAATTTGCAAATGGTGCAAAGCTGTACTGAAGAGAATGCTGTATTGTTCTCTGCAGATGAAATGTTAAACCAAGACCTAGGATCCATAGGCACATATTTTCTGGTAGCTTGTCTTAGTGCCACAGTGCCACAATTACTCTCTAACATGCATATCACAGAAGTACACCATGAATTGGTACAGAACATTCTCATAATATAACAATTTACTGTGTGAATACAATTTTTTATCACCTAGTTTACTAGTCCAAATCAAAAACATTAAATTCAATTTAATCAAACGAAAAGGAATTTCACATGGAATAAAGTAATTTAACCATTGGCAGTTGACTGACATGTAATATTAACAGACTTTCATTCTTCAGCTGAACTTCAGAATGTTTCCAGCATTGTCTTTCTCTCTTAAATTATTCTGAGAGACAATTGTAATTTAAGTCTATACTTTGTTGCTGCATTTTACAAAGTAGTGACCATGTTTCCATTTGTCATTTGTCTTTCAGCATGTAGTGAGCAAGATTCCGAACCAGGTGCTCGCCTAACATGCCGAATCCTCCTCCATTTGTTTAGGACACCACAACTAAACCCTTGTCACCAAGACAGCAGTAAGTGATGCATTTATACAGTGAAAATGCCTGAGCCATTGTTTCTGTTTAGTGAGAAGATATTAATATATTCTATCCACAAAGATTTTAATTCAACACATTTCATGTAGGTGGTTCAAAACATTTTTTTGGTTCAGAAGGAGCTGTTCAATGCTATGTAAACAACTTGTAAGCACTAAATGAGGGAACAAGCATTTGGGAGAGGCAATCTACATATTTTATTTTAACCGTTTCACTTTTATCCTTTAACTTTGTAAACTGGAGCAATCAGTTTTGTAACCATGATAGCTGTTTGTAAATATTGGACAGTGCCAGTGAATACGTGATTCCTGTCGGTGGGTGTTTATCGCTTGGGGAGGCCATCTCAATATTCATATTGATTTGGGATTAGACTGTTGAAATTAAAATTTGTACTGACATTAGGTCTTTGTATCAAATTCTTTAATTATCAGTGGGAAGTTCAAACTGTGTCAGAAAGAAGATAGACACAAAATGCTAGAGTAACTCGGAGGGTCAGGCAGCATCTCTGAAGAAAAAGAATAGGTGACGTTTTGGGTCAGAACTCTTCTTTGGACTCCAGCATTTTGTGTCTATCTGGGATGTTCAAACTGATGTTCAAGCAACTGGCAGGTTCCTTTCAACATTCTGGCTTACTGGTCCTTGACCAGTGCCGGCCTTTCAAACTGCACGTGTTTGACTCCTGAATAATCTCAATAATCAATGAGACACCATCCTGACTTAGTAACTGGAAGAAACTGTGGGGCATCTAATGAAGTAAATAGTCATTTTGGCTTGTAGGATGTGGGAGTTCATTGACAAAACAACCCAGTCTTTAACATTGAATTTCCAATCTAAGCCAATAGGGAATGATGGTGAAATAACTGGTTGAAAAGCAAAATTGTAGTTATTGGAAATTTGAAATAATACAAAGTCCAAGAGATTTGGTTCGGGAGTATCAGTGATAATGGGGGGGGGGGGGGGTGGAAGATTGTAACCTTCACGTGGTCCGCCCTGTTTCGACGAATGCGATCAAATAGAACAAGTTGTCCTACAATGTTAGGCTGTGCATGCAATATGCAAGAAAAAGAAGAAGTGACAATGGAATGGTTTAAATTCCAGGTTTGCGTTTCTGGTTAAGTTTTTTTTTTTAAACTCCAGTCAAGCTGTTTTCTTTGGTCTTAAAATTAAAGTTAAAATGGTTCCTGGTCATCCAAAGATCATTATTGAATATAATTGCTATACATGTGGAGTAAATCTGATGTGTTTGCAATGAGAAATGGAAGCCAGAGGGAAATCACTGCTTATGTAAACATGGTAAATGGCTGAGGTGACTTTCCCAGTACGTGAAGTGCTGACCTAATCTAATTTAATGGGACATGCGAGAATGAAACCAAGGTTTGTTGTTCTGTGAAAATCTTGAAAGGCGACAAGCAACGTGTCAAATTAAATCCAATGCATGGCCGTCTGAAGTGGAAGTGCGATGGGTGCGTTCGCACCCCACTTTTTTTCCAGAGTAAAAAAAAATCCAGAGGGAAAAAAATTAATTAATTTGGGCGCAATATTTTTTTTATTCTACACCAGGACAGAGGGAGCCTTGCCGTTGGGCTACTTGGCCCTCTTGCATTCGTACAGCCATTAGATGACCCTGGCGTTGCGCTCGATGACCGAGAGGGCAGAGGCTTGTTCTTCCCCTGGGGTGGCCCGTTGCAGCTATCGCTGCTGCTGCACCGGATGGCTCGCTGTCTGGGCATCTGCTGCGAAACTTGAGGGCAAGGTGGCGTCGGCGGCAAACTTCTCCCTGGCCAGGTTCTCGATCATCTTGGGCTCGAGTCCGCAGTGTTCGAAGAAACTGTCTAAGCCCGAGCTGGCTCGGGAGAAGCGGCAGCTGAGGTCAGAGTGCAGGCGTCACAATCCGCCTTCACCAACCTGCCGCTTGAGCGGCTCCTTGGTGCTGCTTCTCGGGGCGCTGCTGGCGTGGCAACTGGGGGGGGGGGGGGGGGGAAGAGGAGGGGGGGGAGAGAGGAGGGAGGCCAGGGGAGATGAGGGGGCAAGGGGAGGAGTGGGAGGGGAGTGAAGAGAAGGGGGGAGAGGAAGAGGGGGAGAGGCGGGGGGCGGGGTGGGAGAGGTGATGACTCTCAGGGCAAGATGGCGCAGACTTCAAAGTTTGTCAGATTTCGGAAGATTTTCATTAATAACTCGAGAAATAATGCATGAAATTTTCAGATAATGCGATTTTGGACTCTACGGGAATATTCTCTAGCGGAATATGCAAACATTTTACCATTACCGCGTAGATTTTTTGAGAAAATATGATTACAAACACAAACACGATCAGAGTTTTAATAGTTACTAGACCAAGTGGGACCTGTTGGGGGGGGTGGGGGAGAGAGAGAGAGAGAGACACACACACACACACACACACACACACACACACACACACACACACACACACACACACACACACACACACACACACACACACACACACACACACACACAGTACGTAGGATAAGATATGATATTGAATCAAAATCAAGAATTATAAATTCAAATTTCAAAATTGATTTCACAGTTCAGCAGTACTGATTTTCAGTATTCCATACTGATATTTGACAATTCATAAGGCTGCATAGAAAATACTGATTTTCAAAAATCCGGTTTCTGTCTTGTACGTTCTATTGCATTTATGTGAGAAATACTGATTTCCCCAACAAAATACTGATTTCAGCCTTCAAAATACGGAAATGCTCGGTGAAACTTGGCAGCTCTGCAATTATTCACCATCGCATTGTATTTGAGAATTTAAAATGTAATTTGTGATCTTGTTTATGTCATGGAACTAGAATTTGTTGTAATAGTATGACAGTAAAATAGGTTAGTTTGAAAGCGATCATAGTAATGTAAATGCACCATTTAGTTTTACTTCAATTTTCATGATGGAAATTGAAGTCGAACTAAATGTTGTATTCACATCACTATTCCATGGTGAAATTGATGTGATGTGATTTTTAGGTCAGGAGGATCATTAAAGATGCACTGCACACACTAACACAGTCTAACAGCAACAGGCAATCAAATCAAAACACAAAACATTTTCTAAAAAAAAAAGGGTTTTCTTTACTGCAAAAACTTACAGTATCTTATTTGCAGTTTTTGCATGCTCCTTTATAACATTTTACATAACATTTTACAACAGTACAACTTGATTATTAAAACAAGGACAACTTCAATTCTTGATTTAAAGAAAGTATGTAACAATGATCCCAATCATACCATTCCACCCACTCATTACTCTTGACTCAACTAAAATTATTTCTGAAATATTGGTCATCCATTTGGTGCAGAAATGCTCCAAAATAAGGCTCGGAATGCACCAGAGAGCATCTAAAACCCCAGAGCTTCCAGGTCCCTTCAACTGGACCCCGACCGCAAGATACTTCGAGCTCCCCGCTCATGATGTGCGCTGCACGCATATTATTTCACATACATTTTTTGTAGTCCTGTCATGCCACCCCCCTTTTTGAAAAGCATGCGATGTATAGCTGACATTGCACCAAAAAGGATGCCTCAAAAAATGTGCCCCAATCTAGCACTGCGATCATCGGATTCCCACTGTGTTTATCAAATATTTGACTGAAGATTTCAATGTGGTCATAGCTGATCAATCTCCCAGAAAGTGGCCCCAGGCAAGTTCCAGTTTACAGTTGATGATAAGACACGCGGAACAAAGGCCATGTGTAAAAATAGTACTCTCGGATTTAAACCCAGGTTTGAGCATAGAACAGCTTAGTCTGATGATTAAAATAAATTAATGTGCAGGTCAGATACACCAATTTATTAACCTTGCTTTTTTTAGATTGTCAATGGCAACTGACCATCAATAGATGCTAGGACTGGAAGATTCCACTGGGACACTGAGCTTTATGAAAAGCTCAGCATTACAGGTCAAGTCAAGAGTGTTTATTGTTGTGTTCATGGATAGGACAATGAATTTCTTGCTTGCTGCAGCACAACAGAATATTGTAGGCATAAATACAGAACAGATCAGTGTGTCTATATACCATAGAATATATATATATATATACACACACAAAAATGAACAGATAAAGTGCATTAGGCTGTTACAGTTCAGAGTTTGTTTGAAGTTGTGTTTAATAGCCTGATGGCTGTGGGGAAGAAGCTGTTCCTGAACCTGGATGTTGCAGATTTCAGGCTCCTGTACCTTCTACCTGATGTCAGCGGAGAGATGAGTGTGTGGCCAGGATGGTGTGGGTCCTTGATGATGTTGGCAGCCTTTTTGAGGCAGCGACTGCGATAGAATTTTTGTTGTCCAAGTGATCCAGAGCGGAGTGGAGAACCAGTGAGATCGCATCCACCGTTGATCTGTTGTGGCGGTAAGCGAACTACAGTGGATCCAGGTTCTTGTTGTGGTATAAGTTGATATGCGCCATGATCAGCCTCTCAAAGCACTTCATCACCACAAACGTTAGTGCCACTGGTCGATAGTAATTGAGGCACGTCACCTTGCTCTTCTTGGGCACTGGTATTATTGATGCCCTTTTAAAGCAGGTGGGAACCTCAGACCTCAGAAGTGAGAGGTTGAATATTTAAATCCAGCCAGTTGGTCCGCACAGGTTTTTAAAACCCGACCGGGTATACCATCTGGTCCAGGCGCATCAGTTCACAGGTCAAGCCCCGGCTGAGTTGACAGGAAGCCTGTTGGAAAAAATGACAAACGGCGTACCCTTGCACTGACATATTCTGCAATGTCATAGTGGTGATATGTCATTACTGGAGCTATTGGTGCATATTGGTATTCTTTTGAAGGATTTGAGTGATGAGTGGCGGAGCAGAGCACGTAAGAGTATCACTGCAACAATAGTTGAAATCCTTCTAGCTCTTAAACACACTGATGTAGCGTTCTTTATTCCCCAGCTAAACCAACAGTGGGGATCCGTTCATCATGCGACAGACATCTACTAGCAGCATCACAGAACAGCATTGTGGTTGGAGCAGTGTTTGCTGTCCTCAAAGCTATCTTCATGTTGGGTATGTATAGAGTATTTTTTCTGCAGATTACTTTTTTACAGCAGGAACGGCTTCACTTGTTTTGGTGTTTTCTCACACTCTCATTTTATAAATCATTCTCTTTTAGTGCACTGGTGAGTTCATGGTGTTCTAGACTGAAATATGAATAGACTTGCATGGATTGGTGCTAATTTTTCAACATGTATATAAAATTAAAAGCTGTATTGGTAGGATGGTTATCTTTGATTTTAATTTTTTTTAATTGTAATATTGGTCAGTCTACCTTCATTCTTGCAGAATGAGAGGAAAATTTGTAAAAAAACACTTGCTTGAAATAGACTCAGATTTTACTTAAACCTTAGAATGAAGGAAACAGCTTTTCAGAAAATAATATTTAAGAACATTTTCTGCCCTATTATTTCAATGGAAACATTGATTTTACTCTAGGTTGCCTTTTATATACAAAGCATCACCTGTAGAGCAGGATCTTGAAAATTGTCACCAGTGTTCTTAAAGTAAGAAAGGAAAGGCTGATGGTGGTGAAAAAAGTGAGCAGTGGCTTGGTAATGTAACCCTCTGCCTAGAGAGAATCATTTGGCTAACTATATAATGATCATACTAAATGTGTTTATAGATGATAATTTCGGAGACTTCTCAATGCAAAATCTTCCTCTTGTCATTTCAGGTGATGCTGAATTGAAAGGGTCTGGATTCTCACATTCTGGTGGAATGGAGGAGCTCCCCGAGGATGATATAGGAGTGAAAAAATCTGGCAGTCGGGCTGTTTCTATTGAAACAGCCAGTTTAGATGCTTATGCTAAATACGTGTTGAAGAATATTTGTCAGCAGGTAAAGAAATATTTAAGAACAAGATATTAAAACTGGGAACAGCAGCTCTGCGTGTTCATTGAAATTAACCTGCTTAATTTTTATGCAAACACCTTTGAACAGAATTTTCTATATTTTGTTCCTAACTGCAATGATAATATTTAAATAAGTTTTGTTAATTCCCAGTTGAAGCATTTACTTATAGCTGTTGAAAATTACATAAATTTGGCACATTTCCTTGAGTTATTTCACCAGATTTCTTCAGACAAAATGAGATATTGCATGAAAGAAGGTGGATGATCAAGAACTTTGTCAAAGATAAAGCTATTAATGAAGACATTGTAATGAAATATCTATGTTTAAAGATGACATTTTAAGATGTCAGGCCTAAAACCCTGTTTAAGCTGCCAGTGATGGGATGAAGAAAGTAAATGACGATGAAAGGGCAATATTAGTGGAATACAAATCTTAATCGCTTGTGAGGCTGCAGCAGGTAAAAGGGGTAGGAAATGGTGAAGCAATGGAGTGATTGAAATAAATGATGTTGATCATAAAATTTATATATTCTGGGACCAAGAATGCATATAGTTCATTGAGGCAAAGGATTGTCCTGTGACATATCTGGGATATTGGAATTATGGATGACTGGTTAGGGAGGGTGAGAGTCGGGGAGCTTGATGGGATAACTTTGGAGAGTAATTTCGAAAGTTTCAGCAGCAAGTGAGCTAAAGCTGTGATGGGAATAGGTGGTCATTATGATGGGAGAAGGTACAGGTCAGAAGCTATCTTGGAGTTAGAATGGGCATTGTTCAGTCAAAGACATTGGTGAGCCAGGAAACTAGAATCAGTGCCTCATGGAAGTTTATGGCATAGAAAGAGAGTTTTAGTTTTCTAATGTTTAGTTGAAGGAAATATCAATGTAATCAGAAGTGGATGTTTGATAATTAGTCCGACATCACAGGTGGTGAGATAGAGCCTATCTGTGCCTTGGCACTGTGATGCACCAAGCACGTAGATGAGATATATGAGTGGCCAAAAGCTGGTTTGTTGGGTATTCTGTTGACAATGCTTTGAAGTAAATAAAGGCATTTGGTGAAGATTATCTAGCTTAACACAAATTGCTAGAAGAACTCAGCAGATCAGGCAGCATCTGTTGAGGGAATGGACCAGTATGTTTTTGGTTGGGAATCTTCTACAGTCTGAAGAATGGTCCTGACTTGAAATATCACCTATCCATTTCCTCCACAGATGCTGCTTGACTCACTGATTTCCTCCAGCACTTTGTGTTTTGCTCAAGATTCCAGTATCTGCAGTTCCCTGTGTTTCCATTATCTTGCTAAACCTGGATGTGTGAGAGTGGAACATGTGTGGAGAGTCAAGAGGAGGTAATGACAGAGAACGCTGCAATAGAGGCAGCTAGTGGGTTGAGAATAGGAGGGATAGTGCACCAGAGAGGGGGAGAGAAGAATGAAGATTCTGAGCAATTGGGTTTTATAGACAGTCGATCCCAATATATGATCAGAATATATTCTATTTTATGTCATAGATTAACATATGACACACATGTGATTAACAAGGATAGATTCTTGATTAGTATGGGTGTCAGGGGTTATGGGGTGAAGGCAGGAGAATGGGGTTGAGATGGAAAGATAGATGTCATAATTTTATTTTAGTGTAGACTTTATGGACCAAATGGCCTGATTCTGCTACTAGAATTGATGAACATTCCTGAATCCAACACAGCACTCACGGTGCAAAATAAAGCTTTACATGACAAGCTGGGCATGTGGTGACGTTTTTCTTTAATATGGAAATGTCCACAGCTAAGAACAACAGATAGAAGGAAGTCAATAATGAAAAAAGTACAGAAAGTCCATTTTCGCCGATCCTATGGGTAGATTGTGAAAAATACTACCATTTGAGGAAATGTAATAAATATGATGGGTAATTTTAAATAGAAGCCAATTCGGGACATGAGGGAGGTAGTTTTCTGTTCAACGTTAAGTTTTGATGGAGAACCGTTCTATGAAGCATCTTGGGATGTTTCATTTCATTGCCGCTATATCAATATAAATTGTTGCTGTGGTCTTAACATAAAACCTGTTAACGGAAAGAGAAACAACCTGACTCTGCTAGTAGTATCATTGTACAATACATATTTGAATAAAGCATTATGTTTCTTTGTAGGAGTGGGTGGGAGAGCGATGCCTAAAGAGTTTGTGTGAGGATAGCAGTGCTCTGCAGGATCCAGTTCTAACAAATAAGCAGGCTCAGCGACTCTTGCAGTTGATATGCTATCCACATCGGCAACTGGACAGTGAGGAAGGAGACAACCCACAACGTCAGAGAATCAAACGGATCTTGCAGGTGAGAAACGATGCACATTTTTTACAAAGAATTACATGCCACAAATAAATAGAATAAGCAATAGGTAGCTGTGTCCTAGTTTAGTTGGCATCTGTAGTAGCACAATGGTGTGCATAGATTTTAAAATAGTTGTACTAATGACAGCTTTGTTGTTTAATACTGATAAGACAATAATAGTAAAATGAATAAAAGTACAAATGTAGGTCGAAAGATGAGCCAGACGGAAGAACATAACTTTCTCACATCTATCCCAAGAACATTCTCTACTTGTACTTCAAGATCATGTGTTTCTTAATCTTGAATAGTTGTTCAGTTTTCTATTTCTTTTAGAATCTTGATCAGTGGACAATGAGACAGTCATCACTGGAGCTGCAGCTTATGATTAAACAGAGTGTCACCAGTGTAAGTAAAGACATTTATAATTTGAACTCCCTTCTAGGTCTGTATATATATGCCTGCTGTAATCAACAACAATAACCGAGAGAGGGTCTGTGTGTGTGTATGTGTCTGTTAGTAAAGAAAGTGATGCCATTATTCTTCCTTCTAGAAGATCTAGAAGTGCTTATATCTAATTTTGGCCCATCAGCCCCCTGGTATGAGTGAATGGGAAAACATAACACTGGCAATTCTGCCAAAATATTAATTGAAAGCAAAGCCCAAAACACACAAAGACAAGAAACTTTGTAACATTTTACTTGTATGTAATATCAGTGTAATATAAGAGAAGTACATTCCTTGAGTTGTGTGAGATGCAGTTAAGATTCAATTCAATTCAATGATACTTTAATGTCACATGTTTCTAGGTACAGTGAAATTCTTTGTTTAGCACACAACCTATTGTATAATAAAGTATCATTCATTCAAAATCATATAGCAGACCTCACCAGCCATGTTTCTGGCGCCCACAAAGTTACAAAATCTTCATCAAACAATCTTCTGCTCACAAAAGAGAAATTTTGAATGCATTTCAAAGAATTCTTTATTCAAATAGGTCAGAAATAGGACAGTTTATCAATACTTTTGGTAATCCTATTGTGATATTGCTTATCACAAAATTCGTTTTGCATGGCTCCTCAACTTTCATATGTGATTCCAGACTGATTTTTTGTTACGATGTTTGAACTTGTTTGGAGTTGGTGAGTCAACCTGACATCTAAGATTGACACAATGTGCTGGAGTAATTCAGTGGGTCAGGCACCATCTCTGGAGCAAAAAATATCTGTCACTTATTGATTTCTGCGAATGCATCCAACCAAGCCTGTTTCCCATTAAACTGCAAATAGAGATTATGATAGGGTTCAGCCAGCGTGTGTTTTATCTTGATCTGAATTTAAGACCTTAGGCTTTGCTCCAACCTACATTAGCATCCCATTGAAGGGACCCAGCTGGTTCAAGATTACAAAAATCTTATGTAACTTTATACTTGGTGTATCCTAAAGTATGTTAAATAATAATTAAAAAAGCATGCATTACTGTTGTTTGGTCCTTTATTTCAGGAGATGAACTCCTTGTTAGAAAACATCGCTAAGGCCACTATTGAAGTATTCCAGAAATCAGCTGAAATGAACTCCTCTAATCTGAACAGTAATGGAACGGTGAATTCGGGGTTACCTGTCTCTGGCACCAGCAACACAAATGGAAACACCAGCAAAATGAAACCACTGCTGAGGTGAGTTGAAATCGACGTAAAAATGTGAGCACTAGAAATTTGGAACAAAGTGCGAAGTAGACTGTCAATTCTGAAAGTGTAAAAACAGTACATCAACGTGAAAGAGGAAATTTTCATCAGAATTTCAAATCCGATGAAGAATTTACAACCCTCTTGCTATAACATTGAATTCCTCAATTTCAGATAACCAGTCTTCCTAGTGTGTATCTGAACTAGCCAGTTCCGATCTAAGGGCATTACCCATAATTTGAACTGATTTCCCTCAGCATCCCTTGGATGCTGTCTAACACGCTGGATATTTTCAACATCCTCTTTTAATTGCAAATTTCCAATTGCTGCAGTGTTCTGTAACTCAATTACAGCATTGTTTTTCTAAATATTCTTCCTTCTATTACTTTCATCTTGTTCTTTTTACATCTCCTCCAAACTGACCAGCTGCACTTTATAGGCCTTAAACACCATGCACTTACTGCTATCATTTGCATTATTCTGTCTCTTGGTCACCACCATTTATTTGCTTTGTCTCTAAACCCCACCCCCTTTTGTGCAACTTAAAATGTGCTTGTTTTCTAACTTTCAATAATTCTAATGAAAAGTCTTCAACCTCCAATGTTAACTCTGTCTCTTTCACCCTTAATATGCTGAAAGCTCTGCCTGGGTTCTATGCAACTGGTTGGCAGATTAATTAGCAACATAGAGAATCTGGGCAAACCATCACCTAACACTCTGACCTTGAATCAAACACCTAATGGGGAGAGAATGAACCTGATACTCTGATTATATTTTAACTTTTTTTATTATGCCACCTTTGATACAAGATTTCACTGATGCAATATCCAGTTAAAGCAATTTGTAATACTGTATTATAGAAACATACAAAACATAGAAAATAGGTGCAGGAGGAGGCCATTCGGCCCTTCGAGCCAGCACCGCCATTCATTGTCAGCCATGATCACAGTCATTGTGATCATGGCTGATCGTCCCCAATCAATAACCCATGCCTGCCTTCTCCCCATATTCCACTAGCCCCTAGAGCTCTATCTAACTCTCTCTTAAATCCATCCAGTGATTTTGCCTCCACTGCCCCCTGTGGCAGGGAATTCCACAAATTCAGAACTCTCTGGGTGAAAACGTTTTTTCTCACCTCAGCCTTAAATGGCCTCCCCTTTATTCTAAGACTGTGGCCCCTGGTTCTGGACTCGCCCAAAATTGGGAAATTTTTTCCTGCATCTAGCTTGTTCAGTCCTTTTATAATTTTATATGTTTCTATAAGATCCCCCTCATCCTTCTAAACTCCAGTGAATACAAGCCTTGTCTTTTCAATCTTTCCTCATATGACAGTCCCGCCATCCCAAGGATCAATCTCGTGAACCTACACTGCACTGCCTCAATCACAAGGATGTCCTTCCTCAAATTAGACCAAAACTGTACACAATACTCCAGATGTGGTCTTATGTTAAAAATACAATGAGATTACAGCAACAATTTATAGTCTCATTGTATTTCAGAGATATCTCGACTTAAAATGATTGTTCTAATGGAGAAGAGAGATTTAATGCTTAGTTGAGCTTGCCAAATGCTGTGATTAGCCAAATCTGTACTCCTTATAGCTAATAGGACTTGGTTTAATGCAAAGATGTTTTATCCTCATCACTGATAAAAGCTAGGGACATTGCGACCATATTTGTGCATTGTACTTTCTGTTCTAATACACCTTCATTTTCACAAACAGCTCATCAGAGCGGACAGGAGTCTGGCTGGTGGCACCGTTAATCGCAAAATTGCCAACATCTGTCCAAGGCCATGTGTTGAAAGCTGCTGGTGAGGAACTGGAGAAAGGACAACATCTTGGGTCGTCCTCACGAAAAGAACGGGATCGGCAAAAACAGAAGAGGCAAGTGTGTATTGTAGCTTTTTTATTATGCAGTAACAACAATGTATTGTTTCCAATTTTCCATCATTGCAATTTATTCTGGTGTTCAGTCACTATATGTTTCTGAGCATTAATGAGCCACCAGTCCATCCCATTATGCTGCTCTTCCCCAGGTTACAGCAGGGTTACATTCCAAAGAACTGTTCATAACAGAAGGTAGAGGTACCTTGTCCTCCAGGAATAGATGGTCTGAAGAAGCATTCCAATTCTCGTTTCACCATTCTATTTAATCAAGCTAATATTAATACATTTATCCTGACCCTATCTTGTGCTAATAAATATATTCTTTGAAAATATTTTCTGCAGACAAGGTTTTAAATGCTATTGATGGTTTCGAAAAGGACACTGCTGCTGGCCTGGACATCACATCTCTAGATAGGATTTGCAAAATGGACATAAATGTGTTAACTAGCATGTATTCGCCCGGGATTAAATGTGGCAAAATTCTAGTTAATGTTTTGAAAAGTCACCTGCAGCACCGCAGCAGCCAACAAATTAATTCTGCTGATATCCCAAATGCACGCTCGTTTACACATATCATGATAGGCAAAATTAATGCCCAACACTTCTATTTCCTCCACAAAGGCCCGCTTCCCCACAGATATTTATCCTTCCTTGTTTAGAATGACTTTGACAGATGTTCACTCTTTTTTCAATGTTCCTTTTAGGGAAAAGAAGTGGTTAATCTGCATTTAACAAAGGATATTTTATCATCATGAACCTATTTGTACAATGGTGAACTAGCCCTTCACCTACCAGTCTTTTAATTTAGCATTGCTTCGTTTGTAGTGTGACCAAGGGTTCCCTTCCACTGTTACATTGGATACCAGGCATCTGATATTTGATCAGATGATAACCAGCATCTGTAGTTCTTTGTTTCTACAGCTAATATTTTAAGTACACAAAGTCAACATCAGAATGCGTGCTTAAATGTTACTCCAAATTTCTATCTTGTCATTAGTTTCCTTGTCTCTTTCTTTGGAGGGGTAACACTGATTTAAAACTATTTGTCTCCTATAAATTGCAGATGTGCTTTTAAATACTCACTGAGTTGAGCTCTCTCTGATATTCTACTGTCTCTTAACATTGCAATTGCCCTGTTTTTCATTCACCCTGCAATCACCCTGTCACCTAATCACTATCACCTCACTTCCTTTCTCTTTATTTTCAAACAGTGGCTTTTTTTAAACAGTGCAGTTAACTCTTTTCATGTGAAATTACTTAGAAAAAATGTCCACTGTGTGTCTGGGTTTTTTACGATGGCCTGTAATTAGAAGAATCACCAGGGCTTAATTATTATGTTTAGTGTGATTAAATTAACCTGATTACAGCAGTTTAAGACAACTCGTGGGCAATAATATATTTTGTCTAAATTTTGTTCGCAGTATGTCTTTGCTGAGTCAGCAGCCATTTCTTTCTTTGGTTTTGACATGCCTTAAGGGGCAGGATGAACAAAGAGAGGGACTTCTCACCTCTCTTTACAGCCAGGTCCAACAGGTAATTGACTTTTAACATTATTTGGTTGTGAATCTGTAAATTTGTTTCAATGTTTAGTGAAGTAATACAACTTGTGTCTTTCATTTTTTTCTATGACATAAATTTCATCCATATGATGTCAATATACAATGTTCAATACTTCCTCCTCCATGAAAACTTAGCTATCAATTTAAGCAGGCAAGCAGTATTTTGATTTAATATCTCATTTGTCATCACTCAGAATAACAAACATTCCAATATCATTCAAGCGTGTTCTTTAGCCCTAAACTGGAATGTGCTCTTTGGTTTCTGGAAGTAAGATTGCTACCCACAATCATCCTGTTGAGTCCCAAATAGCAAGTTGGTTACGAATTCTTTTTTTTACCCTTAAAATCATTTGTCAGCGATCCATGTGAAAATCCATAGCTTCCGTGTGAAAATAACTTGGTCATAGAAATATATGGCTTGGAAATATAGAAATATTGGGCCATTCGGCCCAATTTGTCCATCCTGATGCCCAACCAACCTTGTCCCGCTGGCCTGTGCCTGACCCGTATCCATCCAAACCTTTTCTCTACATGTGTTCATCCAAGTGTTTTTTAAATGTCAGCATTGTACCTGCCTCTGACAACTTATTCCACATATGGTGCTAAGTAAAGTCAGATTAAAGAAAATTTGGTCTTTAATGAGGTAGACCAGAGGTCTGGGCCACATCCTTGTGGAGCACCAGTGTTGAGGATTATGATAGAGTAACTTCTTCTTGCGTATGGCGTGCACAGCCTAAAGTTGTAGGACAACTTGTTCTATATGATCTTATTTGATTGTGCACTCCAGGTTGATTGCATTCATTGAAACAGGGCAGACCACGTGAGGTTGCAATCTCCCACCCCATGATAGAGTATGATTTGTCACCTATCCTCACTGATTGTGGTCAGGAAGTCGAGGATTAAGTTGCAGAGGGGAGTGCTGACTCAATGGCTACAGTCCAATTTTGATGAATACTCATATTTTTTACTCATATTTTACTCATCCCTGTGCACATCTGTATGGTGTTGGAGAACCTATAGCCACCTCTCAGTCGCCAGGCTTTGTGCTACCCCACCTGTCTTGCAAGTTTCTCTCCCCACCCTCACCATAATCATCCTGGCCTTGAGTGCTGTATTTGTGGAGTTTGCACTTTTGCCCTGTGATTGAGTGGGTTTCCTCCATGTGCTCCGGGCTTCCTCCCACGACCTAAGGATGAGAGGATTTGTGGGTTGATTAGCTTCTGTTAATTGCTCCTCGTGTGTCGGGTATGAACTGGAAAGTGGGATAACATGGAACTATTGTATGGGTGACTGATGGTCAGCATGGATTTGCGGGCAAAAGGGCCTATTTCCATGCTGCATTTTTCAATTCAATCAATCCGTCTAAAGAAGGGTCCCAACACAATGCCACATCCATCTTCTCCAGATATGCTACAAGACCTGCTGAGTTACTGCAGCACATTGTATCTTTTTTGGAAAATGAATGTGTTATTCTTGGTGATTTTCAAGCATTCCCTTTTTTGAAAACTTTGCCAAATTTCAAAAAGCATCAGATACCTCAACCATGTAGCCATTTTATGTGCTTCAAACTATTGCCTGCAGAGGGCAAAACAGCAAAATGAAATGTTCTTTTCATGGTTTTGTAATTGCTAAATGAAATGCTATTGTTCCCTAATATTTTTTGTCAGCTCTGTTTTTTTGGCAACCACCAAATTAATTCAATAATTTGTCCTATTAACTCTATTCAGATTGTAACAAACTGGCGTGAAGATCAGTACCAAGATGACTGCAAAGCCAAACAGATGATGCATGAAGCCTTGAAACTCCGTTTAAATCTTGTAAGGAATGATTGTGCATAAAATAATTAAATGTATTTTATGTTGGGTGAAGATCGTTCTTATTCGTTCATTTTCTTCTGAATGCACAATTGGCAATTGTCTCCATTAAAACTAAATTTTCTTTTTTTTTTTGTTTCGTGTAACCTTATTTGTAAAATTTATGTAATTTACTGGAAAGACGGCCATTAAATTGAAAAATACCCATTTTTTAATTTCTCTGTTCACCTGCCTAGAAGCCAGGCAAACGCAGGTGCAGAGTTCACAATATGTATGTGTTTGTTGATTATAATGATGGGCTAATATATTACTTAATGTCTTTAAATTTTTGAGTTATTATTCGGAGCCAAGATTATTAGTCTTTTCTGTCAAACATTACTTTAAAACACGACTTTAAGTGCAGCAATTTTATTTATTTTTGAGAGATAAAAAGGTTAAGAATTCCCAAACGAAAAAAAACAATTGCGTTAAAAAATATATATGTGTGATGGGCTGTAAACAGTTGCCTCCAAGTGGAGCATATTCTGGTTCCACACAAGATATTGAATTAAGAAAAAATCCTTAAGCCCACACATCCATCACCAGTAAAAAGTCCATTAAAAAAACCCTAATATGTTAGCTGCATTGATTCAAGATATTCACCTTAACTCTTCACCTCTAGGGTAGTCCATATTGTATGATCTATCATTTGCAATTATAATAGGCAAAGTCAGTTCTTGGGGTGTCACTGGAATCTAAATTATTAACTATTGATAACTTAAATACAGACATTGTAACAAGTCAAGGGTACAGTCGTGCAATGGCTTAGTTACTGAAGCAAAGGTCTGGACCGTTGATACAGAAGCACCAGTTGTGGAAGGAGAGAGAAGAGTTGTTATTCAATGCAATTTCCTCTCTTCAGTCTTAAAACTACTTTTCCAGTTCCTAATTGGAGTCAAACAGCATGGAGACATGTTCTTATCAAACTTGTCCACGCTGACCAAGAACACCAAGTTAGTGACATATGCCTGCATTTGGTCCATATCCCTATAAACCATTCCTCTCCATGTACCCGTTCAAATATATTTTATATGTTATTATGCATGCACCAACCGTTTATTGTGGCAGCACGTTCTGTATATCCAGCACCAATGGTGTGAAGAAGTTGCTCCTCAGGTTCCTATTAAAGCTTTAACTAAGGTCAGCATGACAAGAGATGCCAACACCAACCTATTGACCTGTGACGATACTTCCAGGGAACTATGTATTCACACTCCTAGATTCCTCTGCTCCTCAAAAATCTTTGAAACCACCCTATTTTAGTATCGTCTTCTAACCTTCTAACCAATTTGTTGAGATAGATGACAAATAGCAACAATGGGCCCAGCACCAAACCCTAAGACACACCACTTGTCTCAAACCTCCAGTCCAAAAAGGAACCTTCCACCATCAACCACTGCATCCCACTATTTAGCCAATTCCGTATCAGGTTGGCTACCACACCTTGGATCCCATAGAGTCATGCCCTCCGAGGCAACCTACCATGTGGAAACTTATCAAAAGCCTTGCTGAAGTCCACATAGTCTACTTCTACAGCCCTGGCCTGGTCATTGATCTGAAACAGTAACTGTGTTGTCCTTTTCTTCATGGATGCTGCCGTGTTTGTTATCTATTTTTATTTCTGACTTGGTTGTAATTAGATTTGAGTTTTTATCAAAAGTTGACTTATGCTTTCCCCCCCCCCCCTTTTTTGATATTTGCCTCAGGTAGGTGGGATGTTCGACACTGTCCAGCGTAGTACGCAGGGGACCACCGAGTGGGCTGTCCTTCTCTTGGATATAATCAGCAGTGGAACAGTTGACATGCAGTCAAACAAGTAAGCATTTTAATGACATGTTGCATAGTGTTGATATCTTCTTGTGAACATAACCCAATGTGATTGTGTATGGATCATGTATGGGTTTGTCATGCAGTGAGTAAATGTGCAACTGACATGAGGAAGAATTAGTCTCAAAGTTAAATGGTTAGTTTACTTTTCCAGTGCGGATATCTTTAACTATCTTGACTAATGGTATAGTTTAAACATTCAACAAGCTGATGGATTTTATCATTTCAATATATCACCTGTTGTAGTTTGGCAATTTAAGTTTAATATCAAGTATTTAATTCTTAACTAACATAATAATTGTATTTGTAATCAGTAGCTACAGTGGATCACTACTTTATTTTATTGAATTGTGGTATATTATAATTTAGAATATGATTTAATTTTCAGAGCTAAAACCAATAGTGCTACTACTCTGGAGGTGCAGGTGTACCCTGTTTCTAACTATTTGCTTGCAGCAATGAAACAGTTTTACCTTGAACCTGTTTCTGCAGTGACAAATACTCTTATTGTAGCAGAATATTGGTATGAGGTTATTTTCATTAGTATGCTATGAATTCTTGAACAACGAGACAGAAAAGGCCAAACAAAATCGGGCATCGTGGCAAGATATTTGTAGTGTTTCTAGATGATGTCAAGATTTTCTCATGGCAATATATGGGCCTGTGAGAGAGGCTTTCCAAGCTAAATGTGGAGCTAATTGAGATAAAAGCCAGCCAAGATCCAGCCAAGCTCTCATTAAAACTATGCAAATTTATCATCTGCCCGATTATATTAGATAAGCTGATGGACTTGCATCTCTATTTTGCTATACTCCCAATAAACAGAATAATACTTCGGTATTGGTACAGCCAAATTCTGAGAGTAGGTGGCAGGAATAGGGTAATAAGGTCATAAGTAATAGGAGCAGAATTAGGCCATTCAGTATACTCTGTATATTTAGTATAATCTTCATGGTATATTCAATCATGGTTGATCAATCACTCCCTCCTAACCCCATTCTCCTGCCTTCGCCAAATATCTATCAATACAATTCTAAATTTGGTTTTGAGCTTCATTGAGAAGTCAGTGAATTAAATTTTCAGGTCACTCACATGGACTAGGGTGCGTACCATATTTATACATGTGACTAGTTATGAACTTAGTTGCAATTAGTTGGATGGAGAGGCTACAATTATTCCTAGCATTTTAAATTTCCGAGGTGAAAAAATGGCTAGGATTCTTAACCCCTGTTGTCTGTGCAACCAACACAAAATGCGTCATGGAGACCCACTAAAATGTATCTGTATTTTGCTGTGAAATACTTCTGAGAATAAAATTCTTCTTTTCCAGTGAGCTGTTCACTACAGTCCTGGATATGCTCAGTGTGCTGGTCAATGGGACTCTGGCAGCGGATATGTCCAGCATCTCACAGGGCAGCATGGAAGAGAACAAGAGAGCTTACATGAACCTCGTAAAGAAACTCAGGGTAATGTCTAGTTCTTGTGTGTTTTGGAACATCTTGATGAGATTCTTGACACCACATCACCTGACAGTTGTTGATGTAGGAAGCCAGTCAACTTTTCCCGTCTCATTTCCAGTCATCACATCCAGCAGAATAATTAATTCCCAAACTCTTTTGCTCCAGTATGTTATCTATCTGTTCCAGTTGTCACTTTGTGTAATGCACAGCATTCAAAAATTCTGCTTTGCTGTGTTAAATCTGCACTGTAGATCTGCTTTCATTTCATATATTCAGCTCTTTTTAATACTGTTTCCTATCTTATGTATACTGCAATATATCATCAGATGCTTACAGTGCTGCAAAAGACCGTTTTCAGTCATGGATGACAGTTTTACAATGTTTCTTGTCTGGCCCTCTTTTTAACACCTTAGTTTCTCATTTACTTCAAAAAAAGTGGATGGAAACTTGCACTATAAAACTTTTTTTTTTAAAGATGCCTCAGAATAAAAGAGCCTTATCTGCTCCTGTGAGATTGAAATGATCAAGAAAGTTATGGTTGATAACGCAAAAAATGACAATCATAATATTTTAGACACTTTGAATTTTTGAGGATGGTTTGCATTTTAATTTTGATCAGACATTTCCAGTGAAAAGTTTGACACAAAATCACAGGCTTGCAGACTTTGATTTTATGTCTGTTAACTAAATGGTGAAAAGATTTGAGATCTTGGAAAATGCTCCTTTGTGAGCAATATTCATGATCAGGCGGCTATTTAGTGTATCGGATTCCAATTTACCATTTCATTATAGTATTTAAGATTTCTATAACATTACAAGTGTTCATGCAATAGTTACAAATTTATAGACAGGTACATAGAAAAAATTGTATTTCTTGTGTATAACTAATATTATTATTTCTTATCATTGCTGTAGAAAGAGCTTGGGGACAGACAATCAGAGAGTTTGGAGAAGGTGCGACAGCTATTACCACTTCCCAAACAGACAAGAGATGTCATCACATGCGAACCCCAAGGCTCTCTAATTGATACCAAAGGGAACAAGATTGCTGGCTTTGACTCAATATTCAAAAAGGAGGTAAGTAAATGAAAGTGCTGATATTGCTTCATATGGTGTGTAAACTATGATTTTCTTTTCTAAAGAGTAATCAAACCATTTCCATGTTCAACTATTTAAATTCAATGAAAACATTCTTGCACGCATGGAATTACAGTGACACCATTGAAAGGCCAATGTAAGATATCATCCTATTGAGGAACTTGGTTTAAGGACATGCATCCAAACTGCAGAGCATATGTAAGAATGAAAACAATACGGCATAGATCAGGAAATAATAATAATGTACATCTGGCTTAGTTTATGAAAGCTTGAAAGTTATAGAGGGATCTTCAACCTCATTAAAATTAGTTTTATTTTTCAAACAAGCTTGCCACACTTTGTAACTCTCACAAGAAGGTCCAAAATGCTTTCACTCTGAACTATCTAACCTATTGAGTTGTTGATCACGTTGAATTCCTGCATTTCCAATCAATTGCAATCTTGATCCCCACTCCGTCAAACAGCGTGATACTGAAAATATAAAAGTGAATGAACAGTTCAAGCAAGGGGGAAAATCATCTCTAAAGTCATCTTAAAAAAAAGTTTGAATATAAAATTAATTTTAATGTTGCTTTACTATTGTGCTGATCTCAATTTCTGGGCTAACTTAAATTGGTATATTTTGAGGTTTTTATTCCTATTTTAGTAATTGAAAATTGTAATACACTATCCCTGCTCATGCCTTTCATTTTCATCTTGTAGGGACTGCAAGTCTCCACTAAGCAGAAGATTTCCCCTTGGGATGTTTTTGAAGGTATGAAACATTCTGCTCCCCTCTCCTGGGGCTGGTTTGGGACAGTTCGTGTTGACCGCAAGGTGACTAAGTTTGAAGAGCAGCACAGGTTGCTTTTGTACCACACACACCTTAAACCAAAGCCACGCAGTTATTATCTTGAACCACTGCCACTTCCCCCAGAGGAAGAAGAGCCACCAGTACCAGTTGTTCCAGAACCAGAAAAAACTACAGCAGAACCACCAAAGTTGGAGAAACCTACTACTACCGAAGAGAAGAAAAAAAAATCAACTAGAAAGAAACGGCCAGTTCCAAATAAAGCAGAGGTGAGTAGCAATTAATTCCAGATTTATTTATGAAGATGCATAATAAATGCTGTCTAATATACTTACATAATCCTTGCATAATCAGACCAAGCCCATATCCTTCATTGTGCTATTCAAAGTTCCACATGTTTCACCATATCACTCAGACATTCTGTGCTTTCCACCCTTGCTAATGTTTTGCATTCTACAGATTAAGGTTGTATGAAATACACTTGAATGCAAACATTTGTCATTCTTTTGTCTCTTTTGCAGATTAATTGTTAGTAGCATGCCCCTCACTTCATCTTATTAAGTTATAGTAACTAGAATATGATTACAATGTCCATGACCTCGGTGTAGTGCTGTAAGTACAATGGCATTCTTAATAATGCTTATTTGTTTTGTAGTTCACAAAAATTATCTTTTGGTTAGTTTGCTAATGCACGTTTCATTTCTGTGATTGGTGCTTGTTTTGGGTTGCTCACATTTCCACAGGGGAAGAACATATTCACTATGTTGCATGTTATTTTTGCATGTCTTAAATTCAAGGGTGTTTTGATTTAAAGCACATGTACAGATATCATTAAAAAGTAAAGGATGAGAATAGGTCAAGGATCTGGTTGGAAGTTACTGAAACAGGCTGTCTCTCTGCAGATACCATAGTCCAGAATCATATTTTACTTTAACACTCCTCAGTAAGCCAAGCATTCTATGTTAATATAAACAGTGGCACTTTGGCCATATTGTATGATAGGTTATTTAATTTATCATAAAACATATTATTATCTATTTACTATGGACATTCAGTAAGATGTTTTAACTGCGATATCAACAACGGTAATATTTTCTATTTTAAAATTAAAATCTGAGGATCTGATACATTGTTCAAGGGATTTACTTCCTTAATTGAGATTTGTAATTTACCAATAAAGCATTAAAATGCAGTGATACTGAATATAATTATTAATAGTAATATTTGGTGAGCTGGTGTACTGATTTAATTTGAACAGTTAAATTCATAAGTTCATAAGTGATATGACCATTCAGCCCATCGTTTACGCTGCCATTTAATCATGGTTGATCTAACTCCCCCCTCAACCCCATTCTCCTGCCTTCTCTCCATAATCCCTGACACCCATGTAATCAAGAATCTAATTCTGCCTTAAAAATATCCATTGATTTGGCCTCCAGAGCCTTTTGTGGCAATGAATTCCACAAATTCTCCTCCTTCTGACTAAAGAACTTCCTTCTCATCTTCCTAAAGGAACACCCTTTCATTCTGAGGCTATGACCTCTGGTCCTAGACTCTCCCACTAGTGGAAACATCTCCACATCCACTCTACCGAAGCCGTTCACTATTCAAAGTCTTTCAAATACTTATGTATTACTTTGGATTCCTGTCAGCTTTTTTAGTATTCCATCTAAATTTTGTGAACATTCGAAATTAATAGTCTGTGGTACTGATGTAAAAAGTCTGATTTGTCATTTTTATTTACCTTTGATCAGTTGGATTTATCATCCAGTGCACACAGAATGCCTCCTTATGGTGGTGGAGTTCCTAATGACATAATGCCACACCAGGCTAATCCTTATAACAGACTTCCATATGGACCACCTGGTATTTATGCACAAAATCAGCCTTTGCCAGCAGGTAGGTGATTGAGATTTGAATGAATAACTTCCGATAATGTACATTTAAAAAAAAAAAAATTTGCATGTTTTAATTTAGTTATGTCTTTTCCACTGTTTTTATGTGTTGGTGAAGAGTAGGAGAATGTGCAAGTAGCTTGAGAGCCCTTTGGAAGCTTCAGTAATTGTTTTTTTCTGCTGCTGATAAAGCCGAAAGCATTAAAACAAAAAATAAATAACAAACAATGCCATTTATGCAATCATCTGATTGCCATTCAAGGCCATTCAAATCAGATTTTGATGCAAGAATCTTTAATTATTTTTTTAGTACTTGGGGAAAATGGGTGGGGGAATGGAAAGGTTTTTCTTGCCCATCCAATGACCAGATTGGCTTGTGACACTGATACCTTGCAGAAAATTAAGTTAAAGCAAAAGAAAAAAACTGATTATAGGAAAATCGCTTGACTCGTATGATGCTCCATCTGCATTTTGTATGAGTAGGAAGGAACTGCAGATGTTGGTTTAAATCGAAGATAGACACAAAATGCTGGAGTAACTCAACGGGCCAGGCAGCATCTGTGGAAAGAAGGAATGGGTGACGTTTCGGGTCAGGACCTTTCTTCAGGATGATGGGGATGGAGCTACTCCAGCATTTTGTATCTATCTTGCATTTTGTAAAACCTCGCTTTGTCAAGTGGGTATTCACAGTTGTACAATTCTTAAATATGTCACTTTCAGGTTCTCATTGGATTTGTGTAGACACCCATTAGACAATAATTGGACAAGATCATGGATTTTTGGAATGGATCAATAATGAGAATGTAATAAACCATCTTTTATCACAGATGATTATTGTAGACAGCAGGAACAGGCAGCTTCTCCTATTAAATGCAATGAGGACTATTAAGCTGACCATCTCTATCCTGGGCAGCTGTATATTTTGGGCCATTCAATTTTACTTGTCTGCTAAGTTTGATAACCTGGTTAGATTTTATATGAACATGCACCAACAAGAAACTCACTGACTTTTGCATCTCTTGATATGGAATGATACATAAAAGGAGACTTAGGAGTTGACTTTGAATATTTTGTATCTGTTAGGGGTGAATCATTATTCATATTTTTATTTGAATATGGATCTAAAATCTGATTTTTTTTTTCATATTTATGTGCATATATGCAAATTAAAACTGTATAGAATAATGTATTTTGTGATCACTGTTTGTTATGCACATAGGTGGACCAAGGTTAGATACAATGCCCTACAGATCTGTGCGACCTCCTTTTGCCAAAATAATGCAGAATCGGCCACCCTACAGCACTGTGATGGGCCCAATTGGTGCAATGATGGATCCGTCACTGTATAAAATGCCACAATACAAGCAGCAGCCTCCCATCCCACAGGGGCAGACTATCCGACATCATTTAAATGCCAGATTGGTACGTATTGGCTGGGTTTGGGAGAAGGTTATTACTGTCAGGTGACTGGTATAGGCATAGAGGGCTGAATGACCCCTTCTAGGATCCTGTAATATCTTTAGAAGTGGAAGGTTCAACAAGCAATTGAGCTCTTTGCAGACAGAGGGATGGAATCAAGATTTTCAATCTGAAAATAACAGCAATAATAGGTAACTTCTATTTATGTCTCAAAAAAGTAACTGCTTGAAAGCATATTACCTCACTAATTTTGGGATTGAATGTTGAAATTCTGACATGTGACCTTAGAAATCTCAGTTCACAGGTAAAGATGTGCAGGCTCCGTGAATCCAAATGGATTCAAAAAATGTCTTTCATGAAATTTTTTTCCTTGCATTTCACAGTCTCGTTGTAGCAAGTTTTTCTCTATGTGCTTAAAAAAGCTTTTAAAATATTATCAATTATAGGGGACAATATTCTATTATGGTTACAGTTGAACGTAGCCATGTAATAAAGGGAAGTGCCAAATGAAGCAGATATTGAGTGAGCCATAGCTTGTGATGTTCAGATTCATTTCATACCTTTGAGATCAGATGTTAATAAAGGTCTTCAATTTTCATTTGTAATATCTTGTTCTACATCACGTTTAACTGTGCCAAGAGGTTCTAACTTTTTAATTGTCCCACATTCCCTCTCCTTAAGAATTCTGGTGGAATGTATGGGCCGCAGGTTCGTCAAGCAAATCCAGCTCAGTCATATGGATCAATGTCACAAGCTCAGGTATGGCATTTTTAAACTTTGTATATTAAATCAACTCATTACCATCAAAGGCTTCTTTACCTAATCTCAGGTGTAACTATATATGCAAGTTCTAGTTCATATTTTGTTAAATTTAATAGCAAAGCTGTCTGAATTTGCAATCAATTTGCTTGTAATCAATCACTATGTCGTGAGTAACATGCCAATGCCTGCGCCCACCAATGATGATCACTAGTTGCATACTCAAAGCAAATTCAGCACCCACGCCATTGCCATATTATTCACTCCATCCAGGTATGATATACTGCAGGTACAGTCGAGTACATGGTGTGAACAATATGCCTCTGCTACTAACGAGCAGCACCTTCCAGTCCTCAGCCACATGACACAAAGAGCAAGGTCTTTGAGTGCATAGGAATGCCACCACTTGTGAATGAGACACATCAAAGAGCAACATTTGAAAACAATTATTGGAGAATCATAATGTTAAAAATCCAATGTAGCCAAAGGAGTGACAAGGGCCATCAAGAACAGCAACACTACAAGTAATTCATTTGAAGGATGAGATTTATAGTAAAATAATACCAATGAACCATTAGTATGTCATTTGGAAATCCCGATGCCCCACCTATCACCGTTTACCCTGCGCCCATTAAACTTACTGCCGTTTGTGCACCTGCACTCCTATAATGGATGATTTTTTTTTCATTGGCATAGCAATTAATATAATGAAATTTGTGATAGCATACATAATGTCTTGCCTGACAAAACAATAAATATGCTCTCATTGTGTCAAAACACCACAGAGTTGTAGAGCCATACTGCATGAAGACAGGCCCATTGGCACACCGTGTCCATGTCAACCATATTGGGGTTGTCCCATTTTCCTGCATTTAGCCCGTATCCCTCTATATTACCTCTTCCCATCTATATATTTGATTTCATAATTGTATCTGCTTCTACAGTATCCCCTGTCAGCCTACTCCAGATACAGACTATCCTCTGAGTGGAAATGTTGTCCCTGAAGTCCTTCTTAAATCTCTGCCCTTTAAGCCAATGCCTTATAGTTTTAGAATATTAATAATAATAATAATAATAATAATAATAATATATTTTATTGTCATTGCACATCAGTGCAATGAGATTTGGTATGCAGCTTCCAACCGATGTAAAAAAAAGTTTTTTTTAAAATCTTGTGGTAAAAAGATGAGTGTTCACTTTATCCATTCCCCTCAACATCTTGTCAAGATCATCCCTCATTACCCCATGTTCCAAAGGAAATAGTCCCAGACTGACCAGCCTACTCATAGAAACATAGAAAATAGGTGCAGGAAGAGGCCATTTGGCCCTTCGAGCCTGCACTGCCATTCATTGTGATCATCCGCAATCAGTAACTCTTGCCTGCCTAACTAGCCCTAAGAGCTCTATCTAGCTCTTTTTTAAATTCATCCAGTGAATTGGCCTCTACTGCCTTCTGTGGCAGAGTTTCACAAATTCACAACCTCTTGGGTGAAAACATTTTTTTTCTCATCTCAGTTTTAAATGACCCCCCCTTTTTTCTTAGACCGTGGCCCCTGGTTCTGGACTCCCCCAACATTGGAAACATTTTTCCTGCATCTAACTTGTCCAGTCCTTTTATAATTGTATACGTTTCTGTAAGATATCCTCTCATTCTTCTAAATTCCAGTGAATACAAGCCCAGTCTTTCCAATCTTTCCTCATATGACAGTCCCGCCATCCCGGGGATTAACCTCGTGAATCTACGCTGCACAACCTCAATAGCAAGGATGTCCTTCCTCAAATTAGGTTTGTGGACACTGCCAATAACTCAGACCAACAAGCCCAAGTAACATTCTGATGAATCACTCCTGCAACAGTTCCAATTTAATGACATCCTTCCTTTAACTGGATGACTAGAACTGCTTTTGGTTCTTCAAATGTGCCCAGAAAATAGTAAGAAATGATTTATGATCCTGCACACTTGTTCCTCAACCTATCCCATCATCAAAGAACACCAATCAATAAAGCAATCTGTACAGCCAATCTTTGAAAACTGTGTAGGTTTGCCCAGTGAGGCACTAGTGAAAATTTAAAGCCGTGTTAATGGCATGTAGCGAATAAATTGGGTTGACTCCCAGTATTATAGGTAGCCGAATAATGAAAGACTGAAGAAATTTGAGCTTATTAGCTGCTAAAGAAAAAGGCGAAAACTAATTTTTAAAACAAGTGTTTCAGAAAATTTGGAGCCATAACTTAAAACTAAGCCATAAATCAGCTGTAATTCTGTCTGGTAAAAGATAAATTCAAGACTATTTCCAGCAGTTCTTTCTGCAGAAAATAGTACTGATAGAAGTGTCTCGACCCGAAACGTCACCCATTCCTTCTTTCCAGAGATGCTGCCTGTCCTGCTGAGTTACTTCAGCTTTTTGTGTCTATCTTCAATTTAATCCAGCATCTGCAGTTCCTTCCTACACATAGTACATGCAATAATCTTCTCAGAAATAAAACCCTTGGAATCATTTAAGGAGCATATTGGGTGCCACTGCAAATGGACTACACTGCCTTTCTGAATAATAAGCCAAACTAAGCAAAATTGCTTTATTTGTCTATGTTTATCTTGTGATAATAGTGATTATGCCTCAGAAGTATTAGATATCATGCAATTTTACAATGCTTGTTATAACTGGTTTTATTGCAAGATTGTGAAGTGATAACAAGAAATTTAGAGCATGTTGAAATGATTAACAAGATAATGGAACGGGTGGCTTTGTATTTGGGTGGCATCTATTCATGTAATCCTGTTCTCTTCCAGAGTATTTCTCAAGGCTACACTAACTATGGCTCTCACTTGGGGATGCAGCCACATCCGTCGCAAGCCAGCAGTATGATACCTCCTGCCTATTCAAGCCAACCATACCAGAGCAGCCACACAGCCAATAATCCTACACTCATAGATCAGGTTCGGCAGATGCAGCAGCGACCAAGTGGCTATGTTCACCAGCAAGCTCCAGCTTATGCACACTCCATGCAGAACACACAAAGGTACATGTGGAAAACTTGATCAACTAGGTCTGATTTAGCTCTAGTTTTCAACACTTTTTTTCCCTGCAGGTCATAAGACTCAAATACCCTGCACAAGGTATAATCCAGTCATATGGCAGAAAACTACTTCAGCACAATAAAAATAGTATTGAAGATAAAGACGTTAAACAAAGGGAGGATAGCAAATTAACTGTTTCAAAATCAGCAACTTGGGAGCAAATCATGGAGCAACTTCTTAAATTTTGGAAGATGCAAGGCATAAAAGAGAAAGAGAATGCCTTTTGTGTATCCAGAAACTTTTAAATATTTCTTAATTTTCACATAAATGTAATCAAATTGGCAAAAGACTCTTTTCTGGGGCATTTGGTCAGATGCCAGTGTGAATCATTCACTCTGCTCTCTGGCTGAATAAAATTGCAAGTGCTTCAACTTTACACGATGCACTCGTTCATTGGGCACTCTATTATTGCCAGAATGGATCCTCTTGGAGTGTTCTTTCCCTTCGTCAAAATAATTTAACAATAACAAATTGCATTGGGATGAGCCACATTTCTTAAACAAATAATCTGTGGCCTGGGTTATAATTTAAATGTTGTCAAAATGGAAGTATTATTGGAGAGAAACATGTAATGTTTTGGGTCAATGACCTTTCATTGGAACTTTGAAAAAGTAGAATGAAAATATATTTTAAGTTGCAAGAGAATAAGGGGAATAACTGGGTTCAAGAGAGATTGAATAATTTGTACTGATTTTACCAGCTGAAAGAATGGTATTGGGATGTGTGCGAAAATGATCTTGATATACGTTTATTCATCCTTCTCAATTTCTCATCAATAAAATGTCTAAAATCGCTCCATGTGTGAGCTTTTTTTCAATTCCCACTGCTGTCACTAGAAAATCTTACATTGCCATGTATTAACCACTGCATTCATAATGCACCATGCCACGTGCTTTAAAACACCTTGCACCTATGTATAGCAGGGTCTTTTCTACATTGCTGCCACTGATCAAATCATCAGGAACTTGATTACAAAATTTTGAGAAAATTCCATAGTCTTCCAACTTTTTTGTCTACGGTTAGCAATCATTCCTTTACCTGTCCACATATAAAACCTTCTAAAGCTCTTCAGCCCTTTATTTTGTCCCCAGGTCCAGCCCGTCACCCATAGTAATTCCTTTTTATGTTTCTTAAAATTCACCTCCGGCCAAATCATTCTTTCTGCTCTGTCAATTTTGTCTATTAGCTTTCTGTGAAGTGACTTGAGGAGACTTTTTTGTGGTAAAGATGGTGTATGAATGAAAGCTTTTATCAAACATTCTTCTTCGCAGGCTAACGCACCAACCCATGCAACAAGCACCTATGATGACAGGAATTAGTCACATACCCCAACAGAACGTACATTCAACAATGAGGACAAATCAGGAACAGCAGTATCTACGACAACATCAAATCCTGAGGGTAAGCCAGGATAAAGAGGTTGCATCAGCAGTTTGAAAACTATAACCACAAAAATATGATCTGGGAGTGACAGAGTTGAATACATGGTTCTGTGGTATTCTACGTTGGTTTAAGGGTGTAAAGTAAAATAGTAGAAATTAATAGGAATTGGTAGGTTGCTGCTTGTGGAGAATCGCAGGCTCAATATTTGATACTTGGCTTATTCACTATTTGTATTCATAGCTTGGATAAAAAAGCAGTTTAATGGTGTATCCACGTTATAATTCCAGAAAGCAAAGTAAACTGAGGAGGAGGAGAATAGGACTGTCTGAGGACGGGTAGGTGAATGGGAAAGAAGGAAATTAGGTTTTGCTTTTTGATCAGCAGAATGGTAAAGCAATATATTACATCAGTTATGAGAAATTGCAAATACCAGTGTACAACAGGATCAGAATGTGCTGGCTCATGAAATGAATATCCATGTGCCTATCCAAAAATATATTAAATACCATTATCGTATCTGCCTCCACCACCATCCCTGGCAGTGATATTCCAGTAACTCTCCACCCTCTGTTTAAAAAAAAAAACCATTTCCTTTTAACTTTGCCCTTCTTACATTTTAGCTATGGCCCTAGTAATTGATATTTTCATCCTGGAAAAAAAGGCTCTGTATACCCCTATCTGAGCCTTTCATAATTGTATATATTTCTAACAGGTCACCCTTCAACTTCCGCCATTCCAAAGAAAACAATCCAAGTCTGTCCAACCTCTTTCAGTAGCTAATACCCCTAATCCTGGCACAATTCCAGTAAATCTCCTCTGTACCCATTCCAAAGTCTCCATATCCTTCTTGTAAGGTAGCAACCCGAACTGTAGAAACTACACGAAATGTAGCCAAACCAAAGTCCTGACTTCTTGACTCATACTCCATGACCTTATCAATGATGGCAAGCATACCATATGCCTCCTTTACCATTTTATCTACTGCTTGCCACTTTCAAGGAATTATGGACTTGGACCCCAAGATCCTTCTGTAAATTAATACTGTTAAGGGTCTTGCTATTAATTGTCTATTTTCCGTTGCATTCAACCATCCAAAGTGCACTACCTCACACTTGCGCGTATATGGCCTCACTGGATTCATAGGATAGACGGCAAGAAATTATTTCCACCACTTTGAATATTCCATCACCAGGGGGCACGGTTTCAAGAATAAGGATTGACCATTTAAGACTGAGATTACTATAATCTCATACCGATAATACTGATTATCATCAGTCTGAAGAAGGGTCTCGACCCGAAACGTCACCCATTCCTTCTCTCCAGAGATGCTGCCTGTCTCGCTGAATTACTCCAGTATTTTATGTCTATCTGAGATTACTATAACATACTATACTATAACAGAATTGGTTACATTACTGCCAAATATCAGACTCGCATTTTCTAAAGATTTACCACAACCTCCTGGCTTTTTTATTCCAAGCTTTTATTCATGAAGACTCAGATCAATGTGCTTTATTAACCAATCTTGCCAAATGTAACAATTTTTGCTTAGGGATTAATCCTTAGATATGTTCTTGGATATACATTCAATTTGTACCATATATAGAAAACATCGGATAATCTGCCACCTCAGGACCAAGGTGCCAGACTAGCAGATATTTTTAGACTATGGGAAGTTACTGCTATTAATATCCGAACAGATTGTAACTTTTTATTAAGTAAACTTTCCAGTGAACGGTTGTTTTTAAAGGGATCATGGTAAATAAAACAAAGTGAAATTAGGAGTGTTGAAATCTGGGACTTGTTTGTTTAAAAGAAACATAATATAAGAAATTCATCAGAAATAAAAGTGTGTTTAGCAGGAACGCAGTGAAAAGGACTTAATGAGTTTAAAGAGAGCGTGGGAAGCAGGGCCCTGGTATATGTAAAGTGAGCACAGGAAAAAAGCCCAAGTGAGCCAAATGCCTAGTCTTTGGGATTTCTGACAGACACCAAATTATCGGAGTTTTACTGTATTGTATCTCTTTATATGTTATCTCCCTTTCCTTGTGTTGAATTTCATCTGCCAATTTATCCGGCTCTTCCATTAACCAGTTAATTGAATTATGTAGATAATAATATCTTTATTTCCATCCCGACTATGCAAATAGAATTATACTTAGGTACTGGATTAGAGACTCAGTGAAAGTATTGTACAGCTCTGAGCAGCACGATGGCGTTGCGGTAGAGCTACTGCCTTACAGTGCCAGGGACCCGGGTTTGATCCTGACTATGGGGGCTGTCTGTTTTCTGAGATCTCCAGTTTCCTCCCACAATCCAAAGACGTACAGGTTTATAGGTTAAGTGGCTTCGGTAAAATCATAAATTATTCCTGGTGTGTAGGATAGTATTAGTGTTGGGGGATCGATGGTCGGAGTGGACTCGGTGGGCTAAAGGGCCTGTTTCTGCGCTGCATCTCTAAACTGAACGAAATTTATGGCATATTCTCTCTTTAAAACTCTTAATTTTATAGCAACAACAACAACAACAACAACAACAACAACAACAGCAGCAGCAACAACAGCAACAACAGCAGCAACAACAGCAACAAGTGCAACAACAGCAGCAGCAACAAGTCCAACAACAGGTCCAACAACAGGTCCAACAGCAACAAGTGCAACAACAGCAGCAGCAACAAGTCCAACAACAGGTCCAACAGCAACAGCAGGCTCAAACCCAACCACAGTCTCTGGGAATGCAGGCCATCCCACCTCAGCAGACCATGGTAGGTTACTCTCTTGTCTTTCTTGATTTAACATTTTTGATCAGACATTAATGCAAGCATTCAACTACATGAGTGGGCAGCTGTTCCACGTGGTAAGTTAACATTTACTGTTACCACAACTATTGGTATCGACATCCTGCCCAAAATCATACCAATCCAAATGACTAGATCAGGCGCATGGGTGAGTGATGTAATGTGATTATATGAGGAGGCCAAGATAGACCATTCTCAAAAGGAACATATTGACAGTTATAAATATACAATTAATGGCAAGACCCTTAATAGTATTGATTTTAGCTAATGATTTTAGCTAGCAAGCCAGCCTTTTCTATCAAAAGTTTATCACCAGAGTGTACTTCATCTCTGATCACTAATTGGCTGTTAGCTGTGGTTGGGAATAGACATATTAACATGGAGAGAGTCCTCTTGAATAAATGGGTAAATTGGATTTTTAATCTCAGAATTTCAATGGCAGCTTGATATAAAACATTAAAAGAGAAATTTCTGTATTGCAAATCAGTGAGAGCACAGGATCATCTGTAAAATGAGATCAGATATAAGCCCGTCACCAGGATATGAACACCCAAATGGAGTGTTCAATTGTACATCAATTCTGAACCATAGTAATGTTGCCATTTATAAGAATTTAATATTATGGGAACTCATTCACATTTAAATGTGAATGAACTCCCATAATATTAAATTCTTATAAATGGCAACATTACTTTTCCCTCTGTCTCCATTTTTAGTCATTGATTATTATCAGTTTTATATACTTTTGATGCTATTTATTACATTACTGTGGTGATATGATTACCATCATACCATAATAGATTTTGGTCTATTTTCCGACACAGATAAAATCAAAACATTAACATCTGTAAAAACGGAACCCCTCATTACCTGGGGACAGCCTGTATTATAGATGCAAAGCGGTTCAGAATTGATGTACAAGACTAGCTGGCCCATTGCATTTGTGATGCCTGGAGCATCTTCGATAGCTATTGTACACCAGCCCCCGCCCCCAACGTTATTGAGTCAGTCTCTTGAGGGGGCAAATTTTTTTTTTAAATTCCCAGCGTTCATGCACATGTGGAAAATTCTTGACAGACCTTGCTGGAGGATGGAAATCTCTTCATGAGATCATAGTGACAATCTGTAAATTAACAGCTTTACCTAATTCGTAATCTGTCTCAGCTAAAAACCAATGCAACATACTTTCGAAAACAGTGTCAGGCATGAGAGGATGGTGAAAGATTGAATGAGGGCATTAAATCTAAGTAGTGAATAGAAGAATCTTGAAATTGTTAATATGCATGAAGGATGAGATCACAGGATTAATGGGCATTCAGGCCTACCTTATGTATTAGCCGGTTTCAAAAATTATACTTTTTTTAAAGCCAGTTTCAAGGAGAAGTTTTCCTTCCAGAGATTAAATGCTGGCAAAAATAAAATCTCCATGTTGCTCTTCCACTGAAGCTGTCAATTCTAGGAGAAAAATGTGTTTCAATATGCTACTATACTAACAAAAAACGAAGGTCTTTTAAGACAGTTATCACTATACCAAATGTTGCTGGTATACCCAATTTCCATAAAGAAATTCTAGAAAAAAAGAATGCCCAAATGATGCCCCAAACCTTGCACCAAATGTGTATTTTCTGCTGACAATTTATTTTCTCTGTAAGACAAAGTATGCAAGAAAAGGTTCTAGAGGTGGTTGTGATGGGATTAGGGTTTGCTGATGGAAGGGTTCGGAAGGAAATTCTAGTATTAAAACTGAACCAATCTTTGTATTTGAATGAAAGAACGCCTGCAACGTGTCTCTGCTGATTTAGCTAACTGAGGCTGCAGTCCGTATCTGACGGACTGTTGTTGCTCTTAACACACTTCAGCCAAGATTGCAAATTGTTTAAAAACAGATGTAGAGTCTTTGACCTGCTTCTCATTCCACAGATGCTGCCTCTGTATATTGTAGCTTTTTCTGTTTTTTTGGGCACATTTTTTCCAGTGTTGCACTGTTTTGATTTTCAGCACATCTACAGGATCCCAAAATCTTGTCTGTACATTCACCCCTGCTACAGAATATCTAGATGCTAATGAATTTATATTATTCCTATGATCAGGATGTCAGCTGGCTGTTGAGATTCACATGAAATGTTTTATTTCAAAAAGCCCAGTGAACCCCATGCATTTCTCAGAAAGCAGCAGAATTGATTCAGAGACAGACTTCAAATTTAAGTTTGAAGTAATCAGCAAAGGCTTTGTTTGCTTTTCTACTGTTAGGAGAAAGTACAGCGAAAAAGCAGGTTATAATTATTTTTCATCTTCAGTTCCAGCGACAAGGAATGCAACAAACACAGCAGCAACAACAGACGGCAGCTCTCGTCAGACAGTTACAACAGCAACTATCAAGTAAGCTTAATGTAGTTGGCTGGGAAAGGACTGCAGATGCTGGTTTAAATCGAAGGTAGACAAAAAATGCTGGAGTAACTCCAGGACAGGCAGCATCTCTGGAGAGAAGGAATGGGTGATGTTTTGGGTTGAGACCCTTCCTCCAGCATTTTGTGTCTACCTTCAGACCACCTTGTCCATTCCAACAAAGAAGCCCCATCTAACATAGTCCAATATGCCCACATTTGGCCATATCCTTCTAATCCTTTACTATTCTTGTACCCAGAACTTTGCTCAAATCATATCCAGAAAGCATGCAAAAAAAAAGTTGAAATGTCTGCAAAACCTGCAAAAATTGTGATGAAATTAACAGTGAATAACAGGTGATTATCACCTGCTAATTTTCACATTATTATAAGTCATTCACACTTGGTTGCGAGCCATTTCAATTCCCCATACTCACACTGACCTTCCTGTCATCTGCCTCCACAATTGCCAGAGTGAGGCCATACAGTGCATTCAGAAATTTAGAAACCCCTTCACTTTTTTTTTCACATTTTGTTACGTACAGCCTTATTTTAAAATGGATTAAACTAAAAAAATGTTTTATCATCAGTCTACACACAATACCCCAGAATGAAGAAGCCAAAACAGGTGTTTAGAAATTTTTGCAAAGTAATTAAAAATAAATAACTGAAATATCACATTTTTATAAGTATTCAGACCCTTTGCTATGACACTCAAAATTGAGCTTAGGTTCATCCTGTTTCCATTGATTATCCTTGAGATGTTTCTACAACTTGACTGGAGTCCACCAGTGGTAAATTAAATTGATTGGACATGATTTGGAAAGGCACATGCCTGTCTATATAAGTTCCTGCAGTTGACAGTACATGTCAGAGCAAAAACCAAGCTATGAAGATGAAGGATTTGTCCCTAGACCTCCGAGACAGGATTGTGTCGAGACACAGATCTGGTGAAGGGCAAAAAACAATTTCTGCAGCATTGCAGGTCTCGAAGAGCACAGTGGCCTCCGTCATTCTTAAATCGAAGTACTTTGGAACCACCAGAACCCTTCATAAAGCTGGCTGCCCGGTCAAACTGAGCAATCAGGGGAGAAGGGCCTTGGTCAGGTGACCAAGAACCCGATGGTCACTCTGACAGAGTTCCTCAGTGGAGATGGGAGAACCTTCCAGAAGGACAACCATATCTGCAGCACCACCAATCAGGCCTTTATGGTAGTGGCCAGACAGAAGCCATTCCTCAGTAAAAGGCACATCACAGCCCGCTTGGAATTTGCCAAAAGGCACCTAAAGGACTCTCAGACCATGAGAAACAAGATTCTCTGGTCTTATGAAACCAAGATTGAACTCTTTGGCCTGATTGCCAAGCTTCACGTCTGGAGGAAACCAGGCACCGCTCATCACCAAGCCAATACCATACCTACGGTGAAGCATGGTGGTGGCGGCATCATGCTGTAGGGGTGTTTTTCAGAGGCAGGAACTGGGAGACTAGTCAGGATTGAGGGAAGATGAATGGAGCAAAGTGCAGAGAGATCCTTGATGAAAACCTGCTCCAGAGCCTTCTGGATCTCAGACTGGGGCGAAGGTTCACCTTCCAACAGGACAACGACTGTAAGCACACAGCCAAGACAACGCAGGAGTGGCTTCCTGACAAGTCTGTGAATGTAATTGATTGGCCCAGCCAGAGCCCGGGCTTGAACCCGATCAAACATCTCTGGAGGGGCCTGAAAATAGCTGTGCATCAACGCTCCCCATCCCACCTGGCAGAGCTTGAGAGGACCTGCAGAGAAGAATGGGAGAAATTACCCAAATACAGGTGTGCCTAGCTTGCAGCATCATACCCAGGAAGACTTGAGGCTGTAATCGCTGCCAAAGGTGCCTCAACAAAGTACTGAGTAAAGGGTCTGAATACTTACATAAATGTGATATTTCAGTTATTTGTTTTTAATTACTTTGCAAAAATTTCTAAACACCTGTTTTCGCTTTTTTATTGTGAGGTATTGTGTGCAGATTGATTATAAAAAAAAATAATTTAATCCATTTTAAAGAATAAGGCTGTAATGTAACAAAATGTGGAAAAAGTGAAGTGGCGGAATACTTTCTGAATGCACTGTATGCAACCTGGAAATACAGCCCCATATATTCCCCTTGTGTAGTCTACAACCAAATGGTATGTGTTCTGAATTCTTCAATTTCAGGTAAACGATCCCCTTCCTTCTCATCCACCCAGTTTCTTCTCCAATACACCTGGACCATTTCCGACACTTCCCTACCATTCCTTGACCTCACCATCAACTGACAGACTTCATCCACTTCACCACCAACTTCCATCCGGCACTCCAATACACCTGGACCATTTCCGACACTTCCCTACCATTCCTTGACCTCACCATCCTAGCGGAGTTGGTCCTCACCCTCAATAACTTTGCGTTTGACTCCTCCCATTTCCTCCAAACACATGGCGTAGCTATGGGCACCAGCTACTCCAGCCTCTTTGTCGGGTACGTTGAACAATCCTTGTTCAATACGTACCAGGGCCCCATCCCCGACCTCTACCTCCGTTACTTTGACGCCTGCTTTGGGGCCACCTCCTGCACCTACACACAACTGACTGACTTCATCCACTTCACCACCAACTTCCATCCGGCACTCCAATACACCTGGACCATTTCTGACACTTCCATACCATTCCTTGACCTCACCATCACATATACTACAAACCAACTGACTCACATGGCTATCTGGACTACACGTCTTCCCACCCTGCCCCCTGTAAAGACTCCATCCCCTACTCCCAATTCCTCCGCCTACGCCGCATCTGCTCCCAGGATAAGACGTTCCACACCAGGGCATCGGAAATGTCCTCGTTCTTCAGAGAACGGGGATTCCCCTCCGCCACCATAGATGAGGCTCGCACCAGGGTGGCGGAGTAGATGCTGGGGAGTCGGGTACAGGGGATAAAGATTGATAGATGGTGCTGATTTTATCAACGAAAAAATGGAGGAATGAGTTGCAGAGATCCGGAGTAGAGGTGGGGGGAGTGTTGGCTCGAGGCTTGAGTAGGTTGCCCACTGTGGAGAAGAGGGTTCTGTGGTTTAGGCAGGTGGGGATCGGTGAATCCATGGAGGGAGAGGTAGGCAGCGGGATTTTGCATGTTGCGGAGATGAGAGCATTTTTGTAGTCAGGGTGAGGTGGAGTTTGTGGGGAAGCTTCAAGTGGGGTTATTGATTTTGCTGAGTGTGGCTTTGGAGCCTGTGATGTTGCAGAGGTTTTTATAGCTGATTTATTTGCGAGTCGTTCAAGTCGGCGACCAGTCTGTTTCAGCCTTCAATGCCGAGGTTTACGAAGTGCAGGTGTGTACCAGGGTGAAGATGTGTTGAAAGTTACGGTTCTTGTTTTGAGGGGGGCCTAGGGGTGGGGCATAGTGTTAAGTGAGGTAGACAGGTGGAGTTGAGATGGTTTGTGAGATCATCAGGGGAGATATGGGTTGAGTCCAGGGGGAGCGTGGTTGAGAGCAGGTCAGAGAGATGGTGGGGATCAATGGATTTTAGATTACGGAAGGTGATTTCTGAAAGGAGGGGCCTTGGTAGGTGGTGGAGTAGATGCTGGGGAGTCGGGTACAGGGGATAAAGATTGATAGATGGTGCTGATTTTATCAGCGAAAAGTTGGAGAAGGGATGGTGAACCGTATAAGCTTATGATCAGAGAGGGGGAAGAGGCATGGATGGAGGTCAAGTACCAGTTGATTTGTGGAGCAGACCAGGTCAAGGATGTGACCTTTGTCATGGGTGGGAAAGGTGACTTGCTGAGTGAGAGAGAAGTTGTCAAGTAAAAAGGCGAATTCAGATGCGAGCTTGCAGGTGGGGGAGTCCATGTGAATATTTAAGTCACCAAGTAGCAGCAGACGTGGGGAGAGGGATGAGGCAAGTGTGAGGAGTTCAGTGAAGTCAGATAGGAAGGAGGGGTTTGGTTTGGTTTAGGTGGCCGGTAAATGAGGATGACAATGTCTGCCAAACATGATGCCAAGACCAGCTCTTATTTACCTGCACAAAATCCATATCCCCCATTCCCCACACATCTATATGACTATCCAAAAGTCTCTTAAATGCCACTATTATATCTGCCTAAACCAGCATCGCCATATTGAGCAAAAAACTGTTTCTTGTGTCTCCGGCTCCTGTGTCTCCAGGAATCTGCGTCTGTATTATAAAGCCCATGTTGTTATTGGTATGAGCACGGGTTTCACATTGGTGAAAAAATTCTACTGTTAAGAAGAAAACTTAGTGGTTATTTCCTTTGTCTTTTATTCTTCTATCCATAATTGGTAGTGTATGAGTTAAATTTAGGATGTGTACTTGTGTCTTTCCTTTCCGGGTAATTTGTAGGCACCAGCCCATAATCTTTGATTGCAGTTTGCTAGTGACCTAGTGCATCCCAGAATGCTCATGATTGGCCTGATGGGGTCGATACTGACGCTTTATAGAGCAATCCAGTTGATTTCATTTTTTTCTACTTTTCCCCCTAGCTCTGAAATACTTTCACTTCTATATTTCTATCCCCTTTGAAACCCATATTTTAAACTTGCATTTAAAAAAAAAATTACGTACAGGACCCCTGGCTCTATTGTCAGTCACTTTAAATTTATATCCTCTGCCCTTTAACCCAACTGTTAACAAGAGCCGTTTCACTCTATTTCGTCTATCTAAACACATCAATCTTCTCTTAATATTTATTGCTCCAGTAGAAAAATCTCACATTTTCTACTTAATCTCCATAACTCCCTCATCCGTGGAGCCTGGAATCATTCCAATAAATCATTTGTGCAGGCCGTCAAAGTCTCATCCTTGAATGTTTTGATGCTACTAAGTGTTTCCTGCATTTTCCATGTAAGTTTTAGATTGCCAGTATCCTCAGTACTTCAGTGTTCCTTGAATGCAACCTATTTGCAAGGGTTTTCTCAGGTGAATGGTGTGCTTTAGCTCTGAAAATGAAATCATATTGAGCTGAAAATTTGCAGAAAGGCATCGTAGAGCAAGGTTTCTTTCTTTCACTCATTTGCCAGTCTGACACCTGTATCCACGAAGGGATTTGATGTTTGAAATATGCTCACTCCTTTGTTTTTATTCAACAGATTCACAACCACAGAAGAATGCAAACCCATACTTTTAATGTTGGAGTCATCTAAAAGAAAAAAGTCTGCCATCTGCTTATCATTTGAGTGTCCCGGATGAATTTTGTCTTCAAAGGCAAATTACTTTGGTGTCTGAATCTGTAGCATTTGATGTGTTTCAGTTTCAAATGAAACTGAACTCTTGATCATTTCCCTACACTTACCAGGTTGCTCCCAGTGCCTGTACGTTCATGGTTAGGAAAATAACAATTCACCAATTAAAAGGTAAAGAGAGATGCTGGTGTAATATTTCCAGTCTTCCTTTCTTATTCCATTCCACTCTATCTTCCTCACTGAGGACACCAGAACATCTTGAGCTCAGGCCACGTGTGCTCAACCACAGTACATCAGCCGATACACACAAAAGGGCCTGTCCCACTAGGCGATTTTTCTCGGCGACTGCCGGCATCATTGACTGACGTATCAGGTAACCGAAATATTTGCTGCGGTGGCGCGGCGTGATGCGGCGGTGACGCTGCGTGATGACGTAAGACGCGCGTTTTTTTTTTCAAGTGTCGCTACATTTTTTTGTCGCCGCTGGATTTTGAAATGTTCAAAATCTTTTGGCGACACTGATATGACGCCGGCAGTCGCCAAAAAAATCGCCAAGTGGGACAGACCCTTTGGACCTTGCATCTAAAGAATATTGGAGCACAAATACCAAACTTGCATACAGATCTGCTCGGTGCCAATGATGGAGATGTCTTTGAGGCCATGTTATTGATAGAATTGTAACTCTGCCAGCAGCTGAACTAGCTCTATACTAATATATATATATTATTTGTATATACAAATAGCACTATATGAACACTTAATTATTGTCATTAATTTTTCATATTGATGCTTTTAAAGCTAAAGAATCCAAGGAATACAGTACCCCTTTTCTCCATGTGCCTGAAGTCACCGAAGTATGATTTCACAGGGCCAGCAGCATTTTGGTAGTTCCCTTTGTAAACATTCTTTATATGTGAACTTGTGCATTGGTTACTGAGCTGCATAAAGTTCATAGCCAAATCTGATCCTATTCATATAAGTGCACTTTCCAGTTTGGGTCACTGTGAAAATGGAGTTAGAAACCAGAATGTGTGGCCTTGGCATTTTCAAAAAAGGGTTCCGTTTTCCAAGGTGAGGAATATTTTAAATTTGTTTTACCACTGAAGATTACAAAAAAGTTTTCAGAGGATCTTCACTCGTCATTCCTGATAGATATTTTGAATTGAAAGGTGACCTGTTGGAATTATTATGGATTTAACGTCAGTTCTGCAGTGTGGAGAAAATGACTATTCATACCTGACTTTATAATGACAAATCTTTTTCTACATTGTTTTTATTAGTTTTTTTTTTTTAATCCAGCATCTCTGAGTCTGCTAATTTTGCCAGAGCTAAAATCTACCACACCTAACAGTCTGTGAATTTGGAGTGTCCAGTGAAAGCACGATATTTTTTTAAATAAATCCATCTATTAGTTTATGAATTACTGCAATCATTCCTTTGAATTGGTCAAAATTTGACCAGTTCAGGAAAAAAAAAAGTTGTAATGAAAGAAGAACAGTGATTGTAGTATTTTTGAGTAGAGTTGGCCACTTTTGCTTGTGGGTTATACTGAGAGATTTCCGCTATTGCCAGTATAACTGTGTAAAACCTTATTCATTATCCCAATTTATTATCCTAACTTAATCTAGCAGAAACAGTTTGCATTTTCTCATCCCACTGGTGTTGTTTATGTTTCAGGATAAAGTTGAAGATTATAATTGGTGCTCACCCAATGCAAATGTTCCTCCTTTTAGCATGAGACTTAGTACATTTAAACTGTAATTTTTACTTAAGAGATTATGATTTAGAAAGCTGTAAGTAGAAGAGGCACAAAGTGCTGAGCACATTGGTGCCAATGCAACACTTGGTGTGTTGGACAAGAATCTGAAGTATCATGGAAGTGAACTACTGAAATTTAGTATATCCATAAAGGGAGGCGGAGATAAAGATGGCAGGAACTTTCCCATATACCTGTTTGTAGAGAAATTGTTGCAGGATGATAAGTGATGTAAAATTACATCCCCTGCCATACAAAAGCATTCGAGAGAGTCTGGTGTAGAAAAGAATTAAATCGTTGTACAGAATAAAGAACTTTCTATCTTGGTTTGTAAAACTGTACCCACATATTAAAAATTATGTAAATTTTTGGTAATTTTGTTTTTCAGAAAATTCTGATGTAAAGATAAAATTCAAGATGGTATATGTATAAAACAAATTGTACACGTGCTGTTTTTATATATAAAAAGCACAAACAGTCAACATGGAGACAAGCAAATGAGTCAGAATAGAGTCTGAGCTTTTTAAGACTTTTACTGTGTCATGGTTTTTGTAAATTGTAAAAGTTGCAAATGTATTCTACATTGTGGATAACGTTCTATCACTTGTCTTAATTAACACTTTATTTTAAAGCCATGATCCAGTGGTGAAAGTAATTAATTTTGGCTTGAAGTAGTCAAATTGTATGTCCACCAGAAAAAATAACAAGCATGTAGTTTCCACTGCGCGGCAGAATACATGATTTTCCACCTGCATCACAGTTAAAGTGAAATACTCCAGAAGAGTAAATGTATTAATAATATCTCATACTGCTGTTATAAGTTAATTGTCATGCAGAATTCAATTTTTCAGCTTAGAGGGTGCTTAAATAAGCTAAAAATGCACACTAAAAAAATGTTTTTTATGGTGTGGGTTGTCTACTGCCCAGGAGTGTGCATCATCCTTTACTAAGTTCAGAAAACCAATTGCATAGTGTAATACCCACTCTCAACTCAATAAAAAGGGCATTGCGTTCAAGAAGGAAATGCAGATGCTGGAAGATCGAAGGTACACAAAATTGCTGGAGAAACTCAGCGGGTGCAGCAGCATCTATGGAGCGAAGAAAATAGGCGACGTTTCAGGCCATAACCCTTCTTCAGACTGAAAAAGGGCATTGCAATGTGTATACCAAGCAGAGTCAACCCAGGTCATCACAATGTTGCATCTCCAGGATTAGGCGGTTTACCGATAAAAATGTTTGCTTGTATTCTCTGGAGCTGAGTGAGTAAAATCAGTATGGGCTATTATTAATGACATTTGTAGAAGAACACAAATCTTTTTTTAATCGGTTCCCATTCATCAAGACTTAAACATTTATACTAAAGGGAGACGCACTGAGTATCCCAAGCACTTGATGTTTTCGCTTTGGATTTCTAACATCTGCAATGATTTGTGTTTGAGGGAAGTAAATTCCTGATCTACAGTGCATTGCTGAATGGAAATACATCTCATTGATGTTTGGTGTCTTAACATTGGCTGCGCCTTGTCCTAATGAGCAGCAGTAGCAGCAAATATGCGCATTTTTCCCATCAGGAACTGCTGTGAATATTCTTGGACTAAAGAACATGCGGTGAATAGTGTTGGAAGGAACTGCAGAAGCTGGTTTAAACCAAAGATTGGCCCCAAATGCCGGAGTAACTCAGCGGGGCAGGCAGCATCCCTGGAGAGAAGGCATGGGTGACATTTTGGATCGACCCGAAATGTCACCCATTCCTTCCATCCAGAGATGCTGCTTGTCCATGCGGTGAATAGTGTTGTTTAATTAACTTAATTTGAGATTTATTGGAACTCCAATTGGAGAACAGGAGTTTAATGCAGTTGCTGGCAGTATTTCAACTTTTATTGAGAAATGCAACCTGCTGCCATTGCAGAAGGTCACAGCTTGGACAATAACAGAAACCATGGACTCGCGCTGGATTTGTTTAAAGCTATTTTATCGGTAAATAATAGTGATAATAGTGGCCTGGTATGTGTCCATATTGAACCCAGATGCTAGGTGTATCCCCCTGCTTTAATGTATTAATTTCTCAAAGAAATGAATCCTACCTGTTGGTAATATCCAAAAAAATCTGTATTTAGGCTTGTGCAAAGTAGTTTTAACGAAGGACTTCCTACATGGGACTTCCTATGTTAAATCAAACCTTTCACTTATCCAACGTCCGATTCTGAAAGGCTTTCAAAGCATATTCTTATGGATATTTTGGCAAGGCCAGTATTTATTTATTTATTTATTGGGTACAACCCAGACCAGGAAATTATGGCAGATTCTCTTCCCTGAAAGAAATTTGTAACGTTTATTTTTGTCAGAATTATTCTGTTAACATATGCTTCCCAGCGACAAAGTGCGGTTCAAACATTTGTGGTTAAATGGTAAAGGCCTCTGAATGTCAGCCCAGTAAACAACCACTCTTTATCCATGATGATGTAATTGGCAGAGAAAACAATACAGTAAAACAATTAAGTGAAAGCTTCACTTAATTGTCCTCATTTTCTTTTTTGCTTGAGAATTATGGAGCTGGATGTCCTGGTCCCAATTACTCAAGTCCATTTCAAACATCCTTTGACTGTTATATCTGTATGAGAAGAATAGAGTGCTTAATATGATGCCAGTATAGAATTTGTGGCACGATTGGTGCTTACTATGGCAATATTCAGTTAGTATCATTGAGCATTATAACAGATACTGTATGTAAGGTGCCATGTATAGTGCCCTCCATGTTTGGACCAAACACCCATCATTTATTTATTTGCCTCTGTACTTCACAATTTGAGATTTGTAATAGAAAAAAATTCACATGTGGTTAAAGTGCACATTGGCAGATTTTAATAAAGGCCATTTTTATACATTTTGGTTTCACCGTGTAGAAATGACAGCAGTGTTTATATATAGTTCCCCCATTTCAGGGCACAGCAATGTCATGTAAATGAAAGTAGTCATGTTTAGTATTTTGGTGCATATCCTTTGCATGCTTGAAGTCTGCGATTCATGGACATCATCAGTTGCTGGGTGTCTTCTCTGGTGATGCTCTGTCAGGCCTGTATTGCAGCCATCTTTAGCTTATGCTTGTTTTGGGGGCTAGTCCCCTTCAGTTTTCTCTTCAGCATATAAAAGTGATGCTCAATTGGGTTCAGATCGGGTGATTGATTTGACCACTCAAGAATTGACCATGATTTAGCTTTGAAAAACTCCTTTGTTGCTTTAGCAGTATGTTTGGGATCATTGTCTTGCTGTAGCTTGAATTGCTGGCCAATGAGTTTTGAAGTATTTGTTTGAATTTGAGCAGATAGGATGTGTCTATACACATCAGAATTCATCATGCTACTACCATCAGCAATTGTATCATCATTGAAGATAAGTGAACAAGTACCTTCAGCACCCATACATGCCCAGGCCAAAACACCCCCACCACTGTGTTTCACAGATGAGGTGAATGCTTTGGATCTTGGGCAGTTCCTTCTCTCCTGCCCTCACTCTGATATAAGTTTTTTGTCTGATCTTCGTCTCATCTGTCCACAAGACCTTTTTCCAGAACTGTGATTGTTCAAATAAGTACTTCTTGGCAAACTAACCTGGCCATCCTATTTTTGTGGCTAACCAGTGGTTTGCATCTTTCAGTGTAGCCTCTGTATTTTTGTTCATGAAGTCTTCTGCGACAGTGGTCATTGACAAATCCACACCCGACTCCAGAAGAGTGTTTCTGATCTGTCGGCGAGGTGTTATAGAGATAATTCTTCGTCATCAGCGGTGGAGGTCTTCTAAAAACCTTCCAGTCCCTTTGTGATTAGTAAGCTCACCAGTGCTCTCTTTCTTCTTAATGATGTTCCCGACAGTTGATTTTGGTAAGCTTTAGGTTTGGCTGATGTCTCTAACAGTTTCATTTTTGTTTCTCAGTCTCATAACGGCTTATTTGACTTTCATTGGCACAACTTTGGTCCTCATGTTGATAAACAGCAATAAAAGTGTCCAAAGGTGATGGAAAGACTGGAGGAAAGACTAGGTGCTGAGAGCTCTCTTATACCTGCATTAAGCAGGCAATTAAACACACCTGAGCAATTACAAACACCCGTGAAGTCATGTGTATCAAACATCATGGTGCCCTGAAATGGGGGCGATAATGTATAAACACAGCTGTAATTTCTACATGGTGAAACCAAAATGTATAAAAATGGCCTTTAATAAAATCTGACAATGTGCACTTTAACCACCTATTTCTTTCTATTACAAATCTCAAATTGTGGAGTACAGAGGGAAATAAATAAATGATGGGCCTTTGTCCCAAACATTATGGAGGGCACTGTATCTAGTAGTAATTCATATCCCATTTATCTCTGCATGGAGTTACATTTTCCTGTAATTGTATAGCACTTTGAAACCTAGATGAGATGAGATCCTTCACAGAACATAGAACATTTCCCTTACTGGTATTACAATAGACAGGAATTTATATCCTGCAGGTTTGTTTTTTAAATCCTTCATCAAATGCTTGTTTTTTAAATTGGCTTTCCATCCTTTATTCTTGTACCAAAATGGGATCTGTGAACTTGTCAAACAAGCTTTTGAAAAATTAGCAACGGTACAAGAACTGATAGAAACATAGAATCATAGAAAATAGGTGCAGGAGTAGGCCATTCGGCCCTTCGAGCCTGCACCGCCATTCAATATGATCATGGCTGATCATCCAACTCAGTATCCTGTACCTGCCTTTTCTCCATAGCCGCTGATCCCTTTAGCCACAAGGGCAACATCTAACTCCCTCTTAAATATAGCCAATGAACTGGCCTCAACTACCTTCTGTGGCAGAGAATTCCAGAGATTCACCACTCTCTGTGTGAAAAATGTTTTCCTCATCTCGGTCCTAAAAGATTTCCCCCTTATCCTTAAACTGTGACCCCTTGTTCTGGACTTCCCCAACATCGGAAACAATCTTCCTGCATCTAGCCTGTCCAACCCCTTAAGAATTTTGTAAGTTTCTATAAGATTCCCCCTCAATCTTCTAAATTCTAGCTAGTACAAACCGAGTCTATCCAGTCTTCACATGAAAGTCCTGACATCCCAGGAATCAGTCTGGTGAACCTTCTCTGTACTCCCTCTATGGCAAGAATGTCTTTCCTCAGATTAGGAGACCAAAACTGTACGCAATACTCTAGGTGTGGTCTCACCAAGACCCTGTACAACTGCAGTAGAACCTCCCTGCTCCTATACTCAAATCCTTTTGCTATGAATGCTAACATACCATTCGCCTTCTTCACTGCCTGCTGCACCTGCATGCCTACTTTTAATGACTGGTATACCGTGACACCCAGGTCTCGTTGCATCTCCCCCTTTCCTAATTGGCCACCAGTCAGATAATAGTCTGCTTTCCTGTTTTTGCCACCAAAGTGGATAAGCTCACATTTATCCACATTACTGCATCTGCCATGCATTTGCCCACTCACCCAGCCTATCCAAGTCAACTTGCAGCCTCCTAGCATCCTCCACACAGCTAACACTGCCCCCCAGCTTCGTGTCATCCACAAATTTGGAGCAGTTGCATTCAATTCCCTCCAAATCATTAATATATATCGTAAATAGCTGGGGTCCCAGCACTGAGCCTTGCGGTACCCCACTAATCACTGCCTGCCATTGTGAAAAGGACCCGTTTACTCCTACTCTTTGCTTCCTGTCTGCCAGTCAGTTCTCTATCCACATCAATACTGAACCCCCAATACCGTGTGCTTTAAGTTTGTATACTAATCTCTTATGTGGGACCTCGTCAAAAGCCTTCTGAAAGTCCAGATATAACCCATCCACTGGTTCTCCCTTATCCACTCTACTAGTTACATCCTCGAAAAATTCTATAAGATTCGTCAGACATGATTTACCTTTCATAAATCGATGCTGACTTTGTCCAATGATTTCACCACTTTCCAAATGTGCTGCTATCCCATCTTTAATAACTGATTCTAGCAGTTTCCCCACTACCGATGTTAGACTAACTGGTCTGTAATTCTCCGTTTTCTCTCTCCCTCCCTTTTTAAAAAGTGGGGTTACATTAGCTACCCGCCAATCCTCAGTAACTACTCCAGAATCTAAAGATCTAACTGATCCTTCACTCCTCGTGATTTCTCAACCCATCCCCATTCTCCAAGCCCTATAAAATGTCAAAACACACTGAAGAAATCAATATAAAATTGTATTTGTTCATTTATTCTATTTACATAGTAAAATATGTTTGTAATGCTGTTTCTGGCTTTAATCTTTACCATTTCCGAAGTAAAGATGAATGTATATTTAATTCTAAACCTTTTACTTTTTCAATACAACGTCCCTAACCAATTCATTGTTTTAATATTTAATGAAAATTAGTCTCTCGGTAACAGCTAATTCAAATGTGGTGCTGGACTGCTTTGTGTCCAGGGTAACTTCGTCGTGCTCCATGTTCTCTTTGAAAATCCAAATCGGGCTGAACATAAAGGTTTGTTTTAACGTTTTTGTTTATCGAGGAGCCCATTGCTAACCAAAATTAAATGTTCCACCACACTTTAGTGCCTATCTGTGATTGGGAATTTGCATGTTAGTCACTTGCTACATTGTTTAGTTCTTCCACGATACATTGGAACAAAATTGGATGTAGTAGGGCATTGATCTGGCTCTTGTATGCCAAGTTATTAACAATATGACGATGACATTACAGCGAGAGAACAGGACGAGGTACTCCTTCTCTCATTGAATAGAACAAAAACGGTTGTGAAATTAACAGCTTCAGGTCAAAGAAGGAATGTAAATCAGAGTCGTTGACGTCAATGTCAAAATAGGGAAGAAAGCAAAGATGAATTCAAGATTAACCATGTAAATTGTGAAAAAGAGAAAAGACGGGAAGGAAAACTTAAATAAAACAAACTGCATTGTTACTAATTCCTACAACAATTAAAACTAGAAATATTTAGCTCCATATTTAGAGCGGTGCCCTTCGATGCAGGAGATGTTGAGTAACAATAATAAACGTGTGTGATGCAATAAACAGAATGAACCCAACAGGACCCAACTTTCTTCAGCAAATAAAGTTCAGATCTGCAGTTCACGTACAATTTCACACCATTCTATAATGAGGAAATTTGATGCTTCGTCGTGGAAAAGGTATAGTCGGAAGTGGGGTCCCGACCCGAAACGTTGCCTATGTATTCCCCGCACAGACGCTGTTTGACCTGCTGAGTTATTGTGCGGTTGCATTTTGGACAGCAGAAATTGAATAATTGAGAACAATTCTGCCCGTTTTCGCCCATTCTTCCACTGCCAGTTGTGCATGAATAACATTTTGCATGAGAGCTATAAGCCTCAGCATCATTCTTCTAGCAAACTGACCCAGTCTTGTACTTCCATCATCTTTCTTCGATAGATGTTCACATTTTGTTTTAATTTAAACAGAAGATTGACACAAAATGCTGGAGTGACTCAGCGGGACAGGCGGCATCTCCGGAGAGAAGGAATGGGTGACGTTTCGGGTCGAGACTTAATTTATCTTTGCTTTCAAGTAAGGACGGCACGGCGGCACAGGGGTAGAGTTGCTGCCTTACAGCGTCTGAAACCGGGTTCGATCCTGGCTGCGTTGCTGTCTGGAAGTTTGTACGTCCTCCCGTGACCTCCCGCACTTCAAAAACGTTGGTTAATTGGCTTCTGTAAGTTGCAAATTGTCCCTAGTGTGTAGGATAGTGCTAGTGTACAGGGTGATGATTGGTCGGCGTGGACTCGGTGGGCCTGTTTCCATGCTGTATCTCTAAAGTTTAAAGTACTTGCAAGTTTTTTTAAATCCCGTTTCCGTGCTCTCAAGAATATATTTCTGGAATAACCTTTGTTTCATACGAATATGATCATTGCTTCACAGCACAAAGCACGTTCCCAGATTTCCCTCTAGTGCCCACATCAGTACATTACAGTCTCCCTTCAAAATAGACTCCGTGTTGTTTGTTTCTGTTTGCACATTAAGCATTTAACTGCTGCCTTATTCATGTCCACGTATGTCTTTCGCTGTTCAATGTCCAGGTAAGAATCATGGTTTGATTTTTGTTTCTTCAGCTGTTGATAATTTGTTCGTTTTGAGTATCGAGGTACAGTGAAAAGCTTTTAGTTTCGTGCTATCCAGTCAGCGGAAAGACTACATGATTACAATCGACCTGTCCACAGTGTACATATACAGGATAAAGGTAATAATGTTTCGTGTAAGGTAAAGTCCAATTAAAGATAGTCAGAGGGTCTCCAGTGAGGTAGATGGTAGCTCAGGACCACTCTAGATGTTGATAGGATGGTGCAGTTGCCTGATAACAGCTGGAAAGAAACTGTCCCTGAATCTGTAGGTATGTTTATTGGAATATATTATATGTCACAGGTTTTACTCTCATTTTTGTTGGGCTTATGGGATATATACTTTTTCGACTGAGGTGCAGGCTTTAAAATAGCAATTTATTTAGATGAATTCAGCGTTTCCAAACTTTTTATTTAGAATAGCAAACGAAGACCATGAATGGACTGTGGCCAAATTCTGTCAATCATGAAACTGAATGTAATCATTCACCTGTAATCAGAACTGAAGGATGCTTATAGAGACAATGTTGAAAGCAAATAAAGAATTGGGGTGATGCTGTGATAGGGGTGGAGCAGTTTGTGGGAAAAGAAGAGCGGAGATCTATGTTGAGTTGTAACACCATTTTTCAGTTGAAGTGCATGCTATACTCCAGTCAGATTTCAGAACAATTCCTTTAGTATGAATTGCTGATTGTGCAGCTGTTAGTGCACCTGCCTCAGTTCCAGGGACTCAAGTTTAATAATGCTTTTTATTAAAATGGTGAGATTGGAAAATGTTAATGTATAAAGGTATCTGGGTGTCATTATCATAAATCACTGAAGAAATGGTCCTGACCCAAAACATCACCTATCCATGTTCTTTAAGAATGGTGACTGACCTGCTAAGTTACTCCAGCACTTTGTGTCTTACACTGAAAGCTAATATGTAGGTCTAGGTAGCCATTATGAAAGCTAATAGCACTTAAGGGCCTGTCCCACTTGGCCGTCATTTATGCGACAGGCCGGTAGTGACTAACGAGCGACAGTCACACGCGTCTTCATGCATCAGCACAGCCGTCCGGAGCGCATGACTTCATTTGAATACCCAGTGGAAAGTTGTTTATTGCATAATGCTGTATTTTCTTTCGAATTATGGTGTAATTCATAACCTTTGGGCTATGTTTACATTATCGGTGCAGCTACCTATTGAACAAATTGTTTTAAACTCTCTAAAAGAGTGTCAAGTGTCTGAATATTCGCAAATTTTTAATGAATCATCATCAGCATCAAACGTTGCAGATCAGCCTACCACAATATGTCACCTACATGTATACAGGCAAATGACTCAATAGAGATAACTTATTCTCTGGGGACTTTCTGATTTCAAACTCCATCTCAAAATGTACCTACATTCCACCATCCAAAGCATGTACAATCAAGATATTCGTGATAGTTGATTCGGTGTACTACAGTACTGCACGTTCGAGGTCAGGACGTCAGCGTGCGACCGCAATACGTCCGCGTGCGTACACGATACGTCACGCCGGACGTGCGTGAAGATTTTGTGCACTAAAAAATCCTGGAGTGCCGCGCGATACCGCGTGCAACTCCATACCCCTCTGCGCTTCTCCATGCGACCGTCCCGCGCCTCCCACCAGCTACCCGTGCATCTCAACACGACGACGAGGTTGTGTAAATGGCGCGCAAATGACAGCCAAGTGGGACAGGCCCTTTACGCTCTATCTGCCGAGTCCAGCTGGAGCTCCCTGTTGCTGGGCTGGTCACTTCAATTCCCTTTCCGATTCCCATGCAAACCTGTCTGCCGTTGGTTACTTCCACGGTCAAAGTGAGGCTGTATGCAAACTAGAAGAACAATACTTAGTATTCTGTTTTGAAAAGTATTGGAAAAGATTTAATATGAATCCAAGGGGTAACTTTTTCACACAAAGGGTGTTTGGAACAAGCTGAACAAACAAGAGGAGATGGTTGAGGCTGGGACTATCCCATTGTTTAAGAGACAGACAGTTACATGGATAGGACAGGCTTGGAGGGATATGAACCAAGCGTAGGCAAGTGGGACTAGTGTAGCTGGGACATTGTTGGCTGGAGTGGGCGAGTTGGGCCAAAGGGCCTGTTTCCACACTGTATCACTCTATGACTGTGACTAGCCTACGACCCAATGAACATTGAATTTTCCATTTTTAGATAAAAATTCCCCATCCTCTCTTCTCACCTACCCACTCCCCCAACAGCCCCTGCCCATGAACACCTTTCTTTCCATTCCTCAGCCCCACCACCCCGTTCCTTTCGCCTCTTCCAACTCTTCTATGTGTTCCCCACCCTTTTCCTTTCCACTCTCCATCCGTTGCTCTGACTCTACATTTTGCTCCCTACCTTCCCTGCTTATCAGATTCCACCATTTGTAGCCTTTTGTCTTCAACACCACACTTCCAGCATTGGTTACTATCTCCACCCTTCTCTCCCCCACTTGACTCATCTGTCTTATCAACCGCTCCTTACCAAGATCCACCTATTACTTACTAGCTCTTGCTATGGTTCTTCCCATCACCTCTTTCTCCCAGCATGTTGGTACAAATAACATCGATAGGAAAAGGGTCGAAGTTCTACAGAATGAATACAGTGAGCTAAGCAAGTGGTTAAAAACCAGGATCTCGAGGGTACTAATCGTCAGATTATTCCCAGAGGCTTGTGCTAGTGAAGGTAAGAACAGGAAGATAAACACAAAATGCTGGAGTAACTCAGTGGAACAGGCAGCATCTCAGGAGAGAAGGAATGGGTGACGTTTCGGGTTGAGACCCTTCTTCAGACGAACAGGAAGATAGATTAATGTGTGGCTGTGGAGTTAGTGCAGGGGACAGTTATTCTGATTTTTGGGCCATTGGGACCTCTTCAAGGGAAGTGGAGGAGAACCAATAACATGGCGAGTAGGTTTCTGAGTGCTACTCCGGAGATTTTAAACTAGATTGGCAGGGGGACGGGTTCCAATGCAGGAGTGAGGCAGTTGAGAGGCTGGAAGTCAGTATGGAAGATGTTGAAAGCAAGATCAGTACAAAGGATAGGCAGGGTGTGAGTCAGGACTGTTGATTTACTTTGCATTTATTTCAATGCAAGGTGCCTCACTGGTAAGGCTGATTAACGACATGGATAGGTGCATGTGAATGGGACGTTATAGCCATTACAAAAAAAGGGAATGTTAACTTAATATTCCAGTGTACCGGGTTCACAGGTGAGACAGAGGGGGAGGTGTTGCTCTATTGATTAAGGAGAAGGTCATGGCTGTAGTCCTAGGTGACATTACTGATGTTTTATCCAGTGAGGTTATATGGGTAGAGACAGTTAAGGTGGACCTTGCCAATGGCTAGGGTGGCACAGAAGTGCAGCGGTAGAGTTGCTGCCTTGCAGAGCCAGATACCCAGGTTCGATCCTGAGTATGGGTGCTGTATGTATGTAGTTTGTACATCCTCCCTGTGACCGGGTGGGCTTTCTCCAGATGCCCCGGTTTCCTTCCACATTAAAGATGTGCAGGTTTGTAGGTCACTTGTGTAATGTATTCATACATATTCATGTATATGTTTGAGTTGGTGTTCAATATAAGCAGGGAATGTTGGGTAATAAAACTCTCTTGTGATCCAGGCAACCTGGTTGTAAGTTGTTATTCATTCTGCCATCCGGAATATAACAAAATTGTCGATGAGGATGGGATAGAGTTTGTGAATTCATCCTTTAAATACAGTGCAGGACTGTTTTGCAACATGCAGTATTGTTTAAATTTTAAACAGTAAATACGTAGTTGTGTCACAGTTGTTTGCGAGCTGGACATGATAGGCCGCAGATCCTTCTATGTAGGGGACTGTAGTTTAAAACAGCAGCTGGACAAATCGTCGAGAGTTTGGCAGGCTCTCTATGTTGTGCCTACGTGGCAAGATGCCATCTTTGGGATTGTATAAGATTTCTTTTGTCGAGTTCCTCAAGCTGAAAAGTGCTTGTACAGCTAAGTTTTAGGTGAATTGTTACACCAGAACAGACAGGAAATCGGGGATGGCAGCGTCCACGACACAATGGCAGCGTCCACGAGCTACATCGGAAATCTTGGCACTTTTGACAAGAGTAGAGAACCGTTCAGCTCCTATATGGAGAGAGCGAACATGGTTTTCACGGCAAACAACATAATAGAGATTAGTGGTGAAGGAGAGATAGTGATTAAAACAAATAAGGCTGTTTGCGAACGCATGAAAGTGATTCTGCTCACGGAGATCGGTCCTGAAGTGTACGGCACACTCTTGAATCTCCTTGCCCCCATAAAGGCAAAAAGACGTGCCATTCAATGACATAATGAAGAAGTTGGAGGAGCACTTCAACCCAAAGCCTCGGGAAATTGCAGAAAGCTATAAATTCGGCACTAGAAACTAGAAGCAGAATGCGACAATCAATGAGTACATTGTTGCCTTGAAAAACGGAACTTTGCACTGTAACTTTGGAACCTTTCTCGGACGCGCACTACGCAACAGATTTGTTTGTGGTCTAGTGTATGAACAAATTTAGTCCAAACTTATGAACGCTCCATATCTTACATTCGAGAAAGCATGCAAGATTGCTACCACAATGGAGATGGCATCAAAGAATGCTTGTGAGTTTCGTCCACCATGGACTGCAATGGCTGTTTACAGTCACAAGGCAGTGCCTATGGCCAAACCAGGAGGCGCTAAACCAAGTATGGCGGGGAGCCGAGTTCAGCCAGTTGTTATCGTTGCAATGGTACTCACTCATCCCAATTTTGTCCGTTCAAAATGGCCAAGTGCTATAACTGCCAGACGAAAGGCCATATTGCCTCAGCATGTCGGGCCAAGCTTAAAACAGGAAACCAGCAACCTGCGAAACAAGCGACAACACCAGAAAGGAGTTCACAACTTGGAGATGAACTCAGAGGGAGTTTAACTCAGGTTGTACACCGTTTATGCAACCAACATTGATAAGCCTACAACCAGCCAAGGCAAGGACTTTCGAACTAAACTATTGATTAATGAACAGTTAATCGATATATGTATTGACACAGCAGCAGATTGTTCGGTCATGAGCAAAGACCTGTACGAAACAAAGTTCCCACAGTTCCCATTGTTTGAGAGTAAGGTCAAGCTGAGAACCTACTCGGGCGAAGTTTTGGAGACTTGTGGACAAATTAACTGTAAAGTTCAGCATAACGGTCAGTCAGTAACACTGCCCATCATAGTGGCCAGCTACAGAGATAAACCAATCCTTGGAAAGGATTGGCTGAGTAGAATAGAGTTAGACTGGAAGAACATTTTCAGCGTTGATTTTGTCCAAATCACGTCTTGAAAAAGTCATAAGCAATCATGCAAACATTTTTGCTGACAGTTACACGGGAATAACGGGGTACTCTACACACATTTGAGTTAAGCAAGATGTGAGACCTGGGTATTGTCGACAAAGATCTGTACCATATGCACTAAAGCAACAAGTGGAGGTAGAACTCGACAGGTTAGAGCGGAATGGAATACCAGTGAAGACAGACCAAACTGGGCAACGCCAATTGTGGCCGACAAAACTGTTCGACTATGTGGTGACTACAAAGTCACAATCAACCAAGCCGTTGTTGACGAACAATAATCGTTACCAATCTCGCAAGATCTGTACGCAGAACTTAACGGAGCAAGAGTCTTCACTAAACTGGATGTGTCTCACGCTTATGCCCAACTCATTGTCGACAAGGAAAGTTAGCAGTACTTGACAATCAACACATACGAGGGTTTGTATTCATATACAAAGCTGCCCTATGGTGCGAAATCCTCCCCAAAATGTATTTCCAGTCTGTCATGGACAAAATGTGACAAGGCATTCCGCACTGTGTGTGCAACCAGGATGACCTCCTGATATTCACTGAGGGCATGGTAGATCATCTGGAAATCCTTGAGCAAGTTCTCACACAACTGAACTGCCACAATGTCAAACTGCGACAAAGCAAACGGTTTGTAAGTTAAGTAACTGAGTTCCAACACTGTATAAGTAAAACGAAAATGTGTAGATATGTAAAATAAGTATATTATGTTTACCATTTAAGATTTCATAAATACTGGTTTAAATCAAGTATCACAACAACAAAATGGTAACTGAGTACTTAGATTTAATACTTTAAAAAAGGAGAGCGGTCTAATGTATTCATACATATTCATGAATATGTTAATGAGTTGGTGTTCAATATAAGCAGGGAATGTTGGGTAATAAAACTCTCTCTCATGATCCAGGCAACCTGCGAGTAAGATGTTATTCATTCTTCCGTCCGGAATATAACAACTTGGACTCAGTGGGCCAAAGGGCCTGTATCCACGCTGTATCTCTAAACTAAACTAAACTAAATTTAAACTAAAATGTAACTAAAAAATGCCATGGCAGTCTGAAGAAGGATCGCAACCTGAAACGTCACCCATCATTTTTCTTCAGAGATGCTGCCTGACCCACTGAGTTGCTTCAGCATTTTGTGTCTATTTAAATTTATCTAAACTATGATTTTCCCTGTGAAAAACAGTAGTAAGTCCCTCTGCAGTTACTACATTTGGACATCATCTATCTTGAAGATAGTCATGATTATTGCCTCACAGATATTTCCTGGATGACCCTCCACTTTCAAGATATCGGTGATAAGGATATAAATTCTTCCAGTCAATCTTCTCCCCTATTCAAATCACGTTGCCATGTCCATAGTGTTCTAGTCCTCTGATATTTTGGATTTGCCCAAGGAGGATTGGAGAAACATAGAAACATAGAAAATAGGTGCAGGAGTAGGCCATTCGGCCCTTCGAGCCTGCACCGCCATTCAATATGATCATGGCTGATCATCCAACTCAGTATCCTGTTCCTGCCTTCTCTCCATACCCCCTGATCCCTTCAGCCACAAGGGCCATATCTAACTCCCTCTTAAATATAGCCAATGAACTGGCCTCAACTACCTTCTGCGGCAGAGAATTCCAGAGATTCACCACTCTCTGTGTGAAAAAAGTTTCCCTCATCTCGGTCCTAAAAGATTTCCCCTTTATCCTTAAACTGTGACCCCTCGTTCTGGAGAAGGATCAGAAATTCTGTTATTGCCTCCTTCATTCCCTTTATGAGTTTGGTTGCATTTTATCTACTTTTCAATATGTTGAATTACTGAATTTCTTCCTTTGTATATCGTAGGCAAAATTTCACGTGCTACCTCTTCAATTGCAATGACTGCAATGGCCCACTTTTGTGAAGACAGATGCAGTGCTCTCCTCGGTTTAATTCTCTCGGTTGCACTGTCTCACTAAATACAGGCTGAAATAATATTTATTAAAGCGGGAGTTAGGATTAAAGGCAGATTTTGTGAGGCTGAGTACAAAGTAACTGGAATGGATCTCCCTGACCCCCTCCCCACCCCCCCAGGTGAATTCTGCAAAATGCTTTGTAGTTTGTTCAGACTTGTTAGCATCATATTACATGTCTCTAAACTGTAGTTAAAAGCAACCAAGTAGGCAAAACATTTTCCCACAGTCAAATTAAATCTTCAATCAGAAGTTCAGTTTACACGATACAAAAACACACTTCACACAAATTTGCCGAATTTCCTGTAATCTCTGCGTGAAATTTGACTGTGATTGGTTTGACAATGTCCCCGCCTTGTATTAAAAGTAAGGGTTCACAGAGAATGGTTCATTTTCGGATAAAAACTGTTATTAAATAGCATCAAATAATCAGGCAAATTGGAAATGTATTCAAACTGTATGATTGGGATGTGGTTGGTGAGGAACAGGAATGATGGGGAATTTAGATCATTTACTTTCTCCAAACATCCACTTCTTTCAAGAAAACAGGAGGAAAAAAACGGAAGATGCCTGAAGACATCCACCTGCTCCGTGCGGGTGACAATTTCACCGACCCCCGACGGCTGAAGGGCCGTGTATTGTATTGCATTGTATTGTATTCAAATTTATTGTCATTGTCTCAATTTGAGACAACGAAATGAATTTTCCTTACAGGCAGTATCATTAAAAAAATCACAAAGAAATTATAAATAATAAAACATATTAAAAATAAAATTGAAATTGAATTAAAATTAAAAAAAAAGCACAAATACAGAAGTCCACGACACAACATAACATAAATGGCACCCAGGTGAGGACGGCACCATAGTCCAGCCAGCCTCCCCTTCGTGTTCATCCGTGGACGGGGCCTTCCAAGCACCCGCAGTCGCCGCCCCGGGTGGCCCGATGTTCAGGCCCTCACGCTGGGCTGGTGGAACGCCGACGCCGAACCCCGACGGTGAGTATCCTCCTCCTCAGCGGCCCGGACCTTCTGATCAGCCGCCTCCCGCTGCCGGAGTCTGCAGCTCCTGAGTCCACAGGTCGAGCTGGGCAGAGTCGCAGGACCCCGCGTTGATTAGTCAGCGCCGCCCGCATTGGGAGCTCTGCAAACCGCAGCTCCGTGATGTTGGTGCAGCAGGTCCAGCACTCCGGGCTCCAAACGGCGACCCCCGGTAAGGCATCACCAGCCCCGCGATGTTCCAGCGCTGTCCCGCCGCTGCTGGAGCTCCGGTCGATCCCGGCAGGAAAGGCCGCGCCAATCCAGGTAGGTAGGCCGCGGTGGGGGGGGGACGCGACTCGAATAATAGTCACATCCTCTCCAGGAAGCGGCTGAAGGACGGTATCACCCATACCGTACCCTCTTCCCCCACATAAAAACACAAAAAAAACACAAAGAAATACACTTTTACATAACTAAATAAACAAAAAAACAAAAAGATACCGGGCTGTAGGTGGAGGCTGCTGGCACCAGCGCCACCGGAAGTACAATACGTGTGGACGTCCTGTGGCAGGCTCAACAGCAGGGTGGAGCCACAATCAATCTGGTGCCGGCTGTGCCTCGGCAGGCCATACGGGCGGTCCCAGCCTCCACGGAAGAAGCGGCAGTAACGTCGGCCACGAAAGGTGCCGGCAAGGACAAGTGGATGACATTGATGGCAGTGCGGGATAACGCACCTGCGAGCTGGTTGCTCTTGCCTGCGACGTGCTGGAGGCAAGTCATGTATTCTGAGCTGTAGGTCAGGTGGTGCTGCTGTCGGGCTGACCAAGGATCAGACACTTTGGCAAAGGCAAACATGAGTGGCTTGTGGTCGGTGAAAGCTGTGAAATTCCTGTCCTCGCGGAAGTAGCGGAAATGCTGGATAGTCCGGTAGGGAGCGAGGAGCTCTCAACCAAAAGCGCAGTATTTCTGCTTGGGGGGTCTCGGGTGATGAGGGGCTGCCAGCTACCATTGATCAGTTGTTCCTGCACTCTACCCACAGCTGTGCCAGATGTGTTGACCGTGAGAGCTGTTGGTGCGTTGACCCGTGGATGTACCAGCAGCGTTGCCTTTGCCGGCCCCTCCATGGCTTTGTCGAATGCGGTCGTGGCCACGTTGTCCCAAACGAGCTCTTTCAGCTTGTTGGCCAGGGCCTTGAACAGCGATTGCATGATCCTGGCGGTTGCCGGCATGAAGCGGTGGTAGAAGTTGACCATGCCGACAAACTCTTGGAGTCCCTTCACAGTAGAGAGTTTGACAAACTTGCGAATGGCCTTGACCTTGTTCGGGAGCGGGACCATCTGGCCTCCAGTCTGAAAAACAGCCTTCCACCATCACCCGTTGCTTCCTTCAGTGAAGCCAGTTCTCTACCCAGTCAGCTAGCTCGCCCTGAATCCCATAATCTCTAACCTTCCAGAGTTGCCTACCATGCAGAACTTTATCAAATACTATCAGATCCTACAAGTAGGAAATACATTTAATAAAGGTTTTAGATAAATTTAAAAAATGAAGCCTGCTGCAGGAAAGATACTTTGGTCATTCAACTGGGTTTAACAAAACCTTTGATATTATGAGGAAAATCATGCTAAATTGGAGAAGTCTGTTATTGTTTCTTGGAAAGATAAGTTAAGGAAGCTCGACAGCAATCTTTGGTGACAACCAATGTTCCCAAATGATGGAAAAGATGAATGAAGTTAATTGAGTTGAACTGGTTTCAATGGTGGCCTTTTTCTCCCCAGGGCATCTGGCAGCAGGACATCTGTCAATGGGGATGGCACTGTGGCGTAGCGTAGCGGTAGAGTTGCTGCCTGACAGCGCCAGAGACTCGGGTTCAATCCTGACTAAGGGTGCTGTCTGTACGGAATTTGTATGTTCTCCCCATGACCTGCATGGATCTTTGATGTACAGGCTTGTAGGTTAATTGGCTTGGTATAAATGTAAATTGTTCCTAGTGTGTAGGATAGCGTTAATGCACAGGGATTGCTGGTCGGCGTGGATTCGGTGGGCCGAAGGGTCTGTTTCCGCACTGTATCTCTAAACTAAACTAAGCAGTAGCTTCAAAAGTACTTAATTGAATGGAATGGTTCCAACACAAGCCCTTGGGCTGCTCTCTCTCTACCTCTTCAGTCGCTGGATATGCAAAACGGGAATCTGACATCCTTAGGAAGTTGGTCATTCTGGATGCACGGCTCCATGTCAAACTATTTCAATATTTTAAAATACTTTATTGCACTGATGGAAGCTCTTTGAACTCCTTTAACTTTTCGCATAACGTTTGCACATGACCTCTGCTTCCTCTCGGAGATGTGACACCTGTAATGAGCTGGAATCATTGTGATCTTCCAAACAAACTATTGTAACCTAAGGCTACCAGCCTGTGCCTCAGAAACATCCACAACATGTGAGGAGCATGTGAGGAATTCTAAAGAGGATTTATGTCGTCGTGAGCAGCGGTGAATGATGCCAGATGTCTCCCCGTGACCTTCTGCCAGGTGCAATGGGCAGAACTGACAAAAGAAGAGCATACCTTGAGCAACATGGAGCAAACTTGCAAAGATCAAATGGAATGGGAAAATGAAATATAAAGCCTTCTAAGCAGTGAGCATCATATGTGAGCATCACAGAGGTATTCTAAGATTTAAGTGCAGCCAGGGAATGTGGCTTAGTTTGAGGATATTCTACAAATAGAAATGACACAGAGGTCAGAAGAACTAAGAGCTCGGATTGGAAGTGGAACACAGTCTAATATCTTTTTAACTGCACAGCCCAATAAGAGGTGAATTTTGGATGAAATTGGGTGAAAGTTGCGATATTTTGTGGATGTTGCACAAATTGGTTGAAATATTTAATTAGGTGGCAAGTAATTAGAATGGTAACTAAATAAACAATTAATACACAATGGGGTGGGATGGCTATTGTGTCTTTTTTATGGTAACCACAATTTTAATTTCCATCCTCAGGCTTGTGTAGGTGATTCTACTTCTGCATGAAAAGAAACATTATTACGATGAATTGAATATATTCTTGTCCATCTCTTGTTGCACAGCTTCAGTGTGCTCTGACCTTTATCTCCCAAAAGAGAACACAGGAGTTAGCAAAAATATCCCATTGACATATAGGAAGCTGGCTTTACATTTTGATGCAATTGTGCTCTTTCATTTGGTCTGAGAAGGTTACGATTACAGTGGAATGTGTCCATTCCCAGAGCATTTGCTGCATCTTGTGCTCTCAGTCATTTCCTCATATCACTTAGAATGATTGGAATTGACTGGAGACTCCAGTGGGGGGGGGGTCTCAGGAGGAAACTGCAATCTGAATTTCTGGCAGTATATGGTTGCAAATGCTTCGGCCTGGTATTCGACACATGCTGTGTTCTGACATCTAACAAACACTCTTTTCTAGGTTTGCTTACTACAGTGATTGTGTACATATCAAGCAGGAGTATCACCAACTTCACAACTAATTTCCATCTGCACTCAAATTCACTTGGACCATCTCCGACATCTCCCTACCATTTCTGTATCTCTCCGTCACCATCACAGGAGACAGACTATTGACCGACATCTACTACAAACCTACTGACTCCCCTATCTATCCAGACTACTTCTTCCCACCCTGCTTCCTGTAAAGACTCTATCCCCTACTCTCAATTCCTCCGTCTACGCCGCATCTGCATCTAGGTTTTCCATACTAGATTATCGGAGATGTCCTCATTCTTTAGGAAACGGGGGTTCCTTTATTCCATTATAGATGAGGCTCTCACTAGGGTCTCCTCCATATCCCGCAGCTCTGCTCTTGCTCTGCCTCCCCCCATTCACAACAAGGATAGAGTCCCTGTTCTCCTCACCTTCCACCCCATCAGCCGTCACATACAGCATATAACCCTCCAACACTTTTGCCTCCTCCAAATGGGATCCCACTACTGGCCACATTTTCCCATCTCCACCCCTTTCTGCTTTCTGCAGAGATCGTTCCCTCCTAACTCCCTGATCAACTCGTCCCTTCCCACCCAAACCACCCCCTCCCCAGGTACTTTCCCCAGCAACCACAGGAGATGCAACACCTGTCCCCTTACCTCCCCCCTCAACTCCGTCCAAGGACCCCAACAGTCTTTTCAGGTGAGGCTGAGGTTCACTGGCACGTCCTCTAACCTCATCTATTGTATCTGCTGCTCCAGGTGTCAACTTTGGCAAGACCAAGGGCAGGCTCGGCGATCGTTTCGCTGAACACCTCCACTCAGTCCGCCTTAACCTACCTGATCTCCCGGTTGCTCAGCACTTTAACTCCCCTTCCCCAATCTGACCTTTCTGTCCTGAGCCTCCTCCATTGTCAGAGTGAGGCCCAGCACAAATTGGAGGAACAGCATCTCATATTTCGTTTGGGTAGCTTACACCCCAGCGGTATGAACATTGACAACTCTAACTTCAAATAGCCCTTGCTATACCTCTCTCTCCATCCCCTACCCTTTCGAAGTTCTCCCACTAGTCTTACTGTCTCCGACTACATTCTATCCGTGTCCTGCCCACTCCAGTCTGGAGATGGGTCTCGAACCGAAACGTCACCCATTCCTTCTCTCCAGAAATGCTGCCTGTCCTGCTGAGTTACTCCAGCATTTTGTGTCTAAGCAGAAATATCAGGCAGGTATCTAAGAATTACTGTCTAAGTACTGTAAAACCATGTAATATTGAACTGTTAGTGAGGTAACATTTTACTCCTTAAAGGTAATCAATTATGGAAATTTGTTTCATATAATATATGCATCTAGATTTGGCTCCAAAATAATTTCAACCTCTCAAATTTCCACCTTCATTTAAGGTCATAAACAAAATCTTCTCTTGCCATTGTAATGCCTCCCAATCTAAATCCCATTATAGATAACATGTCCTCCATATCTTTCTCCTTGATGAATGTAGATGCAAGGTACTCATTTAGTACTTTGTTTACATCCTCTGCTTCTGGCATAAATTCCCTCCTTTCTCCTGGAGCAGTCCCACCTTCACCTTGGTTACCCTCTTGTTTTTAATGTAAGTGTGAAAAGCCTAGGGGTTTTCTTAATTTGATTTGTCAAAGACATTTTGTGGCCACTTTGGCCTTTCCATTGGCCAACGATCTCTTTCCTGTCTGCTTTATAATCCTCTGCTTTCATCTTTCTAAATGTTATATATGTTTCCTCTTCTTATTAACCAAATTTACAACCTCCTTGGTCATCCAACGTTTCCTTCCCTTGCCATCCTCATCCTTCCTCTTTACAGGAATACGCTGGTCCTGAAATCTATTCATTTGGCTTTTAAACAACTCCCACAATTTTTCCTTCAGCTTTCTCCCCCACCTCTCTCCTCCTCCATCATAATCTGTCTGAAGAAGGGTACCAATCCAAAATGTCAAGTACTCTAATGATACTGCCTGACTTACTGAGTTACTCCAGCACGTTGTCTTATTTTTTCCCCCATATATCAGATGTTGACTTGCCCAATGACAAGTGCACCCAATTTACTCTACCGAGCTCCTTCCTACTACACCTGTAACCTGTCTTTCCCCAATTTAGTACTTTTCCCCCAGGGTCCATACTTATCCTTCATCATATCTATCTTAGAAACATAGAAAATAGGTGCAGAGGTAGGCCATTCGGCCCTTCGAGCCAGCATCGCCATTCAATATGATTATGGCTGATCATCCAAAATCAGTACCCCATTCCCCATATCCCTACGAGATAAATCCAACTCTCTCTTGTACATCCAGTGAATTGGGCTCCACTGCCTTCTGCGGCAGAGAATTCCACAGATTCACAACTGCGTGAAAAACGTTTTCCTTGATTCCGTTATCTTATGGAGTTGTAATTACTGTTCATAAATAGCTCTTCTACTGAAGCACCAGGCACTGGAACATAGCTATTGAAAATATATTTTTTCAATTTTGTAAATGCTGAGGGAAGCTTAACTGTTGTTGTCGTCAGTTAAAAATTCTCAATCCCCTTTGACACAATTATCTTTATCACGCAATTTCTATAACACAAGGTTTCTTTGGAAAACAACAGTTGAACTATGGCAGAACCAGCTACATGTGTTGCATTATTTATACTGATGGCCTTTAGTAACTTCTAGTTACTTTCTCTTGCCAGCAAATTTCCTGCACTTAATGCCAGCTTAAGTGTACAATGATTGAAGTTATTAATTACATTTGCTTTGCTGATTTTGCAAAAAAATGAGGTCCATTTAGCGTCACATTTATTGATGTGCTACAGTTCTATACTCAACTTGCTGCACCCACTACCATGAGAATAAGCAATATTTGTGCTTTTGTTTTCATTGAACCTTATCCAACTCTAGCTGAGATTTTGTGTGGGTAAAGGGGCTGTCCCACTGTGGCGACCCAAATGGCGAGTTTAGGAGAGTTTGAAAAAATGTCATGTTGAAGACCTCCTTCGACTACGTAGAAGACCTCCTTCGACTACGTAGAAGACCTCTTTCGACTATGTTGAAGACTGGCTTCGACTAGCTTTGGGAAAATTGGACACCGAATAGTGGAGAGTGAAGACGACTTCCTTCGACCTTCCTTCGACTATGCTGAAGACTATCTCGCCAATTAGGTCGCCGCAGTGGGACAGCCCCTTTAGGTTTTCTTTGTGGGTTAAAAAAAAAAGTTGCGTACTTCCCAAGGCAGTTACTCATTTTGCCATAGTTGCGTAGGACTTGGAAAATTCTCTGCACCAGTTCATGGATTCTGCAGAAGCTACTCTTAACATGTCATTCATATAGTGGCTTTGTTAAGGAAACTGGTTTGTTTAGGAGGATCGTTGCAAAGAAAATGCCAGAGAGCAGACAAAATCTCTTTGCTTTTTTAATGTGTTTTAATTGAATAACCTAATGATTTGCATGTTGATTTTTGAACCGAAGGTAGACACAAAATGCAGGAGTAACTCAGCGGGTCAGGCAGCAACTCTGGAGAAAAAGAATAGGTGACTTTTCAGGTCAGGACCCTTCTTCAAATTAATGACTTTGGACATTCATTTACAGCAATGTACAAATGATTAATTTTTTTTTAAATAGTGCGTCAGTGGAGAATTCTGCTGCTGACTGTGAATAGTAAGTCCTGCACGTAAAGCATATTGTAGATTGTGCATATCACCAAAATCTATACCTTCAAACACAGGTCTACAACCCACCCTGAACCATCTCGACCCATGACCTGTAATGAATTTGAACTGTAGGACCCCTCCAGAGTTTTCTTACAAATATAAGAAACATGAAGACCTCCGAGTGTCCTGAAAACATGAAGACCTCAGTGTGGAAAAAAGATGCTGCCATGTAATCTTCAGAAAAGTTTATTTTATTGCATACCGTTCTGTTTTGGATCATGGTGGCTGGCTTAAAGTTTCTTTTACAAATTTCTACACTTGAATAAGGAAATGAGAACAGTTCAAAATCCCTACATGATTTTCCCATTGTTCATGTTCTGTTCCCCTTGGAAAACTGAGCAAGAAGATCAACACAAAATTAAATAACCAAAAATTCTAATTTCTCATCCAGGAATTGCTGACGTTTCAAAATACTGGTTCCTTAGATCACATGAACACAACCATTTAAAAAGAAAGATCTGTTAATAATAATAATAATAATACATTTTGTTTATGGGCGCCTTTCAAAAGTCTCAAGGCCACCTTACAGAATTTAACAAGAGTAAAAAACATATAATCGGAGTAAAATAAATAATAAAGACATCACCAATACACAAATTAAAGACAGAATTCGATCCAAAGACAAAAAAAATCAAAAACACAATGCGAAGAGAGAGCAGCGGCAGGTTAAACCGCGCCAGCGTACACTCTCCCTTCCGACAGGCCATTTGTAGGCCATTTGGCTCTTGTCGGCTTCTACATCCTATATATTCACAGATGATCTTTCATTTTTGCCTCACTTTTCTGTCCAAATCCTATTCCTTGATTTCTAAATATCTATTTCTCTCCGCCATGGATTTACTTAGTGTCGGAGCCTTCACAGACCTCTTGTGTGGAAAATTCACGTGATCCACTACTTCCTGGTGAAAATATTTCTTAGCTCTGGCCTAAATGGCTGACCCCTTCTTGTTAAACTGTGACCTCTAGCTCAAGAGACCCCAGCCAAGGGTTCACATTAGGGGCAGACCCCAACCACCTCCACATCTACCCTTTCAAGTCCCATAAGAATTTTATGTGTATTTTGAAACTCGTAAATGCCTGATCGGCTTAATCTCTCCACATGTGACAAACCTAACATCCAGGGTTCAATTTGGTGAATATTTGTTTGCAATATCACTCTTGCTAGGGTAGGAAGAACAGACCTGTTGACAATATTCTAAATATAATCTCACAAGGACCCTAGATAATTGGAGCAAGATGCCTCCATATTGTACTCGGATAAAATTCAGCATTCTGTTTGCCTTCCTAAATCATAGAGAGATGCATTTTGGAAACAAGCCCCTTTGCCCACCTATTTTGCTCCTCCATTCATACTAATCCAACATTCATTCAATTTTGCATTTTCCCCACATTCTCGTCAACTGTGCCCAAGTTTTACCATTCACCCTCACATTAGGAGCAATTTATAGTGACAATTAACCTGCCAACCTGCCTTCAGGATATGAGAGGGAAACAGAACACCTGGAAGAAACTAAGTGACACAGTCACAGAAAGATCATGTACATTCCATGCAGATACTACCCAATGTAAGGATCGGACCCAGGTCTCTGGAGCTGTGAGATGGGGACTTGCTCTACCATGCTGCCCTTTTCTCTGAACACCAGAGCCTTCTATCTCTCACCATTTTGTAAGTACGCTGTACGCTCTCGTTTAGAAAGCTCTCATTTATGTTTGATATTATCCAGTCTCTTATGGGCTATAATCATCAACCCAATTTTAGGGCACAAGGTTATAAGGTGGTCATAAGGAGTAGGAGTAGAATCAGGCTATTGGGCCCATCAATTCTACTCCGCCATTCAATCATGGTTGATCTATCTCTCCCTCCTAACCCAATTCTCCTGCCTTCTCCCCATAACCTCTGACACCTGCAATAATCAAGAATCTATCTCTGCCTTAAAAATATACACTGACTTGGCCTCCACAGCCTTCGGCGGCAAAGAATTCCAAAGATTCAACACCTTTTGACTAAAGAGATTTCTCCTCATCTCCGTCCTCAAAATAACATCCTTTAATTCTGACATCTAGTCCCAGATTCTCCTAACATCCAAGCCTTTCACTATTCTGCATGTTTCAATTAGGCCCCCTTTCATTCTACTAAACTCTACCGAATGTAGGCCCAGTGCTGCCAAATGCTCATCATAGATTAACCTACTCATTACCCATACGCTCGCATGTGTATGGGTGGGACATAAAATATAATCCACATATAAACCATTAGTCAATGTGCTCAATTTACTCTGGGTCTTTGCTAATTCTTGCAGCTGTGCATTTCCTGTTCATATTTCGTTAATTGATGCGTCCCTTGTTTATTAAATTAAAAATAACATCAATATGAATTGTAAGAAGAATCAAAGAGCATTAAGCAAATAAAGGGTTTTATTTGAATCTTTGATTTACCAGTAAATGGGAGTAACTCATCTTTGAATTATTGAAGATTAACATCTGGATAAATATAGGATCTACTGAATACTGACATAGTCTTTCATCATTTTGTTTGCACAAGCGAGATCACAGAAACCTTCTGTTATCTAGATTTCATGAGGCTTTTTGCATACAGTGTATTTTTTATTTTTAACTTTTATAACTCTATAACAACATTTAATAGATATTTGGACAGATAGATGGATAGGAAAGGTATGGGACAAATGCGGGGCTGTGGAATTAGTGTAGATGGGGCATCTTGGTCGACATGGGCGTTAGGCTGAAGGGCCTGCTTCCATGTGGCATGACTATCTGCATGAATATTATATACCAACTTACATAGGAACATAGAAAATTTGTGCAGGAGTAGGCCATTCGAGCCAGCACCGCCATCAATATGATCATGGCTGATCATCCAAAACCAGTACCCCGTTCCTGCTTTCTCCCCATATCCCTTGATTCCGTTAGCCCTAAGAGCTACTTAATGTCAAAAGTTGGATGCTACTTAGCACCTTAGTCAGTGTTGCTCATCTGGTAGCCTATGTAAAGCTACAAGTAATAATTATTCTGACCTGCTGTAATGCTCTTTATGTTTTCAGTTAGTTTGGCACATATGGCAGCAATTCTGACATGGCACGAAAAGCTTTTAGCAATTAATCTAATACCAGCATCTAACTACATAATCTATAGTGATTCTCCAGTGCAACGTTAGGAGTATATGGTACTGCCAGACATGCAATGCGTTCAACTTTCTTTATTCCTGGATGCTAAAGAAATATTTTGAAAATTGGGAAGACTGAACCTCTGGAACAAATAGTTTGTATAACTTTCTTTATCCAAAATTAGAAAACCTGTTTTTAATCAAAGTAGGTCCAGTAAAGAAATGGCTCAATGAGTTAAATCCAATGTTCATATACCTCAAGTCTTTATTGATCCCAGCAACATATCCTACAATTCCTTGTTCCTAGCTTTCCCTTTATTGTCGGAAACATCAACCGCCCTATCTACTAGTGAGTTCCACATTTGAAAACCTTCTGGGAATAAAAAAAGCTTCACCTGAATTCTCTTCTGGGGTTATTAGTGTCAATTTACAATTGATAACCTCCATTACTGGCTACTTTTGCAAGAAGGCACAGATCCATGCTAATTGAACTCTTATATGATGTTGAACACTCTTACTTGACCAAATCTCCATCTTCCATTTTGTTGAAAAAATGAGCCCTCACGGTTCATTTTTGTGATCAGAATAATAATTCTATTCTGGTACCATCCTCGTGAAACTTTTGCTTTTTCTACTTGTTTTATATAATTGAAACCAGAACTCCATGTACAGCCAAGGTTCTATAGGTGAATAACAAATCTCTGCTTTTCAATTCTCTCCTTCTGGAATTGAACTGCAAAGCTTTATTGTCCTTTTTAGGTTTGTTTCGTTTTGGTTGCCCCATTACAGAAATGATGTGGATGCTTTGGAGAGGGTGCAGAAGATGTTGACCAGGATGCAGCCGGGATTAAAGGGTAGACACATCATACTGGAGTAACTCAGCGGGTCAGGCATGGATGACGTTTTGGGTTGGGACCCTTCTTCAGACTGGGAAGTCTGGATTGGAGGGTGTTAGATTTAAGGTACAAAGAAAAATGGCAGAGTTAGGTCTTCCAGCTGATGTTAAGTGCTGACACAAGAATGCTAGTTTATAAATAAAATGAAGAACATACAGTATGAGTTGTTACGGAAGGGAGCAGTCTGAAGGCTCCCAAACCAAAACGTTATCTATCGCCTCTAGTGATGCTACCTGACTTCCTGAGTTACTCCAGTACTTTGGTTTATGGAAGTAAGCTCCTTTTTGAAGATGGTGGTGTATCACATCTTTGAACTGCTGAAGTGGGGTCAAGAAAAGAACGTTCACGTTGCGGTCCTGTTTCCACCAATCGTTCCACCACCACGCACAAGAAGCACAAGAAGTGACAAGACAGACACCGTTGTATGCAGATGCCGAGAGGTCTGTTCAGCTCTGGCTGAACAACTAATCTTGTGTGTGAACTCGATATGAAGAAGAACTGCTGAAGTTCCTTTGGTGAAGGCACCCTACAGGCTTGTAGGTTAATTGGCTTATGTAAATTGTTCCTAGTATGTAGGATATAACTAGTGTATGGGTGGTCATTTTTATTTTTTTATCAAAAAATGTATTCAATTATTAAAAAATAATATTTGCACTACAATAAAACAAGCCAGAGCCCACCACCATAATACAATGCAAACATATATCCATAGTAAACTATTATACAATTATGATACAATCCTTATTGAGCATACATTCTACATCCTGCGGAGCCCAGCGGTCGTGGAACTCCCTCAGGGTACCCATAGACAGGGCATATTCCCTTTTTAAACGCACCCGGGCATGGACGTATCCCTGGAAAAGGGGCAGGAGGCCGGCACGGGTAGAGCCCTCCACCATCTGGCGCCTTGACTCGCGGATGGCCAGCTTGGCCGCATGGGTGGTCATTGGTAGGCATGGACTCAGTGGGCTGAAGGGCCTGTTTCCATGCTGTATCTCTACACTAAACTAAACTAAATGTATGCATCAATCACAATATGTCTACCATGTGCTTGATATCCCTGATTCCTCGGTTGCTACTTTATTTGTGTGTCTTTCCCTAACACCCAGTCTGGCTGAATTAGCGACTGCTGATCAGAAATATGTGTTGTTGTGTTCAAAAGCCGACTGATCGTCCACTGATTCTTTAAGCTCCAGAGAGGAACTGCACCCTTCAGCATGGCTTCCAGGAGCAGCGCTGATTGTTTCTGACTCAAGGGTATAATTGAGCTGACCCCTGGCAATTCTTACTGAGTTCAACTCTGCCTGTAGAAGAACCATTTTGTGGATTGTAAGGACAGATTGCTTCAAGGCACGTGGCGAAAAGAGACGGTTTAGTGAAGCGTTTCTTTGATGTTTTTTTCAGTGTTCATTTGTCACCGAAAACTGAGTGAAATGCAAGTAACTTTATTTTAAGGAATGTTTGGATCAGAATATTCAACTTTTGCTTATAGATTCTACCTTGCGGATGTATCTAACTACTTAGCAATTGAAATGTTGGATTGTAATTGCTTTTTGAATGTTTATGAATGTGTGTACCATTTATTTTCGATTTTAATACCTGTTAGATGTCACTTAAAAAGAACATTTTAGTAATGAGGATTTTAAATTATGTAAAATGGCAGCCTGAACATTTCCATATACAATCATATAGAATTATTTGGTCAGAAAGACACTCATTAGGAGAGGAAGGGGTTTGGTTTGCTTTGTGACCCACTTTGAAGCCTGTGACTTAAAAAAAAAAGCAATATCAGATTGTATTTACAATCTACTCTCTTTGTGTGTTGGTTGCATAGAAATGCACCAGAACTTTAATGTCTTTCACTTTGGTGTGTTTTAACTTGTAAGATACCATTGCATGTTTGTCTGCCTCCCCGTCCCCTCCCCCGGCCTTTATTCCTAAAGCACCTTTCCTCTTTCTCCACGTTCTCCCAAGAGAGGTTCGTTACCATGTGATCCAATCCTTAAGACTCACCTCCTGGCCCTTTGATCCGAAATTTATTAAGCTGACGGGACAAACAAAATATAAGCCAGAAGGCAAGGATTATCTAGAAATGTATTGGTGGGTAATACTTTTGCCGAGCTAACAAAGGGGTCATTGAGTGATATTTCACCTGCTTATGGGGCTGCAGGGAGACGTGGGGGGCTGGGAGAGCATTTAGTGCCTCACAAAATATTAAGAATCCACAAAAACAACGACAGTATCTTGTTTTCCTCTCCTTTATATCAACTTTCATCATCCTTTTTCCAACATAAAACCTTGATCTCAGATAACTGTTTAGTTTAGTTTAGTTCAGAGATACAGTGTGGAAACAAGCCCTTTGGCCCACGGAGTCTGCGTCAACCTGCGATCACCGCAGGCTAGCTTTATCCTACACACACTCGGGACAATTTACAATTATACCAAGCCAATAAACCTACAAACCTGTACGTCTTTGGTGTGTGGGAGGAAACCGGACGTCCCGGGGAAAAGGCACGTGGTCACGGGAAGAACGTACAAACTCCGTACAGACAGCACCCGTGGTCATGATCGAGCCTGGGTCTCTGGCGCTGTAAGGCAGCAACTCCACCGCTGCGCCATGTGACGCCCCTATTGTCACATCTATCGTCTCTGTCGACTTTAGAGCTGCAGCGCGGAAACAGGCCCTACGGCCTACCGAATCAGCACCGATCAGCGATTACCCCGGACACTAACACTATCCTACATACTAGGAGAAATGTTACAACTTACCAAAGCCAATTAACCTACAAACCTTTTCTCTCAATTCCACAATTATCCAATTATCTCACATCTGTAGTCATCTTGTGGTCATCTGTAGTCAAGGGTGGCACAGTGGCGAAGTAGTAGAGTTGTGGCGTTACAACGCCAGAAACCTGGGTTCGATCCTGACTACGGGCGGTGTCTGTATGGATTTTGTACGTTCTCCACTGCGTAGGTTTTCTCCGGGATCTCTGGTTTCCTCCCACACTCCAGACGTACAGGTTTGTAGGCTATTTGGCTTGGTATAACTGCAAATTTTCCCTAGTGTGTAGGATAGTATTAACATGCGGGGATTGCTGTCACTGACACAGGTGACTTTCTACCTGAATATCAAGAACATATTCCTCCATACCTTCCTCAACACACCGTCCCCTCCTGCCACACTTTTCCTCTGCCATCCAGCTGGCTGGAACACCATATAAAAAGATTCAAGGGTCAATTTGATGCCATCCCAAAGCAAAAAGGAGTGAGAATTATAATGAGTAGGTAAGATTGAAGCCAGATGAGAAAGGCTGAAATCTCTTCAGCCGGGAAGGGTTGCTTTACATTCAGTGTGTTCCAAACAGTCTTTCCAGAATATGTGATATTTCATATTTTGTTATGCTCAATCAGGCTATACATAAAGAGCTGCACAGAAAAAAAAAGATCCTCAGCTGCCTGTTTGGTGTCTGGCAGCCAGCCAGCTTTCCTCTGTGTGTTATATTTTCTTTCTATCTAATCCTCCTGTCAGCTCTGGTTTCTGATTAAGGATGGGAGCTAGGCTGTATCTGTTGACCACATACCCAACCCATTATTCAGGTGCACACACACATTAACTCGACTATCAGGTGGCAGACCATACAAAGGATCAGAGGGAGATTAATTTTTCAGTCTGCGGCTGCCCTCTGGAAACCAAGAACCGTTTGTGTGTTTTTTTTAATTGTTGAATTCAATTTTGGGTGAAATTTAATCTCTCCTGATAAAACAACCAACACAGCTGCGACTCAGACCTTTCTGCAAAAGCAGATGTGAGTAACGGATCTTGGCGAACTCGTTCCCTGCATCAGCAGATAACGACAGACGACGGGCTCGCTGATCTGCACTACTGACCCTGATCATTGAAGAAGCATGGGTAATAAAACATTGGTCGCAATGGGAGCTGAACCTTACTGAGATCAGATAATTCGAGGAAAGCTCATCAGTGCCTCTACTGGTGCAGAAGTTTGAGGTGATTTGGCATGTTGCAGAATACTCTATCAAGCCTCCACAGGTGGACTGTGGAGAACGTACTGGCTTGTGGCGTCACTGCCGATTCGGTAACTCGAATGCCCAAGAGGCTACGCAGAGACTTGGATATTGCCTGGTCTATTATGGGTACTGACCTCCCCACCATTGAAGGGATCTACAGAAAGCCCTGCCTTAAGAAAGCAACTAATGCCATCAAAGACCTACACCACCCTAGCCACACTCTCATCTCACTGTTGCAATTGGGTAGAATGCACAGGATACTGAGAACCATGACTTCCTTGTTTAAGAGCACCAAGTATGAGGCTCTAGAACCACGCTGTACAACCCTATTCAACCCAATCAGCACCGAGCTACAGTGTGTATAAGGTTTGCACGATATGTTTAAATTTGCACTATTATGGTCTGGTTACCTAGTAAGTTTATAAGTTGTGGGAGCAGAATTAGGCCATTCGGCCCATCAACCATTCAATAATGGCTGATCTATGTTTCTTTCTCAATCCCATTCCCCTACCTTCCCCCTGAAACCGCTGACTCCCTTACTAATCAAGAATCTATCAATCCCCACCTTAAAAATCTCCATTGACGTGGCCTCCACAGCCTTCTGTGGCAAATAATTCCACAGATTCACCACCCCCTGACTAAAGAAATTCCTCCTCATCCCCTTTCTAAAGATACGTCCTTAACTAAGAAGTTATGTTATGATTGTTTATGATATGCGTATTTGCTGTGTTACTGCATTACTGTGCCTGTAAAAGCTGCAGCAATTAAGAATGTAATTCTTTCATTTCTGGTGGCTATGACAATTAACCACTCTTGACTCTTGTGGGTACATGGCTGTGCGTAAGCACAACTTGAGCACTTGCTGGGGAGCAGATCAAAACTCACGTAGCACATCAGGGCCGGCATCCAATCTCAGAACACATATATAATAGACCAACTCAGCTGGAAGCAGCTGGACTTCATGTGAACTGACAGTTGCCGTGACATTTGACACTCATTTTGTTGTAGACTGCTACAGGACGTGTAAATCTAGGAAGCACTGGCCGACGAGTAGCCGAGTGCTGGAGGCCCCCAAAGAGACCGGCAGCCAAGGGTAGTGTAATACCATCAAATGTTTGAAGAAGGGTCCAGACCCGAAACGTCACCTGTCCAATCTCACCCCAGATGCTGCCTGATCTGTGGTGTTCCTCCAGCACTTTGTGTGTTACCATTAAATACTTTGTCATCTATTTCTGAGTGTTTAAGTTGAAAGGTCACCAGAGGGGAGAAAGCATAGTGCCTCAAGCATCCCCACCAATGGACAGTAACAGCTGGCTCCTCTCACTTCATCACTTGCTATTTTAATTGTTGGATCTCACATTTTTAATCGAGACAACTTTGGAAATTTGCAGGCTCTTTTAATCCCTCAAAGATGTCCATGTATCTCCAGGATTCTGTTAGGAGTTCAACCATCAAGTCTATTCTGGCTCACATCAACCCAATTCCCTCATATATTGTCCATGTAAATGTTTCCTATCGTTCTCTCAAAACCCAGATCCTGTTATTAGACACAAATAGCTGGAGTAACTCTGCATCTCAGACATGCAGGCAGCAGCATCTTTGGAGAAAAGGGATGGGTGACTTTGCAGGTCGGGACCCTTCTTCATCTTCCGTTCCCTTCCACCAAGATCCTTTTATTCATAGAAACATAGAAATTAGGTGCAGGGGTAGGGCATTCGGCCCTTCGAGCCTGCACCGCCATTCAATATGATAATGGCTGTTCATCCAACTCAGTATCCCGTACCTGCTTTCTCTCCATACCCCCTGATCCCTTTAGCCACAAGGGCCACATCTAACTCCCTCTTAACTCTAGTCAATGAACTGGCCTCAACTACATTATGTGGCAGAGAATTCCAGAGATTCACCACTCTCTGTGTGAAAAATGTTTTTCTCATCTCAGTCCTAAAAGATTTCCCCATTTATCCTTAAACTGTGACCCCTTGTTATGGACTTCCCAACATCGGGAACAATCTTCCTGCATCTAGCCTGTCCAACCCCTTAAGAATTTTGCAAGTTTCTATAAGATCCCCCCTCAATCTTCTAAATTCTGGCCACTGTATTCATCTTATACAGTGGCCAGTTAACCTGGAAGCCATTGTGTCTTTGGAATATGGGAGGAAACCAGAGCAACCTTAGGAAAGCCACACGTTCACAGGAAGAACATGCAAATTCCACACTGATAACACTCATGGAGAGGACTGAACCCAAGTTGCTGCCTCTAAAGCTGAGAGACAGCAGCTCCACTAGATATGCCAAAATATGGCAATTTTCTTCTGAGTGCCTTGGCTCTCTGACATTGAGGGGCTGCATAGACTGGAACATGAATGTTGTCAGAATCAGCTTGATGCCCATATATAGTCAAATCTCTGTTTTCTTTGCCAGTCATCCAGGGGGTGCAGCGGCATCTTTTGCATGAGTCAGTGAACCAATGAATGAGTGAACGAACCAATGAATGAGTGAATGGTTAATGACTAAATGAACCAATAACTGAGTGAATGGACCTATGAATGAGTGAACTAATGAATGAGGAACAAACCAATGAATGAGTAAGCCTAAGAATGAATGAACGTGTGAGCCAAATAAAGGGTGGCCAGTACAGCAGGCAGTAAAGAAAGCGAATGGAATATGTTGGCTTTCATAGCAAGAGGATTTGAGTATAGGAGCAGGGAGGTTCTACTGGAGTTGTACAGGGTCTTGGTGAGACCCACACCTGGAGTATTGCGTACAGTTTTGGTCTCCAAATCTGAGGAAGGACATTATTGCCATAGAGAGAGTGCAGAGACGGTTCACCAGACTGATTCCTGGGATGTCAGGACTGTCTTATGAGAAGAAAGACTGGATAGACTGGTTTATACTCTCTAGAATTTAGGAGATTGAGAGGGGATCTTATAGAAACTTACAAAATTCTTAAGGGGTTGGACAGGCTAGATGCAGGAAGAGTTTCCCTTGAAGTCCAGGACAAGGGGTCACAGCTTAAGGAACAGGGAAAACCCTTTAAAACCGAGATGAGAAGAACTTTTTTTTCACATAGAGAGTGGTGAATGGAACTCTCTGCCACAGAGGGTAGTTGAGGCCAGTTCATTGGCTATATTTAAGAGGGAGTTAGATGTGGCCCTTGTGGCTAAGGGGATCAGGGGGTATGAGAAGGCAGGTAACTGATTGGATGATCAGCCATGATCATATTGAATGGCGGTGCAGGCTCGAAGGGCCGAATGGCCTACTCCTGCACCTAATTTCTATGTTTCTATGTTTCTCCAATAAAGGAATTTAAGTGCTCTGTGGGCCAGTATAGACTTGCTGGCTGAAATGGCTTCTTTCAACATTATAAGGAAATATATGAATGACTGGGTAGAAACAGAATAACAGGCAATGGATGAAAATAGTCTGGAGACTTATGGAGATCTCTTGTTCCACCCCCTGTATTTTATTGGGTTCCAATATATTGAAGATGGACACAAGAAGCTGGAGTAACTCTGGAGATGTTTCTGGTCGAGACCCTTCTTGAAAATGGCTTCTTCCAGTAAATGGAGTTAACTCCAAGCTGAAACGTGGCATCTTAAACATCAGTAATGAGTCAAGAGTATACACTGACCTGAACCGACAGCTGTTCTCCATTAGCTTACATTAATTATCTGCATCATTAGCTACACCATTTTAATTAATTAATGCCAAAAGGGTAATTCTTGTACAATTGTTCCTGTTTACAGTTTACAGAACATTTCTAAAATACTAAATTGATGAATATTTATAAAAGCGCTTTATTATGTCTGGTTTAACTATAATGCGTTAAACTGTAATCATGTGAAAAGATTAAAGCAAACTACCTCTGTTTCCAGTCTATAAATTTTACCATATTTATCTTATATTTAATTATTTTTAAAGGTTCCAATTCTAAATATTAAATGCCTTCGTTACAGATTTTGGCAGCACCAATGAGTAATTTTGTAACATTCCATCTTCATCATGCATTTAGTGTGGTCATGAGTTCCTGACATTTAAAAGCCATCACACTTGATTACGTTCCTTGAAACATTAGTACTTCGTAGATTAAAAGTAAACCTAGTTAAGGTGCTCTTCAAATTGCCAATTAGGTCAATGTAATTGAATTTAGTCCTGGGAAAATAAAGGCCAATAGATCATGAAGTAGCATCAGAAAGCCCATTCATGTCTGAATGCACCGTGCATGTCCTAGTTTGCTCTTTACTTTGGCGGAACTAGAAAATTCGGAGAGCATTCTGCCAACATAAACAAGCTTTCTAATAGCAGCAACAAATGCCACAATTGAGATATTGGAGGACTCTGTGAGCTATATTAGGAGGTTTACTTTTATATTGATGGAAGAAGACATTTGCTTAATAATAAAAATATTAATGGTGCAGGGGGCTAGATGTTGTATTTGTTTGGTCTTAGCCACAGAAACATCACCATCCCCATTCCAGGGCTGGCACAAAGTGCTGGGGTAACTCAGTGGGTCGGACAGTATCCCTGAAGAATATGGATAGGTGACATTTCGGCTCAGGACCCTCAGAAGACCCATCTGAAGAAAGGTCCCGACCCGAAACGCCACCTATCCATGTTCTCCATGGATGCTGCCTAACCCATTGATTTACTCCAGCACTTTGTGTCCTCCTTTGTAAACCAGCATCCTTGCTGTTTCTTGTTTTGTCATTCCAGGAATGCCTCCATATTACCTTCAGTTCTTGTACATCAGATATTTGCTTAATTAAAATTTGGTATTCCCATTCTCAGCTCTCGAGACTCCTGAGTGCTATCAGCTTTAGGCTTTGTAATGATCAATCACATGGCCTCAACCCCAGGAATGTCCTCAGCTCACCTCAGGTCCTAGATCTCGGCAGTCCCAGTGACCAGCTGATGCTGTTCCACCTATGCTTCAACTTATACCACGTTGCATTCAGGATTGAATTGAATTGAATTGAATATTGTCACATGTGACGAGTCACAGAGAAATTCTTTGCCTCCATACCCAAAGTCCACCAGGTCCACCCTTGTTCTCTCCCACCACCCCTCCCCTTAATGGCAGTCCCCCACGCCGGGTCCTCCCTTGTTCTTCTCCCCATTCAAAACTTCCTTTGAATCCTAAACAAGGGACGAGTACTCTGAGAATGCCCTAGTTTTACTGTAAGTATGTTTATGAGACCTAAGTCAGGCACACATGAAATGCAAGGAAGTTGAGAGAGAGAGAAGATGTCACTTTAGCAAGAAAGCTTGAACAAGAGTGGCCGGAGTGAAGGATGAGCAGTGTTTTCTTTCTCAGGGTGGAAGCTGAAGAATGCGTTATCTCAGATGACCTAGAGTGGAAAGTCTCACGTTGGCACCAGATGCAGTGGAGATGGAGATGATGAGAGTAGGGGATGGTGTCCTCGCAAGAGGCTGGGCGGGAGATGATGGAGTCAATCTATCCGTGAGAAGCAGTGGGTTTATAGTGGATGTCTGTCGATACTCTGCCCCCTGTGATGGAAACAGAGAGATTGAGAAAGGGGAGAAAGATAGTCCATTTGAATTTGAGGGCAGGATGTAAGTTAGTGGTAAAGTTGATGATATTAAAGAGTTGTGCATGGGTGCAGGAAGCAGTCCTGAAGATGCAGTTGCCAATAAAGTGGAGAAAGAGTTGGGGGATGGTGTATGTTTGGAACAAGGACTGTTCGACGTAACCAACCAAAAGGCAGCCAGATCAGGGGCCCATGCAAATGCCTTATGACTAAACCTTTGATGCCTAGTTAGACTGATCACGTCCTCCTCTACATGATCCATATCCCTCTATTTCCTTCACTTCCATGTGCCTATCTAAAAGCCTCTTAACCGCCACTATCATATCTGCTTCCAACACATCTGCCCCTGTGTAAAAAAAAACTTGCCCTGCACATCTCTAATAAACATGTCCCCTCACACCTTATAGCTGTGCCCTCTAGTGTTTGACATTTCCACCTGGGGTTTAAAGTTTCTGATTGTCCACCCATATGCTACGATATCAAAACGTTCTTATTATGCAGAATACAGCAGTTAAATTGGCTCATCATTACCTTCTCAAATACAATTTAGATGAGAAATCTCTACTGGCCTTGCTGTGAATCAATAAATTAAAAGGAAAGACTTTCCCCATGTTTTGTTCCTGGATTAGACAGATTTATTGCAGTATTATAATGTTATGTAATGATAAATTGAATGTGCCAAACTGCAAAATACAAGTGCTGTCATTTGGAAAAAAAAACTTTGAGTAAATGGGGATTATGTGTTTGAACTATGGAAAATGCCTGAAGCATGGTTTCTGTATGAAGGAAATGAATAACAACTGATAATTCACTGGTGTGTATGAAATTAGTTTGAGTAGAGTTCTTGACTTTGGTTTGAGTAATATTTACTATGAGGTATTAGATTTCACACACTTATTTAAGAATGGAGCTGAAAAGACTGTTTAAGGATTGTCACAGGCTCCTTTCCATTCACCCAGCGAAGGAGCCATGCATTTTATATATTGCCTTCAGAGATTATTGGCCAGGCTGCAGGACACCCACACAAACAGATGGAGTGTAGCACACACACCCTCCCACTTGGAACTGAATTTCATGTTCACCATCCAGGACGGCACGGTGGCACAACGGTAGAATTGCTGCCTTACAGCGCTTGTAGCGCCAGAGACTCGGGTTCGATCCTGACTACGGGTGCTGTCTGTACGGAGTTTGTACGTTCTATCCGTGACCGCGTGGGTTTTCTCAGAGATCTTTGTTTTCCTCACACTCTAAAGACGTCCAGGTTTGTAGGTTAATTGGCTTGGTTATAAGTGTAAATTGTCCCTAGTTTGTGTAGGATAGTGTTAATGTGCAGGGATTGCTGGTCGGCACGGACTCGGTGGTTTCCATGCTGTATCTCTAAACTAAACGATTCTGCAACTGGTGCAGTGAAGGTTGCATTTAGGTATCAAGGTGCAAAGGACAATAAGTATTTTGGGGAGAAAGCAGAAAAAGTGTATTGAGAAGATGATTAGCCATTGAATGGTGGAGGAGGTATGCAAGGGCCAAATTGTCTATTTCTGTCCATGCATTCATGTTTCTTGGTTTTTAACTTATGTTTTCACTTCTAATGCCTGTTCTTGCTGTTTCCTGTATGAGTCCAAGAAGCCCTAAAGCAGGACATGTTGCATTTCATTGGAGTTTGGGTGCAGGACATCGTCAGGTGAAATTCAAAGCTTGACTGTCAACTTGGCACCACAAACGTGAGTGGGCATATGTTGAATTTCTCCCCAAATCTGTTTCCTGCTGCTATTTAAACATGTCATTGTTATTGCGTGCTGTGTGTTGCAATTATTAGTGTTAGTTTCTTTGCAATCAGTCACAAATTCATAATTAAATCATGAAGGGTTTCAACCCAAACATTGACTGTCCACTTTCCTCCACAGATGCTGCCTGACCCACTGAGTTCCACCAATACCCCTCTTGTTTTCACTAAGGACGTTCTAAGTTGCATTTTGTCCAAACACATTTTCAAAGTTCTTCTATTCAATATTGCTGAACAATTATGTTGGTTCAATTGAATCTTATGGTAATATATCAAATAGCTGAGCTTCACCCCATGGGCAGTAAATTTGATATTAATCCTTTGAAATGAATGGAAGACTTTGATTGTCTGAAGCTCTGTCTGAATGGTTAATCTGTGGGCATTAACCTAATCGCTCGACTTTAGCAACAGGTCTCAGTGAATGAACAAATACAGGAGGCATTCCCCCTCCCCCTCTCCCCCTCCCCCTCTCCCCCCCTCCACCTCTCTCTCCTCTCCCTCTCCCTCCTGCTCTCCTCCCTCCCCTACCTCTCTTGTTCTCTCCCTTCCTCTTTCTCTGTCTCTCTCTCTCTCTCTCTCTCGCCCCTACACACTCTTCTCTGTAAATCTCTCTCTCAGACAGGGGGTGTCTGGTGTCATGTTTTTAAAATGTAGATTCAAGTTATCCTCGCCTTCCCCCCCCCCCCCTCTCTCTCTATCCCTCCCCTCACTTCCTCCCTCCCTGTATTTATTCTCATTTTATTACACATTCATTTAATTATTTCACATAATGGAATTTTTTATGTGCGTGTGACATCGGCGTAGTTAAGATTTATTTGGTTTTACAGAGAAAAACATCTTTTTTCTGCACTGCTTAATTGAGGACATGGTCATGGTAATTGGTGATGTTGAATTTGAGAAAATATTTATTGTAGAACTTCAAAAACTAGTTTAAAGATCTTGGATTCTTGATGTTAAACAGAGGTTCTGTCTGCTTTCTCAAGTTGCCCTTAAAGATCTTGTAGCAGGGTTTTAAAAAAAAAAGCAGATTAATTCCGTCTAAGGTTATCCTTCAACATAAACACAGATAATTTTCTATGATATTATTGAAAAATGTATTTGTTTATTTTAGTTTTACAGTTAAATACTCCTAACTTTGTAATTTTAAATTGCAGAGACATAAAGTGGCAAAAAGGTCTCCCAGTAATTGTGTAACTGGCTAAAGGTGTTATCAGCTAGATCAGTTAGCTGTGTTTATATTCAGGTAACAAAGACATAACTGGTTACCTGAACTCAGCGCTGGTTACCTGAAGTCAGGCTACTTGGTGGTGCTGTTACCTATTACCTGGGAATATAAATCCATTGTGTCAGTTGAAAGCACAATGTGTTTTAAGCACAAATCCCTGATTTCCTTAATGCCCAGACACTAATCAATGTCTGAACCCAATGAGTCCAATGAATGAACATAATCAGTGCTCAGGTATGGACCACACTTGTTTGAAGAAATGTCTCTTTATCTCAGTCATAAAACACTACCACTTATTCTATCTAAGACACATGTTCCAGAATGCTCTGTCAAGTCCATGTTGTACATTGGCTATTCCATGCACCATTAATGAGTATAGCATGTCACATGGCTGGGAAAATGAAATAACGACAGTTAGCTTTTTAGCGGAGCTGGTATGCTGAACTGGTAAGTAAGGTCATCATAAAAGCCCTGGTCGACAAGGACACTGTGGGTCGAAGGGCCTATTTCTCTTCTGTACAGTTTTATGTTCTATGGGTGGACCATTAACACTTCTCTTCTTCCAAACAACTACTTACCCCTACTTATGCCAGCTATGAATTCCACAGGCTCAGTGCTGTTTTGGGTGTAGAAAGGGACCCATAGACCCATTCTATTCTTATGGGGTTTATTCTATATTTTCTTAAACTTGCCGAAAGTTAAACTCAATTAATCTACCAATGTAGACACAAGAAGCTGGAGTAACTCAGCGGGACAGGCAGCATCTCTAGAGAGAAGGAATGGGTGACGTTTCGGGTCAAGACCCTTCTTCAGACTGAATGCTTCCCAGCCCTTTTCATTATTTTAAAGGCCTCTACATCTATTTGTTGTAAAGTAAACAAGTCAAGGTCCATGAGATGATTAGAATAGGTGAAACGTTCAGATTTCCTTTCGAAGTCCAATTTGTTCAGCAGGCTGCTAGGAATCCTGTCTGAAGGCCTTTCTAGACCAATGCTGCTGTTTGTATCTGCCCTGACAATCAATCCTGTAGGGTGACGGAATAATATCCCTTGATCAATGATGAATGGGTCCATTAATATAACCCAATATCTTGTTAGCTTTAGCTACAGTTTCTGTACATTGGTCATGACCCTTCAGCAATCTGTACACAAGAGATCAATTTTGATTTGGCTTGTTGCTTGCCACACATATAAATGCACAAAAAACACACACCAATAAGTCACAGCCCACTAAACTAATTGGACTCTGAAGGGAAATCTGAGAAATTGTAAGTATAGCTGCACAGGATAAGCCTGCGAGCATTTCAGCAAAATATATAGCCTGCCAGGCTTCAATAAACTGGTAGCTCAAGAATGCTGACAGATACTAGTGTGGGTTCACCATGAACCACAGGTAAGGCTAAGTAATAGTTTAAAATATAGTAATGAAGACATTGTTTTATCAAAATCTGACAAATTCCAGAAGTCCCTTCTACCAATTACAGCAAAACTTTCATTTGCAATTTTACTCTTCTGAAAGCAATCCTTTCACTCAGCACCAATTGTGTCACACCAGATACCTTTCCTTCTTGGAGAATGAACATTATTATATATTTTCCATTCCACTCTCATTGTCTGGAATTCCATTGCACTCAAGTTTGCAGATGACGCAAAGGTGGGTGGTATAGTAGATAGTGGAGGAAAGAGAGGCATAGATCATGTGGATGCACAGAGTCTGTTGTGCCCAGCAGGGGAATCAAGAACGAGAGGCCATAGGTTTGAGGTGAGGGGAGAAAGATTTAATAAGAACTTGAGGGGTACCATTTTCACACCAAGGGTGGTGGGCGTATGGAACAAGCTATCGAAGGAGGTAGTTGAGACAAGGACTATTGTAACGTTTAAGAAATATTTAGACAGGTACATGGATAGGACAGGCTTAGAGGGATATGGGCCAAATGCAAGCAGGTTGGACTAGTGCAGATGGGACATGTTGGCCAGTATGGGCAAGTTGGGCCGAAGGGCCTGTTTCTACACTTTATGACTATGACTCCCTTCTTTCTCTTTGTGCTATTGTGCTTTGCATCCGAGGTCCTAGGTGTAAATATCACCAACAATTTCTCCGGGTCCAAGCATACTGATGCTATGGCTGAGAAAGCACTCCATCATGCCAACTTCCACAAGAGATTAAGAAAATTTGACACTTCTCCAACGATTCTTCCCAATTTCTACAGGTGCACCATAGAAAGCATCTTGTCTAGTTGCCTCACGGTTTGCTATGGGAAGTGATCTGCCCAAGACCACAAGAAATGACGGAGAGTTTTGGAACCCGGTCTAATCTATCAAACAAATCAGCCTCTCGCCATCATTGATTCCATCTACACTTCATGCAGACATAAGAAAGTAGTAAACATAATCAAGGACTACGCACACCCCAGTCATTCTGTCTTCTCCCTATCTCTGCAGGCAGATTGCTTGAAAGCACTTACCACCAGATTCAGGAACTGCTTATGAACACAAAAAGGTGGAGTAACTCAGTGGGACAGGCAGCATCCATGGAGATAAGGAATGAGTGATGTTTCGGGCCGAGACCCTTCTTCAGACTAGTTAGGGTTAAGGGAAATGAGAGAGATTAAAAAAAAGAATGAAAGATATGCAAAAAAGTAATGATGATAAAGGAAACAGGCCATTGTTAGCTGTTTGTTGGGTGAAAATGAGAAGCTGGTGCTACTTGGGTCACTCTGACAATGGAGGAGACCGAGGACAGAAAGGTCTGTGTGGGAATGAGAAGGAGAATTAAAGTATTTAGCCACCGGGAGATCAGGTAGGTTCAGGTGAAACGAGTGAAGGTGTTCAATGAAACGATCGCCCAGTCTACGCTTGGCCTCACGGATGTAGAAGGGTCCACATCTTGAACAATGGATACAGTAGATGAGATCAGGAACAGCTTCCTCCCCACTGATACCAGACTTTTGAACGGACCTCTCATATGCTAAAGATGAATAAAGATGCGACCCGACTTGGCCCCGGAGCTGTGCTGGCGGCAGCGACCACCCGCGGAGTTTGAACCGGCCCGTTCGCGGAGCACGGTTGAGCCGCGGGACTTACCATCACCCAGTGGGGTCACAACATCTGGAGCCTGGATTGCCTCGGCGCAGAGGGAGAACAGAGAGGGAAGAGACAGAGACTTTAAGATGTTGCCTTCCATCACAGTGAGGTGTTTGGTGAACTCACTGTGGTGGATGTTAAATTTGTGTTGATTGTGTGTTTTTGTTATTTTTATTATATGTATGACTGCAGGGAAACGAAATTTCGTTCAGACCGAAAGGTCTGAATGACAAGTAAATAAATAAATAAAATAAATAAAATTGATCTTCCCATCTACCTTGTTGTGGCTCTTGCACTATTTTTTATCTGCTCGTTCTCTGTAGTTGTAACACTGTATTTGGCATGCTTTATTTTTAAACAATGTACTCTTGTACGGAGTGAGTGACCTTGGGAGCTTGCAAATTAACATTTTTCACTGTATCCTGGTGCACTTGATAATCCAACCAACCCATGTAATAAAGTAATTATATTCACAATCCATCTTATTCTCTGAAGCTAAAACACAATAGTCCTGATAATGTTCCACGCTACACTAGCATTCCAATTTTAATGTCGCACTCCAGTTCCTGGATGTGGCTTGAAATCAAGGTCTTATAGAAACATAGAAAATAGGTGCAGGAGGAGGCCATTCGGCCCTTCGAGCCAGCACCGCCATTCATTGTGATCATGGCTGATCGTCCCCTATCAATAACCCGTGCCTGCCTTCTCCCCATATTCTTGACTCCACTAGCCCCTAGAGCTGTATCTAACTCTCTCTTAAATCCATCCAGTGACTTGGCCTCCACTGCCCTCTGTGGCAGGGAATTCCATGAATTCACAACTCTCTGGGTGAAAACGTTTTTTCTCACCTCAGTCTTAAATTACCTCCTCTTTATTCTAAGACTGTGGCCCCTGGTTCTGGACTCGCCCAACATTGGGAACATTTTTCCTGCATCTAGCTTGTCCAGTCCTTTTATAATTTTATATGTTTCTATAAGATAGCCCCTCATCCTTCTAAACTCCAGTTAGACTTGTGACAAAGAAGGAACTACCATTGACCCAGGGGTGTTACAATGGGTGGAATAGAATCCACAGTCTGAAGAAGGGTTTCGGCCCGAAACGTTGCCTATTTCCTTCACTCCATAGATGCTGCTGCACCTGCTGAGTTTCTCCAGCACTTTTGTCCACCTTCCACACGTCATTTGTTCATTTCCCTCCACAGGTGCCGCTTGACCCGCTGAGTTAATCCAGCACTTTGTGTCTTTTTTGTTAGTTGAGTTAGGTTTTTTCGGCAAGCTGCCAACGTTCTTGTTAGCTATCCTATGGGCAGGGCTTGCTTTGAACCCCCCATTTCCCTTGGAGATTGATGTTTACCAGTGTGTAGACATTGATAGCAGGCAATCAGCTCAACTAGAACTTTGTGCGTGGGTCATCAGCAAAGAGGAAGGAAATTCTGATCCATCTTGTACACCAAACTGGAGATGCAAGACTTTGTAGATGCTGGAGCGAAAAAACAAAGTGCTGGAGTAACTCAGTGGGTCAGGCAGTCTGTAGAAGGGTCCTGAAACAAAACGTCACTATCCACTTCGTCCACCGATGTTGCCTGACCCGCCGTGTTACTCCAGCACTTTGTGTTTTGCACTAAACTTGTTGGTATCAAACTTCTTCACTGACTGTGTTGCAACACAACAACCAGTTACACACATAAAGCAGAGGAAATTCAGGCTGTACTCTACCTGTTGGACTAAAATGGCCCGAGCCAAGATCTGGCTCCACCGGTCAACTACATGTTGCCTTTACTAACTTTATTAGTTACTGAGCTGTCAGAGCATTGCATGCAGAGATTTGAGATCCGCACATTTTAACCTGAAGCCACACAGGAAAGTGCTCAGTCACATGATTTTCCATCGCGTTTCACAGTGTATGAATCCAGGCTCGCCTCCCAACCCTCAGATCTGTTCATTAAGAGTGTGTAAGAAGGAACTGCAGATGCTGGTTTAAACCAAAGATGGACACACAAAGCTGAAGTAACTCAGTGGGACAGGCAGCATCTCTGGAGAGAAGAAATGGGTGACGTTTTTGGGTCGAGACCCTTCCTCAGACTGGTTAGGGATAAGGGAAACGAGAGATATAGACACAGATAAAGAACAATGGATGAAAGATATGCAAAAAAGTAACGATGAAAAATGAAACAGGCCATTGTTAGCTATTTGTAGGGTGAAAACGAGAAGCTGGTGCGACTTGGGTGGGGGAGGGATAGAGAGAGAGGGGATGCTGGGGCTACCTGAAGTGAGAGAAATCAATATTCATACCACTGGGCTGTAAGCTGCCCGTGAAATATGAGCTGCTGTTCCTCCAATTTTCATTTAGCCTCACTGACAATTGAGGACAGAAGGTGATTGATTTACAATCTGCTTGTAAAGGTGCAGCAAGTAAGAATTTAATTGTTCCTGTTCTCATCCGGTGCCTCTGATAAATAAACTCTCCTCTTGAACTGATTCTTGTTAGAAGAGGATTCATTTTTGGAATCATCAACAATAATCAACATTCAGTTTTATTCGTCACATTGCACATAAAGTGCAAGTGAAATGCTTATAACCACAGTCATAATTAGTGGAAGCATACAGTTGTAACTAGCTGGCGTGGGGAGATGGACAGTTTTGAGAGTGGAGCGAAAGAATTAGTAGAAGGCTCTGAGTGTGATCATTATCAAATTAGAACTAAGGTTCCAGATATTCAGTTGCTGCTGAATAGAATCTGTTCTTCTGTTTTGCAGATTGTGAGTGAATTATGTCAAAGTGTCCTCGTACGAGCAACAGTTCTCTTGTTAGGATAGTGAGATTTGAACTTGTGGCCCTTAATCAATAGCCTAGATCTCTGGTAGTTAATTCAGCAGTTTATCCACTACACTGCCATACCTACAGTATGTATTTATTGTAATCACTTCTGTGGCAGCTGATAATAAGAACCTGTGAGGATGTTCAAGGCGAAGATGGACACAAAATGCTGGAGTAACTCAGCGGGACAGGCAGCATCTCTGGAGAGAAGGAGTCAGTGACGTTTTGGGTCGAGACCCTTCTTCAGACGGCAAGGAGTTGATCATAATAATCATAATCGTAATTTATTAGCCAAGTATGTTTTGCAACATATACGAGGAATTTGGTTTGCCAAATTGTGAGAGCACTAGCAGTGACAGAGCTGGCACAGTACAATGTTGAAACATCCCTTATCCCTTGTAGATTCCTACAGTTTTGTGAAATTAAAATTGCTCTGATTAAATAGTTTTTTTATATTATTTAATGCTATACTTTGCCATTGGACTGATTTACTGTGCGATTGCTCCCATTTACAATGGTCTGAGTGAAGCCCAAAGTGAATTGGACGAACAGCACCTCATGTTTCGCTTGGAGAGTTTGTAACCCAGCGGTATGAACATTGATGTCTTTAATTTCAAATAACCCGTGCATACCCTCTCTTTCCGTCCCTCCCCCACCCTAGTCATCCTGCTAGCTTCACTGTTCGTATCCGTTCATTAGCACCTCCTCCACAGCCACCAATGGACCATTGTGGGCTCCTGGGTCATCGGCGCCGGCTCTGTACCTTTTGTTCTGTACCTTTTCATCCCTCTGGTTTCCCTCTTCCCTGACTCTCAATCTGAAGTAGGGTCTCGACCAGAAACGTCACCTATTCCTGTTCTCCCAACATGCTGCCTGAGCCGCTGAGTTACTCCGACATTTTGTGTCTTCCCTCTAAGTCTTGATTCCTCTATGCTTGACTGTGCATTCTCTCTGCTATTCCTCTTATGATTTTATGTATCACTATAAGATCAGCGCTCAGCCTCCAGCACTCCAAGGGGCTTGTAGCACAGAAACAAGGAACTGCACCTGGTTTACCAAGGAAAGAAACAAAATTCTGGAGTAACTTAGTGGGACAGGGCCAGCATCCCTGGAAAACATGAATAGATGACATTTTGGGTTGGGAGCTTTCTTCAGACAGAACATCCTTTAAATCTTCTCTGTATCCTTTCCAGCTTAATGAAATGTTTCCTATAATGGGGTCGAAAAATTGAACATAGTACAGTACTCCAAGTGCTATCTTCATTATCTTGTAAAATAATGTCTTAAATTCTATACTTATTTCCCTGACTGCTGCAGGCCAACCACTTTCAGGGAACTATGTACTTATACTCCTAGATTGTAATGTTCTCCCACATTCTGTTCACTGTGAAGGCACTGCCCTAGTTTGACTTTCCAGAATGCAACGCCTCACACTTATCTCAATTAAACTTTCAAGAGAGAGCTAGATAGGGCTCTTAAAAATAGCGGAGTCGGGGGATATGGGGAGAAGGCAGGAACGGGGTACTGATTGGGGATGATCAGCCATGATCACATTGAATGGCGGTACTGGCTCGAAGGGCCGAATGGCCTACTCCTGCACCTATTGTCTATTGTCTAAACTCCATTTGCCATTCTTAGGCCCATTTGCCCAGCTGCATCCACATGACTGTAATTCTTAATACAGGTAACTATCTTCACCGTCTATGATACCACCTATTTTAGTGTAATTTGGAAATGTACCAATTATGCCTCTTGTACATTAAGTTGTTTAGTTTAGAGATACAATGCGGAAATAGGCACTTCGGCCCACCGGGTCCGTGCCGACCAGCGATCCCCGCACATTAACATTATCCTACACACCCGCCAGGGACAACCTTTACATTTACCAAGCCAATTAACCTACAAACCTGTAGGTCTTTGGAGTGTGGGAGGAAACCGAAGATCTCGGGAAAAACCTAGGCAGGTCACGGGGAGAACGTACAAACTCCGTACAGACAGCACCCGTAGTCGGGATCGAACCCGGGTCTCTGACGCTGCATTCGCTGTAAGGCAGCAACTCTATCGCTGCGCCACCGTGAACATGGTCATCTTGATATAGATGACAAACAGCAATGGGCCCAGCATCAATGTTGAGGCGCACCACTAGTCACTGGCCTTCAGTCCACAAAACAACCTTCCCCAACCAGCCTCCGTTTCTCACCATTCAGCCAATTCTGTATCCACACCTGTATCTCTCCCTGGATTCCATGTGATCTAGCCTTCCAAAGAAGCCTATCATGCGACTCCTTGTCAAAGGCCTTGCTGAAGTCTACATCCTTGCCCTCATCAAATGCCTGAAAAAGGCAGCCAGCATCATCAAGGGCCACATTCTCATTTTACTCCTGCCATTGGGAAGAAGGTATAGGTATCTGAAAACCATGACCTCCGCGTTCAGGAATGGTGTTTTCCCAACAACCATCAGGCTCATAAACACTACAAGCACCAACTAAACTACAAACTACAAACTGTCTTGGTTGTAGTCGGGACTTCAGGCTTTTTTGCACTAATATCTATCTATCTATCTATCTATCTATCTATCTATCTATCTATCTATCTATCTATCTATCTATCTATCTATCTATCTATCTATCTATCTATCTATCTATCTATCTATCTATCTCTTCTATCTATCTATAAAACTCTGGGGCCATCCGACCGACTGCCGTCCGGCGCCCTTCCTGCCTTTCAATTCGTGCCCGATACTCGCAGATGTCCAATCGGAATGGCCGATGCTCGCAGATGTCCAATCGGAATGGATCCATTTGCATGTACGGCTGCCGGCTGCATTTCTTCCTTTGATTCATTGCCACGCCCAATCCAGACGCTCAATCTCCGAGATCTTTTCCATTTTGGTAGAGATTTCGCTTTTCTTTCTAAGTATCCGCTCCTCATTACATTTCGTCGTGTTGAAGTGCACGTTTTTAATCAAATCCTTCTCCCCCCCCCTCCACACCCAAGTATTTCAAAATTAACTGGCTTCTCCATTTACATGTCAGCTTACAACACACTTCGAAACAAAGTTGCAAGACAGGAACACTCTGAACTTTTCACTGCTGCAGTAGGCAGGGGAGGTGCCATTGGATTTTTTTTTAATCCACTGCTGAGGGAGGCAGGGGAGTGCTGGAATCTTACTTTTGGGAACGGCTTCAGTTCCATTGGAGGAGACGGGTGCATGGTGGAATATTGGGTTGGGGGATCACACCATTGGGGGAGCAGACCCAACGGGTCTGCACTTGGTCTAGTATATCTATAAAACTCTGTGCCTGACGACTGGCTGCCTTTCTGCCTTTTGATTCGTGCCCAATACTCGCAGATGTCCAATCGGAATGGCCGATGCTCGCAGATGTCCAATCGGAATGGATCCTTTCACTTTCTTCCTTTGATTCACTGCCACGCCGAATCCAGACGCTCAATCTCCCACATCTTTTCCATTTCGGTGGAGATTTCGCTTTTCTTTCTAAGTATCCGCTCCTCATTACATTTCGTCGCCTTTAAGTACACGTTTTTAATCAAATCCTTCTCCCCCCCCCGCCCCCCCCCCCCACTCACTCATTTTGTCGCCTCCTGCTGGCCAGCGACCATAACGGCTGCTGGCGCCCGCATTTCAACCTCAAGAGACGCCATTTAATGTGCCCTTTCAAGGATGGCTTCAGTTCGAGGACCACGTCTCCCCTGGGGGCTGCGGGTAGGGAACGGCTACGGGTAGGGAACCGCTGCGTTGGGGGAGCAGACCCAACGGGCCTGCCATTGGTCTAGTATATCTATAAAACTCAGTGCCTGACGACTGGCTGCCTTTCTGCCTTTTGATTCGTGCCCAATACTCGCAGATGTCCAATCGGAACGGCCGATGCTCGCAGATGTCCAATCGGAATGGCCGATGCTCGCAGATGTCCAATCGGAATGGATCCTTTTACTTTCTTCCTTTGATTCACTGCCACGCCGAATCCAGACGCTCAATCTCCCAGGTCTTTTCCATTTCGGTGGAGATTTCGCTTTTCTTTCTAAGTATCCGCTCCTCATTACATTTTGTCGCCTTTACGTACACGTTTTTAATCAAATCCTTCTCCCCCCCCCCCCCCCATAACGGCTGCTGGCGCCCGCATTTCAACCTCAAGAGACGCCATTTAATTCGGCCTTTCAAGAACGGCTTCAGTTCGAGGACCACGTCTCCAGTGGGGGCTGCGGGTAGGGAACGGCTACGGGTAGGGAACGGCTGCGTTGGGGGAGCAGACCCAACGGGTCTGCCATTGGTCTAGTTATTTTTAAAAGTGTATTGAACAATTTTCTTTATTATGTTTTCTCTGTGTACTATCTGTTTACTGACCTGTTATGCTTCTGCAAGTAAGAATTTAATTGTTCAATTTTTTTCGGTACATATGATAATTAAACTCCCTTGATCCCAGGGGGGTATATTTATCAGGATGATTTAAAACATAACATTTTTGAGATTTTAATATCTGCAATATTAGGAATAATTCCACTCTTGATACAACCTCTGCAATTTGACACATTTATTTCACTGCACAACATGGGCTTTGTGATGGGTGGCCCAATGTCTCTAAAGTGTAATCCTGGCACAATAGACGTTTAAAACAGATTTTCATTTCCTGCTCTTCGATTCGTCGTGATACGATGCCATTAGCCACTGTGGTTTTTCAATTAGTTTTCATCAGAGGCAGAGCAAACATCCAAACTCAAGCTGTGAACACACTTGTTCGTTCCATGTACTGATCTGTTTTGGACTCTGCAGAAGGTGACAACCCTAATTGGAAACATTATTCATTCTGACCGGGCTCTTCAGGAAGGGAATGAGGAGCAGAGCTGTCAGCTCTCGGCAGATATCAGGTATTGCTCGGAGACAGATGTTTGGGGGAGAAGAAAGATTCAGTGTGTTCAGATGTCTGCTAATGATTTTATCTTAAATTTTACTGGCACTGTGTATTGACACTGGTACATCTCTGACAGCTGACACAAGTCGATAATGAAGTCCTTGAAGTACCACTGGTGTGCAGTAGGTGGCAGCAAGGAATCAATAATGCTGTAGTTTAGATTTATTATTGTTACACCGAGCTGCAGTGAAAAGCCAAACAAATCAAACAATAGTATGCATAAATACTATTATAATACTAATAGCATTCATAAGAGGTAGTTGAGGCAGGTAATATAAAAGCATTTAAAAGGCAGATACGTGGATAGGAAATGTTTAGAGGGATATTGGCCAAACGTCAGTAAATGGGACTGTCTTAGATGTGGCATCTTGGTCAGCATGGACGAGTTGGGCCGAAGGGCCTGTTTCCACACTGTTTGACTCTGAGCATAGTTCATTGGGGTAGCACAGTGGCAGAACAGATATAGCTGCGCTACAGCTTCAGCTTACCAGGTATTAAATGATCCAATTTGCAGGTAATTGTTTCCTCAAATTCAGTCCAGTTTGGAAAGTTTATTTGTTTTAATGATGTTCTGCACTAGTTGTTCATCACAGTGAATTAAAATTATAAAAATGGATTAAACAGGCTTTTCCATATACAGGCAAAAAAGAAACTGAACACAAAATGGTGAGTGTTAGAAGAACATTAATATGAATGGATCTCATTTGAAAGTTAGAGCAGAGATGTGATTTTAATTTGGATATCAGGGTGTTTAATATTCAAAGTTCCATCCACTTACAGAGAATCTGAGTGGACAATGGGAGATGGATGCTATTATTAATAGAAGGTTTTATCACAGTGCAAGAATATTTTGACACATTAGGAACTTATGTTAAGTCATATCCATATGGATAGAATTTAGAAATTGACAGAACTGGCCAATTCTTCTTTCAATATTAGTCACCAGGCAGGGGGATGGGATCGAGGAAGAGTTTTGCAGTGATATGTATGTGTAGGGAGTAGGAAAGTGGGATAACATAGAATTAGTGCGAACGAGCGATCGATGGTCAGTGTGGACTCATTGGGCCAAAGGGCCTGTTTCTATCCTGTCTCTCCAAACTAAACTAAACTAAACTAAACTGGCAATATTGTTTTTGACTGATTTTGTATTCTAGAAATATTTATGTGTGTTTATTTTTTTTTTAAACTTATATAACCTTCATTTGCATTCATGTTATTTGTAGATGCCCCTTATCAGTTAGATGTCTTCTGGTCATTTTCAAATGTATGTGAAAATGTGTAGGTTCACTAAATGTAATTTTGGAAAGCCGGAAGGAGCAAGTCTTCTGACGATCGATGGAAATTATGCAAGTGGGAAACACATTTTAGCAGATCTCAAAAGTACTTAACTGTTCAGTGTCAGACAAATGTTTTGAAATAGGGCAGTGTGAGAAAGTAACTTGTTCAGAGTGCAAGAATACCAGGTTTATTCCCGGGATGGCTAGCTTGACATATGATGAAAGATTGGATCGACTGGGCTTATATTCACTAGAATTTAGAAGGATGAGGAAATCTTATAGAAATATACAAAATTCTGAAAGGATTGGACGTGTTTGCTGCAGGAAAAAATTCCCCGATGTTGGGGGGGGGTCCAGAACCAGGGGTCACAGTTTAAGAATAAGCGGTAGGCCATTTAGGACTGAGATGAGGAAAACATTTTTCACCCAGAGAGTTGTGAGTCTGTGAAATTCTCTGCCACAGAAGGCAGTGGAGGCCAATTCGCTGGATGTTTTCAAGAGAGAGTTAGATATAGCTCTTATGGCTAAAGGAATCAAGGAATATGGGGAAAAAACAGGAACGGGGTACTGATTTTGGATGATCAGCCATGATCATATTAAATGGCGGTGTTGGCTCAAAGGGCTGAGTGGCCTACTCCTGCATCTATTTTCTATGTTTCTAATAGTTAAGCATATTAGAAAATGAAAATGATAAACAGGCGAAGTTCCATGAGGAAAAAGAGGGATTGAGTCCAAATTAATCGGAAGAAGTTATTCAGCAGATTCTGCAACGGAAGACCATCAAATATGAAACATATGGAGTACAAACTAAATATGTTGTTTAGGCAAACACAACTACATCGAATCATCAAAAGAGAATGTATAAGTTGCGGCATATGATATGGTGGTTCAAGCAGAATATATGAGGTATGAGAGGAGGGAATATAAAGCAAAACATGGTGCTTACATTATAACATGTTATATGTATATTTTATAACTTGAATAACAATATTCTGTCATATTGTAAACATTCTGAGAAGATGTAAAATGGGAATAGGACTGTACCTTGCCAAAGAAGATTATAGTCACACAGAACTAATCTGGGACCATTTTACCCTGAAGCATATAAAGTGTTTTTGTGTTTATCTGAACAAACACTGCCAAATCCTAAACCTGCTAACTCCTTCTGATGCAATAAAAAATAGTTCAAGATATGTCCATATTATTTTCTGTAAATTTATAGTTGACAAAATCCAGTGAAGAACATTTAGATGTTGGCTGAGATTTGCCCGTTTTTGACATTTCCATTTGTATTATCTCCCTATCCCTGGACGGAAGCAGAATTCCGGACTGAAGTTGTCAGACAGTGTTGATTCTTTCAATCTCTCTCCTTCGTTGATCCCAAAAAATCCCCATAATCAATTGAAGAACAATGTATTCTCCAAGAATCCTCCACCCTCACCAAGAAGGATGTTGACAACTTGCTGCATGCACTATGTGCACTCACCCAACTTTCCAATAGAACCACGATGAGTTAACAATAGAAAGGGAACTCACTGGGATTGCAAGAACAATCCAGGTCATCCCAGTCTTCTAACCTTCCCAATGGACTTTTGCAATTTATTCTTTCAAGCATTGATCCACTTTCATTTGTAAAACTGCCTCTATTGAATCTACTGCCATCACACTAACTCGCAACACACTTCAAATACTAATCGCTCAAGAATTTTAAACTAGTGTTTTTAATAGTGGGAACAGATTTACTCCATCCACTCTTTCTGGACCTTCCAGTAACTTTGAGCATCTCTATCATATCTTCTCTTCACCATGGAGAACAATCCCAGTGTCTTTACACTTCCTACCTTACATGTTGAGATGCGAAAAACATTTTTCACACAGAGAGTGGTGAATCTGTGGAATTCTCTGCCACAGAAGGTAGTTGAGGTCAGTTAATTGGCTATATTTAAGAGGGAGTTAGATGTGGCCCTTGTGGCTAAAGGGATCAGGGGGTATGGAGAGAAGGCAGGGACAGGATACTGAGTTGGATGATCAGCCATGATCATATTGAATGGCAGTGCAGGCTCGAAGGGCCGAATGGCCTACTCCTGCACCTATTTTCTATGTTTCTATGTTTCCTCATGCCTGGAGCAGTCAAGTACAGTAACAAGAAATGGACAACAGTGTCTGACCTGTTTTTATAAAGATTCAAGGTAACCTCCCTCATTTTGTTTCAGATTCAGATTCAATTTTAATTGTCATTGTCAGTGTACAGTACAGAGACAACGAAATGCATTAACTTCATTATGAACTAAATGCATTAGTCTCCACATCACTGCTAACGAAGTCCAGGATTCCACAACTTTTTTTTTTTTACCAATTTCTCTTTCTGCCCTGCTACCTAAAAAATATTCCCACATGTGGTCTCCCTGTTTCTTTCCATTCTTGATAGCAAAGTTGATCACTCTGCATTTCAGGCCTCCATCTTCTGGAAGTCCATTGTTATGATTGTTTACTATTCTTCTAAGTTTTGTTCCAAATGTTGAAATTACTTTCTCTAAACCCAAGTCCAAGTCATTAATCTATTTCAGGATACGCATTATTACCAACACTGATCCCATGAGGTTATCTCTGGTAGTCTTCCTCCAATCTGTTTCCGGTGCCTCAGCCAAATTCTTTTGTATATTTCCGCAGTCCTTTTCATTCCAGCGGCTTCAAGCCTGCTGATTATTCTAATATGTGGTACTTTACAAAACTATTTTGTTTTATTAAGTACCACGTACTAGAACAATCAGCACATTATTCGCCACATCAACCAAAAATTTCTCACCAATCTTATCTTTACCTTCCTTCACATATTCAGGTTAGGTAAATGCAAATTTCCTTTTTAAATTTATGCTGGTTTCGGTCAATTAACCCATAATTTCAAAAGCTTTCCCATCTTGTGATTAAACTAGCTAGTGTGCAAGTACTTGGTTTATCCTTCATCTCCTTTCTGAGCAATATCCAATTCCCTGAGACACAATCCTCATATCAATGTATAATTGAAAAAATATGGTCAATTGCTTTCCAATTTCCATCCTTATTTTCCTCAGCAAACTCAGACGAATCTCAGACTCTGAGGGCCCAGATCTGAAATACCACTATCTATTTCCCTTTCTCCAGATGCTGCCTGGCCCGTTGAGTTCCTCCAGCAAAGATAGAAAAAAAATGTTGGAGTAACTCAGTGGGTCAGGCAGCATCTCTGAAGAAAAGGAATAGGTGACGTTTCTGGTCGGAACTCTTTTCAGCCTGACTCGCTGCATTACTCAAGCATTTTATGCCTATCTTCAGTATAAATAGGCATCTGCAGTTCCTTCCTATACATTTTGAATTCCTCTAGCACTTTTGCTTACGATGAATCCCAAATGGACATGGTGAAAGGGTTTATTTTATAATCAGCTTCTGTTATTATATTCTCCTTATCAAACTTTGCCCATTCAGCATCTTTCCCTTTGCAGTATCCACTGCAGCAGTATCTTCTATGGTAAAGAGAAATGCAAAGTGCTCATTTAGTGTTTCAGCCAAATGTCTGTCTCCATGAATCATCCCCTTTTTGTGAACCTATGTGGCCTTATTCCCTCTCTGGCAACTCGTTAATTATTTACATGCTTATCGAAGACTCATGAGTTCCATTTTGTGTTAGCCGTTGCTCTATTTTCATATTCTCTCTTTGCTTTTCATTCCCTTTCAGTGTCTTTGTATTGAGCCACATTCCGTCTTAAGTCTTCACCTTGTGATCTGTGATCCTTCCTCTTTCTGCATCATCCCGCTCACTGTCATGGGAGGTTTGGGTTTTGTTTGCCTGCTATCCCAGGTTGGGTTGTGACCAGGCTGTACCATTGACTATGCTCATACCGCACCTTTTCCTTTCTATCGTTCACATTTTTCCATCAACCACTTTCTTTATCTTTCCCTCTTCCTCAATACGCTCCTCACTCATTCTCTCCAAGCATGGTGGTTGCATTGCAGTGAAGAGCAATCATTCATCTGATGCTCTCTAGAATCTGATGTCTTTGTCAAAATTCTTTTCTTTGGCTACGCTGCTACAGCTGATGAGCTGATAGTTGATTTTGTTATTTATTGATGGAGTCTGTGTCCAAAATTGGAGGACAAATGACCTTAATGTTAAGCAATCTCAGCAGTCGTTCCAGTGGGAGTGTTAATGATTTGCTCGTATCCCTAGTTTGAGGACAATAACAAATTAAAGTGATCCCTGCAGCTAAATGCACGAATGCCGAGTTGAATGAACCAGCCTGCTATTGTTACCATGACTTAGATGGGCGTTAAATACTTAGCAGAGGCAAAGTGTGGAGTCAGTGCATCTTTCCTTGATCCTCGGTAGACAAAAAGGCTGGAGAAACCCAGCGGGTGAGGCAGCTATGGAGCGAAGGAATAGGCGACGTTTCGGGTCGAGACCCTTCTTCAGATTGATGTTTCGGGGGGGAGGCGGGAAAAATAAAGGAAGAGGCGGAGACAGTAGGCTGTGGGAGAGCTGTGAAGGGGAGGGGAAGGAGGGAGAAAGCAAGGACTTAGCTGTTTTGTCTACCTTTAATTTTTCCAGCATATGAAGTTCTTTCATAAACATTCCCTTGATCCTCGTTGCTTTTTGCATATCTTTTATTCATTTGTTTTATTGACCTTCTATATCTCTCATTTCCCTTTCCCCTGACGGTCAGTCTGAAGAAGGGTCTCGACCCGAAACGTCACCTCCTTTTCTCCAGAGATGCTGCCTGTCCCGCTGAGTTACTTCAGCTTTTTGTGTCTATTGTGTCTGGGAACAATGCCCAGCGGAGTTAGAAGCTTTGGGAAAGAAAAAGAACATAATAACACAGAAAAGGGCACTTTGTCGCAGTGTACAAATCAGACTGCATCATCAATGTGGGATCTCCCTGTGCAAAACCAATGCAGTTGCACCAACTTGGCAATGCAATCATTTCTGGCTCAGAGAATAATGCTATGCTATTACAAGTGCTGTTCTACAGTGGAAAATCCAGCCGAGGCCCCCTGTGTCATTTGAGATACACGCTAAAAGCTGTTAACAGTGCTGTTGTTTGTAGAAGTTCTATCAGTATACTGAATCAGTATCCTTCCAGCCAACCAGATTAATTGTCCATTCACTAAATGCAGGTTTGTGGGATATTATTGGCTCTGGCGACTTGCTTCACAAAGCTAACAATCATTCACTTAAGTAAAAACCTGCTGCGTGCAGTGCTTTGAGCTTTCTATTCCGGTGATGTAATGAGCTACAATGTAAAATGAGATACTTATTTCAAAGAAACAACAGGTCACAGTTCCACACTAATGGATGCCTTGTGATCTATTGGTGAGCCATGGAATATTCTGGTAACTCAGCCTGACACATGTCACTGTGCACTGATCTATCAAATTCCATAAATTCCCATTATCTGCAGATGTGGACGGCATCCCTCCTCCGCCACATCACGCACACAAGCAGATTGTTTCTTGGCTAAGTGCAGTTGCCTTCAGCGGGCTCTGCAACCTAATCAAGTTGACAGGAAGGTCGGCGCTTCTTTGAATAAATTATCTGGCGTGTACTTATAAGGTATGAACACCGTCTGAACATGTGACAGTACGAAACCTCAGTGGAATTCAAATGAAATATTAATCACAAATAAAATCTCCTGAATTAAGGGCCATCGGAAGCATCTTTTTTTTTTACTAATATAGACACAAACTGTAGGAGTAACTCAACGGGTCAGGTAGCATCTCTGGAGAAAAACAATAGGTGTTGTTTTGGGTCAGAACTGAAGAAAGGTTCCATCCTGAAGCATTACCTAATTTTCTCCAAAGATGCTGCCTGACCCGCTGAGCTACTCCAGCAGTTTCTGTCTATCTTCGGTATAAACCAGCATCTGCAGTTAAACAAAGGTACACAAAAAAGCTGGAGAAACTCAGCGGGTGCAGCAGCATCTATGGAGCGAAGGAAATAGGCAACATTTCGGGCCGAAACCCTTCTTCAGAAGTTACACAGTCTGAAGAAGGGTCCTGACTCGAAACATCAACCATACTTTTTCTCCAGAGATGCTGCTTGACCCGCTGAGTTACCCCAGCACTTTGTGTCTGCAGTTCCTTCCTACACTTCTTTTTTCCTTCCTCTTTGTGCTTTGGAGAAGCTATCTTACCCCAACAATCAAATTCATTTTTCACCACCACAAATTGCTCTCCTCTTTGACCTCCTACTTTACAAAGGTCTGGGGCCAAGATGCTTTCCAGTTGAAACAACTATTTTATTATACTTCTTTTAGATTAGTAGCCTTTATGCATTTTTTTTTGTTATAGTCTTCTCTGTGCTAAGGTGCATAAAACAGATTGGTAACTGATTTGTAGAAATATTTGTTCAGATTATAGAAGTCATATATCTGAGATTATATCTGAGTATAGAAGTTGGGATGTAATGTTAAATTGTACAAGGCATTGGTGAGGCCAATTCTGGAGTATGGTGTACAATCTTGGTCGCCTAATTATAGGAAGGATGTCAACAAAATAGAGAGAGTACAGAGGAGATTTACTAGAATGTTGCCTGTGTTTCAGCAACTAAGTTACAGAGAAAGGTTGAACAAGTTAGGGCTTTATTCTTTGGAGCGCAGAAGGTTAAGGGGGGACTTGATAGAAGTTTTTTAAATGATGAGAGGGATAGACAGAGTTGACGTGGAAAAGCTTTTCCCACTGAGAGTAGGGAAGATTCAAACAAGGGGACATGACTTGAGAATTAAGGGACTGAAGTTTAGGGGTAACATGAGGGGGAACTTCTTTACGCAGAGAGTGGTGGCTGTGTGGAATGAACTTCCAGTGAAGGTGGTGGAGGCAGGTTCGTTTTTATCATTTAAAAATAAATTGGATAGTTATATGGATGGGAAAGGAATGGAGGGTTATGGTCTGAGCGCAGGTATATGGGATAGGGGAGATTATGTGTTCGGCACGGACTAGAAGGGTCGAGATGGCCTGTTTCCGTGCTGTAATTGTTATATGGTTATATGGTTAGATTGCAAGCTCGACCCAAAATCTCTAGTTGTTTGCTCCACGTCCAATCTGATCGTTTGTGTCTCCATTACCATTTAGTCAATGAGTTCCAGAATCTTATTATGCTTTGAATAAAATTAATTTTGTCTCCTTATCTTTAATCCTTCTACCTTATCTTTTAAATCCATGTCCCCTGTATTTTTGACTCCCTTGCTAAGCAACGAGTGTCCTTCTCATTCACTCTTCTCATCCAAGCCTCTCCAATATTTTATTGTTGCTACAGGTTTATTCTCCTGGCAACATCCTCCTAAATCATCTTTGCGCCATCCTCAATGGAATCACATCTTTCCTGTAAAGTGGTGACTGGAACTGTACATAGTATTTAAGCTATGACATAAGTGGTGTTGAATGCAATACTTTACAGAGCATTTCTGCCCTTAAATTCTCTGCTTATAACGAAGGAATGCATCCTCTATTACTTTTAATAATTTTATCAGCTCATACTGCTACCTTTAAGTGTAGGAAGGAGCTGCAGATGCTGGTTTACACCGAAGATAGACACAAAATGCTGGAGTAACTCAGGGTTACGACACAAAATGTCACCCATTCCTTCTCTCCAGAGATGCTGCATATCCCATTGAGTTACTCCAGCATGTTGTGTCTATCTTCACTGCTACCTTTAAGGATCTGTGAACATAATCTTTAACATATTTCTGTTCCCTCACACAATTAAATATTCCTCCATGTATTACTCATTCCCTTGAATTGATTTTCTTCTCTGAATGCATCATCCAACACTTCTCTGGATAAAAAAACACCACTTTTATGCCCAATAGATCAACCCTTGTACATCCTACTACATTTGAAAGTATTCCTTCCCTGTCTCAACTATATTAAGTATCATCTACAAACTTCTTTATCATCTCCTTCATATTGCAATCTAAATTATTAAAACCTATTATAAAAGTAAGAGACAAAGCACTGAGCCCAGTGGAACATTATTGATATTAGCCTCCTGGTCATGAATACATCTGTTAATTATTGCCCCTTTTTATGTGCTGCTTAGTCAACATTGGATCTAATGTGGCAGTCTCCTTTGGATTCCATGGGATTTTATTTTGTTTGATTAGCCTGCCTCATGGGATCCGATAAAAAAGCCTTGCTAAGTCCATCTGGACCTCATCAAGCACACTATTTTCATTGAACCTACTTGTTATCTCTTTAAAACATTCAATTACATTAGTCAGAGATGAAAGATCCTTTGACAAATCTGTGCTAATTGTTCCTGAATAACCCGCGTCTTTTTAATTGTAGATTTATATTGTCCTTTAGAATTGATTCTAAGTCACTCCAAAAGTTAGACTAGCAACCTTTTAATGACTTAATTTATGCTTAATTTATTACTTGCTTTTAAAAAAATTGTACACGATTAGTGGTCCGTCAATCCTCTCACACCAATGTAGTAAGAAAAGATGGAAAACCTCAATAGTCAGGGCCATAGCTAGTTCCTCTCTTTCTGCATGTAATGCCTTAGTTTTATTTCATTTGTGCTTGGCAACTCTCACCTTTATAAGTTGTTAAACACCTTAATATTTCCATTCTTACATATTTATTTAATTAAACCATTCCCACTCGATCTCCTGAACCACAGTATGAGGACCATCCTTCTCTTTTTGTGGAGATGATATCAGAGCATTCTTTAATAATCTTACCTGCACCATCTACACTTGTCATCTTTTTTACTATCTCCTAGTACTTTCCTTGGTTATAATGTTTCTCTTTATGCATTCACAAAATGTCAATGGTTTTTCTTTGACATCACTTGCCAAATAATTTGTTGATATGCTGGGATGGTCCCACTAAAAGGAAGGTGTGTGTATACATTATTTCTGACCAGTTAACTGAGTACTAGTTGAAACCATGTTTGGTGTAAAGGATTGGAGTATGGAGATGGTTAGTTTGTCTGGAATGTGGACCAATTTAGTATGCTACTGTTCAAGAACCTCCGTTATACATGAATTTTCTAGTTGTCCGTGCAAAATCTCCCACAAGATGAACATTCTCTTTACCTGTACTGTTGCAAGACTCCTCGGGATTTTCTGTGTTTCAATTAAGTCCTCTCTCACTCTTCTAAACTCCAGCAGATTCAGGTCTAGCCCTGTCAATCTTTCCTCAGAAATACCCACTTGCAATTCCGTATGCAAACTGTATACAAATGAAAAGAGACGTGCTCTGTTTATAAATCCAGGTGGCAGGAATCACAGGGATCTACTCATAGAGTCATAGAGTGATACAGTGTGGATACAGGCCCTTTGGCCCAACATGCCCACACTGGCCAACATGTTCCAGCTACCTTAGTCCCACCTGCCTGGGTTCAGTCCATATCCCTCCAAACCTGTCCTATCCATGTACCTGTCTAATTGTTTCTTAAATTTTGGGATAGTCCCTGCTGCAACCACCTCCGCTGGCGGCTTGTTCCATACATCCACCGCCCTTTGTGTGAAATAGTTACCCCTCAGATTCCTATTAAATAGTAAGATTAAACTAGAACTTACCAGTTTGAAGTTTGATCTTTATTTTATTAGTCCCTCGTACGTCGAGGGACTACGTGAAGAAGGCCGTCCAGGCACACGCGTGTCAAACTTCAAAGCAGCAGTGTAAAATCACAGATGATATATACCGAAGCATAACAGTAAGCTACGTGATACAAACGTAACTTACCTTTGATCTTTATTAGGGTTGGAGCGGAGGGCACGTAGTCCCTCGATGTAACTCCTCAAAAAATAAAGATCAAACTTCAAACTGGTAAGTTCTCATTTATTCTTACTATTTTACTTTGGAGGCACGTGAGTGACTATGTGAAGATTTTAAAGCTTCTGTGATTTCAGGCCGTAGATTCAGTTCCAGCGTATCACTGCATTTTGATTGACTCTATGAGTGAAAAACAGTCAATAACATGCAACCATAACATTTGTTAATCTGTTAATGGTTTGTTTTATGATAAACATTATGTCCCATTTTAATCATTGGGAACATTTAATACTGAATCCAAAACAGTACCACCAATTACACCAGGGTCTGCAATCTCTTTGTGGTAATATTTGTAAACATCCTTTCATTTGACCATCCTGCGGCCGTGAGGATATGGTCTATTGGAACGTCCAAATCCTTGGCCGCCGATGTTGCCATGGAATAAGATTAAAATTTGTCAGTATCAATTCCTGAATCCAATAGCACCTTCTTCAGCCATCTTGAAATTGTTTGTGTTGTCACTTTTTTGTGTGGTTATTTATGGTTGATAAATAATGCGGATTCTACACCTCTAAGGTGCTTGGTGGTCTCAATGTAGTGTTTCAAATATGTAACTACGCCTAGTCTTTGATCTGTAGGATATACTGAAAACCAATTTACACCCCGAGACTCCTGGTCTGCTCTGTTTTAGCAGGTCATAGACATAGAATGTAATTTCCTCTGCTGCCATTCCCATTCTGTCTACTCGTAACTTGTGTAAAGTTTGTACTCTTTGGGCTGAGACTAAAGTCATTAACATGACTACTTTCATAGTGATTTTGTCTAAAGACAAATTTGAGATGGGACTCCAATCCCTAAGTAGTGTGAGTACATCCCTTACATTCCAGATTTCCGTATATCTCGGTCTGGGAGGTTTAGCATTAAAGATGCCCTTCATATATCTACAAATCAAGGGGTGTGATCCTAGAACTTGTTGTTCCGATGTTCTCGATAAATATGCAGAGAGGGCACTCCTTGCAGCGTTGATCGCACTATACTTAAATTAGCATCAAAATGTAATGTTGACAAGAATTCTACAACATCTGACGTGTGCAGTATGGTAATAAATATTTTGTGTTGAACAAACTGCTCCCATTTCTTAATGTAAGAGATATACTGCTTCTGGGTATTATCCCTCCAGGATCCTGTAATTACATACATACTGCGATCCGTTAGTCTCTTCCAAGATATGGCCTTTTTTGAATCTGCAAATCAATAAATCAATACAATCATGTAAATGATGAAATCACCAGTTACTGGGTGCACGAATAGGTTTTCTTGTCTTGAGACATGCATTATAGGTTCTGTCATCATTTTTTTTATTTATTTTTTTTTTTTTTAAACACTAGTTGATACCATGATTGTGTGGCCAGTCTGGAACCACGAATAATCCTGAAGCATTATCTTGTTTGATCTTCTGTAGACTCTACTGATCAGACAAAAGGGAGGAAATGCATATAAACATTCCACCCCAATTTAACGTAAACACATGTACCCTTGTCGCACCTAGGTCTGGTTCCCACGAAACATATTGAAGTAACTGGTGGTTCAATTTGGATGCAAAAAAGTCAATTTCTGGTTTCCCAAATTTATTCACAATATGGAAAATGTCACGGTTTAACAGTATACTGAGTTGGATGATCAGCCATGATCATATTGAATGGCGGTGCAGGCACGAAGGGCCGAATGACCTACTCCTGCACCTATTTTCTATGTTTCTAACATCCATTCTGTATTGCCATTACATTTTCGTGACCTAGTGTCTGCAATATATTGAATTTACCTGGTAGGTAAATTGCAGAAACCAAATGTCTCTCTTAATGCACCAGTGCCAATTTCTGTTTGCTAATCTGTCAAATGCTTCTGATTTGATTCCACCCATATGATTGGCATATGCTACTGCCGTAGTATTGTCAATCTGAACCTGTACATGCAAATTTTGTACCTTGCGGCAAAGGGCTTTAAGCCCATGAAATACACTTAGTAATTCAAGATAATTAATGCCATGTGTCTCGAGCAAAGGTTCTTCCTCTGCATTCGATCTATCTCCACAGCTTGAGATGGTATCAGCATCTCCCCGCTCTAGTGCACTTGCATCGGTTTGTAGGCTGATAGCTGGTGATTCAACCAGATTTTTTTCTGTAAGATCAATCAACATTATTAATCCACCATTTTATATCATAAATTGCTGTGTTTGGTAGTTACATGGGTCTATCAAATACCCGGAATGTCTTAACTCTTTGCTCACTGCAGTTGATGGTAATGCAGTGGGCCAAGTTGAACAGCTGGAAAGAAGCAATTAGTTTGCCAATTAGGCTTGTCACTTTCCTGATTGATGGTTGTTTGACTGCAATTAGTTCCTTAAAACCCTCAATTCACTGTAGCTTTAGTCCTTGGGTAAGTCACTATCATGTGCTCTGAATTAATAGTGAACCCCAAGTAATCAATTATTTTGTTGGGTGTCAATCTAGATTTATCTGGAGAGATAAAGAAGCCCAGATTTTGAATGTTAATTTGACTTTTAAAACTTATGCTGTCGTTATGGCTTCAGTGCCACAACTAAAATGTCATCCAAATAAACCATTATCAAATGGCCTTGGGCTCTTAACAATGCTAAGATTGGTTTTAGCAGTTTAGTAAACAATCTAGGGGCTGAGGTTAACTCATTAGGCAATGCCTTGAATTGCCACAATTGATGCGTCCAGATAAATTTCAAATATCTACGATCCTACCTTGCACAGCCACAGAGTTATATGCATCTTGGAGATCTATGCTTGCCATATACCCTCTTGTTGAATTTAACTGCAAAGCATTAGTAAATGTCTCCATTTTGAAATGTTTATACTGTACAAAAGGGTTAAGACTTGTAAGGTTTAAATGATTCTACTGCCACCATCCTTTTTTAGGTATAGAGAAAATACTAGCTATGCACTGGTGGTTTTGATAAGTTGTTTTCTCAATTACCCCTTTTTTACTCAATATGTCAAGTTCTACTTGAATAATTCTAATCTCTTCTTTAGAGAACACGTATTCATCTTGGAATATGTTAAGTAGGGGAATTTTCATTTTTGGTAGAATTCAATTCTAAACCCCATTATACTGCACAGTATATAAGCATCAGATGTTATTTGTTGCCCTTCTTTTAGGAAGAATTGTAATTTCCCCCCAATTTGTGAATAGGACACATCTGATATGTTTGTCTCAGAACCAGAACCACCTACCTCAGGATTTGCTGGTGCCACTTTTTGTACCTTGCCCCTTGTGGGAATAACCATGTCCTCCACGTCCTGGGATTGTATGCCAATATCGTGTATGCGGGTACGAGCGACTTGTTCCTTCACCAGTTCCAGCCACCCTTCGGTATGGATATTGCCTTCGTTATGGCAATTGTATATTAGATGGTTTACAGAGCCCTGCAAACTTAGGATGTATGTTAGGTCTTATTGCATTTTTGCAAATACAGTTTATTTCAAATTGTGCATTACATATCATTCCCATAACATCCTGATGTGACATTGTCACATTTCCTTCTTCTAGGTCTCTGGCAATGCCGTAATGCTTGACCACATTCTTAGTACCCGCTGTAACCTCATTTCTTGAATGCATACTGCAGTGCCCATAACTCCACACTTCACTGTTGACAGATGGGATTACTAGCAGAGCGCAATTCTGTGGGATTTCATATTTGTTCTCAATCTCATCCATCGTTGGTTCTTCCAAATGATGGGAAAGCAGGTATTTATACTTCTCCTATATCCTTTTTCAGAGGTTGTCCCTTTTTTCTGGGACTAGAGAACTTATGGGCCAGCTCTGGTACGTTTCTTTTTTGTGTGGGCTTTGGTCCTTATATGATTTGTTATCAGAGTATTCTGGATATTCCTCCTCATAATGGGTTTCACCTGGATTTTCATCATCAGGTATTTCATGCGATGGCTCTATGATAGGCCTACACTTTTTTGTCCCTCTTTGGGGTACATCAAGCTCTTCCAATGAGCTGTATATTGGCAGCCCACTTTTGGGTGCTGCTCCATATTCTGGGTCTCCTGTAGACCAACGCCTGTATTGTCTTTCAGACATTTCTGGTGCTGCCTCCGTGTCAGGCCAGCCCACATATTCATCTTCATCATCAGGCATTTCGGTCGCTGGCTCAAATCTGGGCCAACGTTTCCCAGGACCTCTTCTGGGTGTTCCATGCGGTTGCTCTTTAAGCCCGCGTTTTTTTTTATACTCCTTCTGGAGTTTGCCTTTATAAATCTTTTTACCCATGAGGAATTCCAGCTGAGAAAGTCTTTCTGATACGATCTCTGTTTTAGATTTGTCCGAGTCTACCAGCCGATTAGTTTGGTTTTTGGTTTTGCTCCCTGCAGGAGTTTCAACGCGACCTTTTTCTCCCGGTTTAGAAGTACTCGGTTTATCTAATGACTTTTTAAGTCGGGCGCCCGCTACTCTTAGACATTTTGTCGTCTTGAGTGCTTACTGCGGTGTGCTTTCCCTTATTCCTCCCACCTTTCTCCATAAACTAAGACTTGCCTTTCTCTGCACGCAGTCTCTCCGGAGAAAAGCAGCCTGAAAGTGAAAGTAAAAATACTTACGTTCAGGTTTTCTTTCACTCACCGCTTGGAGGTCCGTCCTCCTACCGTGGTCGCAGCGCAATGCGTCTGACGAGATGACGCACGTGCGCCTGGACGGCCTTCTTCACGTAGTCACTCACGTGACTCCGAAGTAAAATCTCTTCCCCTCCACCTTAAGTGCAGTTTTGGTCTCCAAATCTGAGGAAGGACATTATTGCCATAGAGGGAGTGCAGAGAAGGTTCACCAGACTGATTCCTGGGATGTCAGGACTGTCTTATGAAGAAAGACTGGATAGACTTGGTTTATACTCTCTAGAGTTTAGGAGATTGAGAGGGGATCTTACAGAAACTTACAAAATTCTTAAGGGGTTGGACAGGCTAGATGCAGGAAGATTGTTCCCGATGTTGGGGAAGTCCAGGACAAGGGGTCACAGCTTAAGGATAAGGGGGAAATCCTTTAAAACCGAGATGAGGAGAACTTTTTTCACACAGAGAGTGGTGAATCTCTGGAACTCTCTGCCACAGAGGGTAGTTGAGGCCAGTTCATTGGCTATATTTAAGAGGGAGTTAGATGTGGCCCTTGTGGCCGGGGGGGATCAGAGGGTATGGAGAGAAGGCAGGTATGGGATAATGAGTTGGATGATCAGCCATGATCATATTAAATGGCGGTGCAGGCTCGAAGGGCCGTATGGCCTACTCCTGCACCTAATTTCTATGTTTCTATGTTTCTATGTTAAACCTGTCCTCTGGTCCTCGATTCACCTACTCCGGGCAAGAGACTGTGCATCTACAAGATCTATTCCTCTCATGATTTTATGCACCTCGTTAAGATCTCCCCTCAACCTCCTGCGCTGCAAGGATTAGAGCCCCAGCCTACTCAACCCTCTCCCTATAGCTCAGACCCTCTAGCACTGGCAACATCCTTGCAAATCTTCTTTGTACTCTTTCCAGCTTGACAACATCTTTTCTATAATGTGGTGCCCAGAACTGAACACAATAATCTAAATGCAGCCTCACCAACATCTTATACAACTGCAACATGACCTCGTAACTTCTATAATGAATACTCTGACTGATGAAGGCCAATGTGCCAAATGCCTTTTTGACCACCTCATCTACCTGTGACTCCACCTTCAGGGAACTATGCACCTGCACTCCTAGGTCCTGCTGCTCTACAACACTCCCAGAGGCCTACCATTCACGGTGTATTTCCTGCCCATGTTAGTCGTCCCAAAATGCAACATCCCACATTTCTCTGTATTAAATTCCATCAACCACTCCTCAGTTCACCTGGCCAATCAATCAAGATCCTGCTGCAATCTTTCACAATCATCTTCATTACCTGCAAAACCACCCACTTTTGTATAATCTGCAAACTTGCTAATCTTGCCCTGTATGTTCTCATCCAAATCATTGATATAAATGACAAGCAGTAACGGGCCTAGCACCAAACCCTGAGGCACACCACTAGTTGCAGGCCTTCTGTCCGAGAAGCAACTTTCCACCATCACCCCCTGCTTCCTTCCATGAAGACAATTTTCTATGCATTCAGCTAACTCTCCTTGTGCTAAGTCAAATTGTGAGTGGACCATTTAGCGATCTAACCTTCCAGAGTAGCCTACCATGCGGAACCTTGTTGAATGCTTTGCTGCCCTCATCAACCTTTTTGGTCACGTCTTCAAAAAACTCAATCAGATTTGAGACACGACCACCCACGGACTATTCCTAATCAGCCCTTGTTTGTCTAAATGCCTGTATATTCTATCCCTCAGAATACTCTCTGGTAACTTTCCAACTACAGATGTTAAGCTCACTGGCCTACAGTTCCCAGCAGTTTCCCTGCAGCCCTTCTTGAAAAGATGCGCAACATTTTCCACCCTCCTGTCTTCCGGCGCCTCTCCTGCATTCATACACGACTTGTAAATTTTAACCAGGGCTCCCGTAATTTCTTCGCTGGTTTCCGTCAATGTCCTTGGATATATCTGATCAGGCCCAGGAGATTTTATCTGCCTTCACACACTCAAACTCTAATGGCACTTAACACACTCTATGTTAAATTTGAACCTAATATCTATATGGCAAACTCACTATTTGACATAGTACTGCAAAACCTTTGTATCAAAAATTAGAGTACATCAAAAGCAAGGGTCCATATTAAAGAGAGGTCATCCCATTTCAAGGAAACCGCCTCAGTAGGTATTGGTAGCATAGCACTAATTCCAGGTCTATTCTGTGTCTGTAAAGATTAACTGAGGAAAAGCACAGACCAGTAGCAGTAAAGTATCCATTTTAAAGGTCAGTAATGATGCAGCAGATTAGTGTTTAAGTTGCTGGACAAGGAGATGGTGTTCTGGATCATTAATGATTACAGCAAGGGAATTTAAATTCAAGTCATTAAATAAATCTCGAATTTGAAAGAAAAGCAAATTTAGTAACCATGAAATTGGACCAGACTGCTATTCTTTCCCATTCTGTGTTACATGATGTGATTCTACAACTGCTAATTTGGCCGTTGACTTGTTTAATTTAGGGCAATGCAGGTTGGACATTAAATGCTGGCATTGCCACTGACGTAAACGTCCTGCGAATGGATGAGTAAAACAAATCGAAACTCGTGTCCATTAGAAAATCTCAACTAATTTTGTCAGACGAGAAGAAAAACAGAAAGTAAATGAAAACAAGTTTAATTAACTAATCACGGAAAACCTTGCTACTGAGTCTGGCGACAATGCTGAGCTTAATCGTTCATTGTAGGCCCTTGGGAACCTGGAAATCAGTCCAATGCCACGACTTTGGTTTTGATTTAGTAACGTGAGCTTCACACTGAGATGGACTAACAGATAGAGCTGATCACTACAATGCCTGTGAGTGATTTTACCAATGTAATGTGCTTCTCAGCCAGTGTATCAAGTGGCAGGGTTGCACTATGTGTTGTCTGAATTATTGATTGAGAGGCCCCAACTCAGTACCAACAGTGCCTGATAGCTAAAGCCGTTCCAATTTTCCAATTACAGCTGCTGCAGCTAAAAGCTTATTGTTCATTTAATAGAACATCCAGTAAATAGAGTCCATTAGCCAAATTAATTTTAGTTTAGCTCATGGTGTTGATCTACCAACATCGATGGGAGCTGTCATTTCTCCAGTAGCTTTAGAAAATAAATGATCAAGCAGCTGCAATGAATCTAAGACCCAACCTCAAGACTAACCTCTGCTGCACCAAGGTGACATTTTTACACTTCAAACCCAGCTCTCCAGTGGCCTCTCTGCATGAGATTGCTAATTTGGTACGTGTGACAGAATATGCCCTAGTTTTAAAAATAGGTGTTTTTCCAAATTATATCACCATTATTCCTCTTTGATTTTGATTTTTCATTTATTTTTATTTCTATTAGGCATATATATGATTAATAGATCATCATTAAAGTGACAACCCCCCCCCCCCCCGTTTCATGGAAAATGTTGCATGTGTTATCTCGTTCCTTCATTTACATGGGAGAAACGCATCAACCATTCACAATTTATGCCTGTACACGTCAGAATTAGATCAAGCCCTGTAGGAATCTCAGAGCAGAGGAATGAAAGGCTGAGGAGAGGTCATAACAATACACATGAGTATTTTGACTCCTGGGATTGTGGAGGAGAGCTTGTTTACAACTGGGACACAAAAATATGTCCTCTGCCTTTTTTAATGGTTTCTGAATGAAATATGGCCTTGGTAATGGGGCCCTCTGACAGCAAAAAAAATGAACAGGTTTGACAGAAAGAAAGATGGTGACGTGATGTAAGCTGATCATGACTGCTTCAAATCCAAGGTCCAAAATTGCCATCATTATATCAAAAGGAAGTTGATGTCATTAGTGAAAGCACATCTGCAGACATTGAAAAAGTCGAAACTGTAAATCTTTTATTTAGTTTGCTTTTTATTAAATCATGAATCTTCCCTATACACCACCCAAATGTTAACTGTTGTCACACCATTTGTTTTGTACATGAATGAGTTAAAACATTATTCATTCAGAGTCTGTGTTCCTATTTCCCTGATGGGTTTTTAAATTAGTGTGATGGGTGTTCTTCCATTATGCTATATTGTATTACCTACTGAAACTAAATCAGTCCATTTGTATAGTGTCAGAGCAGCTGGCAGGAGAGCCCTGGTAGATTATTTCAGAAAGGCTTCAGAAATCCCTAGGCCCGAGCTCCTTTAATTATGCCAAAAGCGCTTTATCAAATGACTCCTGGTGGAGGACCCCCCCACACCCACCCCCCCCCCCCCCCCCCCCCCCCCCCCTCCCTCCATCCCTCCCAGCTCCCTTCATATGACTGACATATGATGAAAGAATGGATCGACTGGGCTTATATTCACTGGAATTTAGAAGGATGAGAGGGCATCTTATAGAGACATATAACGTTCTTAAGGAATTTGACAGGCTAGATGCAGGAAAAATGTTCTCGATGTTGGGGGAGTCCAGAACCAGGGGGTCACAGTTTACGAATAAGGGGTAGCACATCTAGTACTAAGATGAGGAAAAATGTTTTCATCCAGAGAGTTGTGAATCCATGGAATTCTCTGCCACAGAAGGCAGTGGAGACAGTGAGTCACTGAATGTTTTCAAGAGAGAGTTTGATATCGCTCCTAGGGCTAATGGAATCAAGGGATATAGGGAGAAAGCAGGAACGGGGTACTGATTTTGAATGATCAGCCATGATCATATTGAATGGCAGTGCTGGCTTGAAGGGCCGAATGGCCTTCTCCTGCATCTGTTTTCTATGTTTCTATGTTTCATGAATTTCATACTCATTTAAACATTCTTTTGTGGGTCGATAGCTGTTCTCGTATAGGTTAACTGAAAACTGAAGAGCTTTGTGCTAATTTTGAGAGGGGGCAAGTATGTACTTCAGCAGGTAGACACAAAATGATAGAGTAACTCAGTGGGGACAGACAGCATCTTCGATTACTCCAGCATTTTGTATCTATCTTCGATTTAAACCAGCATCTGCAGTCCTTTCCCACACATGTACTTTGGCAGTACTGATGCTCTTCTGAGTTAAGAGCTCTGCTTTGCTCTGTTGGTTTCTTTCACAGTCCTTTTTGGTAAGTGAACTATTAGCTAGAAACTGGAACAATAGGGTCTATTTTCTATGGGCTAATTGTACATCTTCCCCGGGAGAGGGTGCGCGACCCACTATTTGCTGTTGAAATTCTGCCCGTTGAGAAATTGGTCTCTACATTTCTGGTCATGATCCATGTGAATGCATCTGACGTTTCCCTGGAATTTAAATATGCAGCTTATGGGTTTATCTTGTGCACTGTTATTTATGCTCAGCAAAACGAGCAGTGAAGTGAACTGAAGTACAGATCCTTCTTGTACTGATGTTTTCATCAATGCCAATGGCAGACTTGTGTTTCTGCGTTCTTTTGCTTGATCACAATCATCTCTGTATCATAGACGTCATTATGTGATGTTGTGATCATGGGCCTCTACGTGACAACATTATAGTGGTTAGTAAGCACTTTGGTTCAAGGGTCAATTGGGCTAGTGGGGGATTCCTTGCCCCCACCCCATTTTGCTCATCGCCATGGCAACCTTTTAAACATGGCTGCCAATGGAGAAGTTCAAATTCAGGCTCAAGTTCAAGTTTATTGTTACATGCACGAGTGCGGTGAGGTACAGGTAACAATGTAAAATCTAGCACTTACTGTAGGCCCAGGCAAACATGCAAGCACACATTATACATATACATTTTACATAAAATTCAAAAAGAGGTAAGACTGCAAACAAATAAGACGTTAGTGCAAAAATATAATTTGAAAAAATAAGTCCAAAGTACTGCAAAAGGTGGGCCTTAGTGTCCAATTGTTAGTGTTGAGCAGGTTAGTTCAAGAACCTGATAGTTTTAGGAAAGTTGCTGTTCCTGAACCTGGAGATGTGGGCCTTCAGGCTTCTGCACCTCTGGCCTGTTGTTAGCAAGGAGAAGAGGGCATGGTCCAGGTGGTGGGGATACTTGCTGATAGACGCCGACTTCTTGAGACAGCACCTCACGTACATCGTCTGCTTTTGAGAGAGGGGAGAGCTGTCCTCTTGATGGACTGGTCTGAGTCCACCACCCTTTGCAGCCTCATGCGTACCCATGTATTGGCCGTAGGACTTATACATGGCCGGCACAGTTGCAACGGTAGAGTTGCTGCCTTACAGCTCCAGAGACCCGGCTGTGATCCTAACTATGGGCGCTGCCTATATGGAGTTTATACGTTTTCTCTGTGACCACATGGGTTTTCTCCGGGTGACCCAGCTTCCTCCCACTTTCCAAAGACATACAGGTTTGTAGGTTAATTGGTGTCATAAAAAAAATGGAAATTGTCCCGAGTGTGTAGGATATTGTTAATGTACAGGGGTCACTGGTTGGTGTGGACCCAGTGGGCCGAAAATGCCTGTTTCCTCTCTGTGTCCCTAATGTCTAAAGTCCAGTCTAAAGACTTGCTATACCAGATCGAGGTTTCAAGGTTCAAGGTCAGTTTATTGTCACATGTACCAAGACACACAACCACATACAAATTAACATAAACATCCATCACAGTGGATTCCACATTCCTCACTGTGATGCAAGGCAATAATGTTCAATCTTCTCCCTCTTTGTTCACCGGCGGTTGGGGCAGTCAAACCATCTGCAGACGGGGCGATCAAAAGACCCGCAGCCGACGATCGAAGCCCCCGTCGAGGTGAGCGAAACACCCGCATCAGGGTGGTTGAAACTCTCTCCGTGGCATGTAGCTCCCGAATCGGCCTTACCAGATACCGCAGGCTTCACAATGTTAAAGTCCACAGGTCCCGCGGTTGGAGCTTCGATCCCCGGCAAAGGGATTGCAAGCTCCACGATGTTTAAGTCCCGCAGACTCCCGCGGCTTGGAGCGCTGGGTCGGTCTCCAGGAAAGGCCGCGATGTTAGGCTGCAGTGGTGATGGAGATACGATATGGAAAATAATTGCATCTCTGTCAAGGTAAGAGATTGAAAAAAAAGTTTCCCCCAACTCCCCACATAAAACAAACCAAGGAACACTAAAACATACTTTTTAACACATACTAAAATTAACAAAAAGAAGAAAGGACAGACAGACTGTTGGCGAGGCAACCTCTGCTGGTGTCGCCACCCGGTATTCAAAAATAGACCAAAACTTTTAAGAAAGTAGAGGCACTGGGACATCTTCTTTGTGATCACATCTATGTGCAAGTCACAGGGCAGGGCATTTGAGGTGGTAACACTCAGGAATTTGAAGCTGCTAGCTCCCCTCACTACCAACACATCAATAAAGAGCACACTTCATCTTAATTCCCAGTCATTTGAATGCTAATATTCAGGTCTATGCAAACAGTTGCTGGAAGGAAATGGACAATTAGAGCTTTTACATGTGTTTCAAGGTGAAAACCACACTAACGATTATTCTCCACTTTCTTCATAACATTCCGCCTTTTGTGGGTCACCTGAACCTCTCACAGCACTACACTCGATGCTTGTTTAGCAATCGGAAAAGAACCAACTCCAATTTCATGGCTTGTAACTTTGAAATTATGTTGTATGCCTGAGTGCTTAACATTTTTGCGATGAAACTTCCCTTTTCACTATTTGATAGCATCCACTAAAGCCTACTTTATTAAACTAGTGACCAAAGAAATTCACGTACATATCTTCATACTAAGTAATTTCATGTAATACATTTTCAAGGAGCACTGCAGCACTGCCTTGTCTGCCCCCTACTACCCAACCAGTGCAGCCCAAAGGATCTTGCAGTGTTCAATAAAAATGCAAAGGACTGTGTAAAGGAATGGGAAACTGTCATATAACCAACCAGCTTCAAAGACACGAAAAGAAGAAGAAGGAGATTTGTAAGGGCTCTGGATTCTACTTTGCTGTTTGGCAGTCGTTTTTGCACTCAGTTACAAGGTTGTCTATCAGTTATGGCAAGGACGAGTGCCGTGAAGAGTTCTGAAAGGTGCAGGCATTTTCTCATTCTTTGTTTCCATGTAAAGATCATTATCTTAGGCCAAAGGTCGACACAAAGTGCTGGAGTAACTCAGGGGGTCAAGCAGCATCTCTGGAGAAAAAGGATGGGTGACGTTACGGGTCGTGTCCCATCATCAGACTGAAGAAACGTCACCCATCCTTTCTCTCCAGAGACGCTGCCAGACCCGTTAAGTTACACCAGCACTTTGTATCTATCTTCGGTATGTACCAGGATCTGCAGTTCCTTTCTACACGACCTTGGGCCAATTTGTTTAGAAGGAGGAGTGGAAATTAGTATTCAAAGCCAATTGTTTGTAGCCTCTCTTAATGTGGTTTCACATGTGTAATGTAATTAAAAGTTAACATATCTAAATGATTGTCAGGTATGTAGCTAAGTAGATGTAACTAGGCAAAAATCCCAGGGATCAGCTCTGGGCTCTCAGTTGTTTACTATGAATATTAATAATCTGGAGGAGGTATTTTTGGTATTTTCTATGTTCAATTCATGGTAGTAACTCTCCCCTGACACATCTACCCAGCCTCTGTGTGCCCCTAATGCATGTCTGTATCGAATCTCCCCACAGTGATTCTATACCAGTAAATTGGACTGAAGTGGTGAGGGACTGAGCAGTCCAGTGCAGATGGATGGTGGAAACATTTGCAAGGCATCGTAAGGTAAAGAAATGTACGATCTTATGAGAAATAAAGAAAAGGGTGCAGAGGTGGAGTTGCTGAGGATGTCATTTGGGATTTAGCCCACAGTGGCCTTAGTGTTGAGGGTATGGAGGAAGCTGGATGGGAGGCTCTCATATTATTCAGAGAGTGGACAGTTAAGATAGTCTGCGCTTGTGGCTGAGATTGTGAACATTAATTTCACCTTGTGTTTAGACTGAAGGTTAGTGTCTAACTTTTTATGGCATTCAATCCTTTGACTTTGACAATTTTATTTAGTCAAGCTTGCCATCAATGTCACAAAGCATATAGATCACTTGCATAGGTTATGCCAGAAACTAGTTTCAGCGAGCAATCATAAAAAGAGAACAGTTACTGTCAAACGAGAAGTAGGTTTCAAATACCTGCCCGCTTTTTTATTTTACCCTCGAGAGTCATAGAGGGATACAGCACAGAAAAAAGCCATTCTGCCCAACTCATTAAAACCCACCATCTAAGCTGGTCCAATTTGTCCACGTTTGGCCCATATCCCACAAAACCTTTCCTATCCACGAACCTGTCCAAATGTCTCTCAAACATTGTTATTGTACCTGCTTGAACTACTTTCTCTGGCAGCTCATTTCATATAACCACTACTCACTGTGGAAAAGTTGCTCTTAGAATCCTATTAAATTTATCCCTTCTCATTTTAAACCGATGCCCTCTAGCTCTCAATTCTCTTACCCAGGAAAAAGCAACCTGTGGAGTCACCCTGTGTATTCCCCTCATGATTTATGCACAGCTAAATGATCGCCCCTCACCCTCTGTAATCCAAAGAATAAAGTCTTAACCTGCCCAACCTCTTTCTATGGCTTAGGCCCTCAAATCCTGGCAACATTCTCGTAAATCTTCTCTGCACTCTTTCATGCTTAATTACATTTTTCCTATAGCAATACGGGCAAAACTGAACACAATACTTCCAAGTGTGGCCTCACCAAAGTATCTGGTGCAACTGTTTTGTGCAACATAACGTCCCAACGTCAATACTCACTTTTCTGATTGACGATAGGCAACTTGCCAAAAACTTTCTTCACCACCTTATCAAACTGTGATGCCACTTTCATAGGACTATATACTTGAGCTCCTGGATCCTTCTGTGCAACAACACACCTCATACTATTCAATCTGGAGGTTCCGCTATCTGACTTCCTAAAATGCAACAACACACACATTGAATTAAACTCCATTCTCATCCAAATTGTTAATATAGTTGACAAACAGCAATGGGCCCAGCCCCATACCTGAGGCATAACTCTAGTCACAGTCCTCCAGTCTGAAAAATAACCTTCCATAACAACCCACTACTTCCTATCTTGAAGCCAATTTGGTGTCCAGATAGCTCACACTCCCTGGATCTCAATTGATTTACCTTTCAGAGCTGCCTACCATGCATAACCTTATCAAAGGCTTTTCTGCAGTCCATATAGGTTATATCTATGACCCTGCCCTCATCAACATTCTTGATTACTTCTTTAAAAAAACTCAAACAAGTTCATGAGACACAATCTCCCACATCCAAAATCATGCTGACTGCCCATACCCAAATCCTGCCTTTACAAGTGCATGTATATCTTATTTCTGAATCCTTTCAAGTAACTTTCCTATCACAGGTGGTAATACCTCTAATTCAGGGTATTAATGTTTCGGGCAATATTAAGGCTGTTATTTCAGAATGGATGCAATTTGTCAATATTTCCTTTATAGCAATCCATGATTTACTTTTGGGAGTGTTATCTATCTATATATCTATAAAACTCTGTGCCGGACGACTGGCTGCCTTTCTGCCTTTTGATTTGTTCCCAATACTCGCAGATGTCCAATCGGAATGGCCGATGCTCGCAGGTGTCCAATCGGAATGGCCGATGCTCGCAGATGTCCAATCGGAATGGATCTTTTCACTTTCTTCCTTTGATTCACTGCCACGCCGAATCCAGACGCTCAATCTCCCACATCTTTTCCATTTCGGTGGAGATTTCGCTTTTCTTTCTAAGTATCCGCTCCTCATTACATTTCGTCGCCTTTAAGTACACGTTTTTAATCAAATCCTTCTCCCCCCCCCCCACTCACTCATTTTGTCGCCTCCTGCTGGCCAGCGACCATAACGGCTGCTGGCGCCCGCATTTCAACCTCAAGAGACGCCATTTAATTCGGCCTTTCAAGAACGGCTTCAGTTCGAGGGCCACGTCTCCCGTGGGGGCTGCGGGTAGGGAACGGCTATGGGTAGGGAACGGCTGCGTTGGGGGAGCAGACCCAACGGGCCTGCCATTGGTCTAGTATATTACTAAAACTTTCATCTTGTCTGCGAGTGAGTTTGTGTATTTGTTTATGTGCTTTTCATGGCCTGAACTGTGCCAAAATGGTACACTATAGCACTACAATTTTTGAACCACCTTACTCGCTATTGTCCTGTGGTGTATTCTATCACGTTTCGTTCAGATTGAGGTTATATTTTACATGTTATTCACATTTTTAACTTTACAAAATCCCACGTTGAGAAAGATTTCTTCCAGTGTGCACTGGCAGTTACCAGCTATAATGTCACAATGGGATTGTAGCCCTGCCCGCTACAATGCTGCATTCCTTGGCAGCCCTAGCAAGTGCAATTGCATTTTTTTAAAAGTTTAAAATGAGGGAGGATGAAAAAATTAGCTGCCCTGCACAGTTAGGGGCTATGGGTGAGTGGTGGAATTTTGCATTGGGGGAACGGGTTGCGTTGGGAATGGGTGAGTGGTGGAATATTGCATTGGGGAACAGGTTGTGTTGAGGGACTAGGGTTCCTATGTGGGCTATGGGTGAGTGGTCAAATTTGTGTTGGGGGAATGGGTTGCATTGGAGGACCACGCCTCCCATGTGACAGGGGCCTAACAGGTCCTATGGTCTAGTTATTACCTAAAATTCCACACATTGCTTCTGGTGGCTGCAGCATATTGGGCGTTGCAAATGGTGCCCTCTCCCTGAGTAGAGGTACACCGTTTTTTTTACCATCTCCATTACTGTGATGCCACTGAACCCAACTTCCCTGCTTGTCATTGCAATGGTGTTGGCCACTTGTGGGACTGAGCTTCTGTTTCACCAACCACCTGTATCTGAAGGTCCCTTGAATAGGCAGCTTCTAGCCTTCCATGTTACAGCCCTTCAAGAGTGCACTATTAACGGAGCACTTTAATCAGGAATGGGGCACTTTCATCTGTGTTCATGATTAATAATTACATGTGAGGTTACATGAGAAATTTGCAAAATACCCTGTGTAGTTTAAGCAAAACACAAAGTGCTATAGTAACCCAACGGGTCAGGCAGCATCTATGGAGGAAATGGATCGGTAACATTCCAAGACACGAATAATAAGAAATTCCTTCTTTCTTTCCTTTTTAATTTTTACAGGTGAGTATTATTTTTCCCATCAAAGATAGATGCAAAATGCTGGAGTAATTCAGCGGGTCAGGCAGCATCTCTGGAGAAAAGGAATAAGTGATGTTTCAGGTTGAGACCCTTCTTCAGACTTTTCTTTCTCACCATTTGATGGCCAGAATTGTACACAATGGGTCTATTATGACAACATAGTACCTTTTGCAATTTTCAACCCAGTGTCTGGGACATTCTTGTCCAATACCACACTAGATGATTTAATGCTCAAGAGGTGGGGAACACATAATGTTCCTTACGTGAATAAACCAGATGGTGTTAGCAGCTTAGAGTAAATTGAGATGCTTACCAGCTGCTTTTCCTGGTCCTTCACATTGACAACATTCTTCAAATACAGGGTGTCAGAAAAGTGTAACGTACCGAGACACGGCAAAAGGTTCTGCCTGTAAAATGTTTCGATTCAATTACAACATTCTGCCAAAACTCTAATAACTTATCACGCAACTGATGAGCTTCCTCCACACATTGCTTGGTTGCACAAATGTAAATGCATAACCATCTTTCAGAATCTGTTCCATCTGTTAGCTTATTAAAAGATTTAATATAACTGCTTAGTTTAGTTTGGTTTAGTTTAGAGATACAGCATAGAATTAGGTCCACTCCGACCAGCGGTCCCCGCACATTAATACTATCCTACACACACTAGGGACAATTTACACAGACACCAACCCAATTAACCAACATACTATGTCTTTGGAGTGTGGGAGGAAACCGAAGATCTCAGAGTAAACCCACGTGGTCACGGGGAGAATGTACAAACTCCGTACAGACAACACCTGTAGTCGGGATCGAACCCGGGTCTCCGGCACTGCAAGCGTTGTGAGGCAGCAACTCTACCGCTATTCACTGAGTTACTCCAGCATTTTGTGTTTATTTCGTTATTATTGAATGGTTTGCATATTATTTTAAACTATTTATATTTTAAAGAATAACAATTAATTATCTTCCCTTTATGTTTTGTGCCAATTATTTGCACTTCTGGAATGGAATTCTCATTGAAGCAGTGGTGTTCTTAAAGAAATGGCATTTGTTGGCAATCACTAAAATTAAAGAAGGGTCTCAACCCAAAAAGTCATCTATTCTCTGGAGATGCTGTCTGACCCGCTGAGTTACTCCATCATTTTGTATCCCTGATGAAGGGTCTCGACCTGAAATGTCACGTATTCCTTTTCTCCAGAGATGCTGCCTGACTCACTGAGTTACTCCAGCATTTTATGTTTATCTCTGGTTATTTACATATGCATCCAGTATCAGCTGTTTTGTAGAAACTTTGGTATAAGGTACAGCAAGCTGCAACAGTGCTTGGATAAACTAGGATGCAGATTCTTAAAACATAGTTCTGGCTGAACATTTCAGAGCAGACTTTGGGTAGTCATGTAAGGAAGAATGGCTAACTCTCTAGATTCTCAATCTCTTTGTCATTCTATTCAAGAATGTCTGTAACAAGCAGCTAAAAAGGCATGGCTGCAGGGCAGCTATGAACAAATATATATGTCTAGAACTCAAATACAGACGCTAAACATCCAAAATAAAAGATATTGATGGAAATGCTCAGAAAATTAGATAGTAATTGTGGAGAAAGAAAAATAGATTTATTGCTACCTGTGACAGAGCTTGCATCAGTAATGTCAAAATCAGATCCAAGCACAAAGGGCTAGTTATCTAAAATAATTGCATTCAGTATTGAGTCCCGAAGACTGTAACATACCAAGGATGAAGGTACAGTAAAGTGCTGTTCCCCAAGCTTATGTTGGGCTTTATTGTGTAGGAGGTTAACAATAGTTAAGACAGATTGGGAAAGGAATGAGATTTAAAGTGACAGGTTACTGGAAGCTCAGGTCACTTGCAAAATAAAAGTAACTGCAAATGCTGGTTTACACAGAAGATAGACACAAAATGCTGGAATAACTCAGTGGGTCAGACAGCATCTCTGATGATGAATAGGTGATGATTCGGGTCGCGACCCTTCATCAGACTGAAAGGAGTTGTTCTGCAATCAATGTGTGTTTGATTTTTCCATCAGAGAGATCATAGAAACATGGAAATTAGGTGCAGGAGTAGGCCATTCGGCCCTTCGAGCCAGCACCATCATTCAATATGATCATGGCTGATCATCCAAAACCAGTACCCCGTTCCTGCTTTTTCCCCATATCTCTTAAATCCATTAGTCCTAAGAGCTAAATCTAACTCTTGAAAACATCCAGTGAATTGGCCTCCACTGCCTTCTGTGGCAGAGAATTCCACAGATTCACATATCATGACCACCAATTGCTATATTCCAAATTAGAACAATTGCAAATGGATAGCCATCTTTATACTTGATCCATCACAAATAAATACTTTTGTTTAATTCTTGGGCTAATACTTTAGCTATCCATCTCCTCAGACAGTAATTATTTGCATGCATACCCCTTAAAATCCATTCTTCCTTTTTAATAGAGGTGTAGCCGCATATTTACTAAATATTCCCACGCATTTTCACTTACATTTGGCACACAGACTTTGTCTGCAAACTTTCCTCTTGTCTTGCACATTGCCGCTAAAGCAAACCAAAGAGACCATATAATGGAAAGAGTCTTATGCCCCTGTCCCACTTAGGAAACATGAAAGGAAACCTCTGGAGATTTTGCGCCCCACCCAAGGTTTCCGTGCGGTTCCCGGAGGTTGCAGGTGGTTGCTGGAGGTTGCAGGTAGTGGAAGCAGGTAGGGAGACTTACAAAAAAAACCTCCGGGAACTGCACGGAAACTTTGGTGGGGACAGTAATTATTTGCATGCATACCCCTTAAAATCCATTCAAAGTCTCGCATATTTACTAAATATTCCCACGCATTTTCACTTACAGGTTTGCAAACTTTCCTCTTGTCTTGCACATTGTTCAGGTTTCAGGTAGGGAGACTTACAAAAAACCTAAGTGGGACAGGGGCAAAGTCTCCAGAGGTTTCTGTTCAGGTTTCCTAAGTGGGACAGGGGCATTAGGATGCAAAGGATAACAATGCTCTTGCCATTGGCAACGGCGAGAACTGCTCTACATTATCCACACCACTGCGTCCTCGAAAGAAGACATAGAGTACTGGAGTAGCTCAGCGGGTCAGGCAGCATCTCAGGAGAACATGGATAGGTGATGTTTCAGGTTGGGACCCTTCTTCAGATTGGTCTGATGGGTCTGACGAAGGGTCCTGACCGAAATGTCATCTATCAATCTCCTCCTGTGATGCTGCCTGACTTATTGAGCTACTCCAGTTCTTTGTGTCATCTTTTGTAAACCGGCATCTGCAGTTCTTCATTTCTCCATTTCGTTCTCCCTGGGCTGTTCCTCTTAATGGTCAGGTCTTGAGCGTGTACAAGATGGATCTGTTGAAAATGTTGCTAATTATGGCGTATATTTAAGCTAGAAATTTAAAAATATATAATTTTTCTCAATTCTTGTCTTGTTCCTCATGGGACACGGTTTTGTGCACTTCCTACCCATCATCCCAGGACCCAGCTTCCAATTCTGCACACTTCTACTGTCAGGTTAAGTTGCACACCAGCTGAATCTGTTGGTGGTGGAAGCTAAATCTATTGTACTTATTCAGTGGGTCAGGCAGCATCTCTGGAGAAAAAGTACAGGTGACCTTTCGGGTTGGGATCTTTCTTCAGTCCTGATCCGACAAGTCACCTATCCATTTTCTCCAGAGATGCTGCCTGACTCATTGAGTTACTCCAGCATTTTGTGTTTATCTTTGGTCGAAACCGGACCTTGGTTTTGGTAGATCCTTTTTATTACTGAATTTGTTGCTGTTTAGCCAATCTGTTCTGCCCAATATGAGCCTCCTTTCACCCTATGTTAGTTCAGTTCAGTATACTTCATTGTCACGTGTACCGAGGTACAATGAAAAGCTTTTGTTGCGTGCTGTCCAGTCAGCAGAAAGACAATACATGATTACATTTACGGTGTATAAATAAATGTGGCTGTAGGAGAGGAGCTTGAAGAGTGTGAAGCAATTGTAATCTGAGTTTATAGATCTGCTTTTGTGGTTAGCATGCAAATAGGCGCCTAGGTTGGGTGCCATCTTGGAAACTAATCCTACCTTGCTCAACCTTCTAGTCCTTTACCCTCATGTATATAAATAGTTCCCCACAAAGGAACCAATGCCAAAACGTTTCCAGGATTCCATATGCTTCCAAATCCCAATCACCCTCTGGACAAAGAAGTGTATTTTCAAATTCTTTATTGGAATTATGAATGGCCTCCTTAGAATTTGGACACTTTCCAGTAAAAAAAAACAGTGGCTGATCTGAAGAATCCAACAATGCCACATTTTCCCTGGCTATTCCAAGAATGTTGAAGAAAATCATACCAATTCCACTGGGTGATTAATACAACATCAAAGAATATGTGGATAATGGTTCCCGGGATTCAGCGAAGTTCTTCCTTATTAAGGATTTCTCTTATCTGTATTCTTAGCTGTCCCAGAATGATGGATAGTGCCATTATTAGAAGCCTAATGAAATAGAAATTCAATGTTATTTGGAGTTGATGAGTCATGCAAGAGCAGAAAATGCTGGAAGCACTCAATGGACCAAACAGTATCTGCAGGGAGATAACATGGCAGATCATGGACCATTCATGAAAATCCTCATTAATACTCCCTGTGTATTTTGGTAGATAAAGAAATGATAGTAGTAATTAGTTTGTTTAGAGATACAGCACGGAAACAGGCCCTTCGGCCCCCGAGTCTGCACCGACCAGCGATTCCTGCACATTAATGCTATCCACACTCATTAGGGACAATTTACAATTATACCAAGCCAATTAGTCTACAACGCTGTACGTCTTTGGTATGTGGGAGGAAACCTGGTACAACAGGCATTGAAGAAAGCTAATGGCATGTTGGCCTTCATAACGAGAGGAGTTGAGTATAGTAGCAAAGAGGTCCTTCTGCAGTTGTACAGGGCCCTGGTGATACGACACCTGGAGTATTGTGTGCAGTTTTGATCTCCTAATTTGAGGAAGGACATTCTTGCTATTGAGCGAGTGCAGCGTAGGTCCACAAGGTTAATTCCCGAGATCATACAGTCATATGATAAAAGTATGGAGTGACTGGGCTTGTATTCACTGGAATTTAGAATGATCTAATAGAAACATATAAAATTCTTAAGGGATTGGACAGGCTAGGTGCAGGAAACATGGTCCAAATGTTGGGGGAGTCCAGAACCAGGGGCACAGTATAATTCTCTGCCACAGAAGGTAGTTGAGGCCAGTTAATTGGCTATATTTAAGAGGGAGCTAGATGTGGCCCTTGTGGCTAAAGGGATCAGGGGGTATGAAGAGAAGGCAGGGATACTGAGTTGGATGATCAGCCATGATCATATCGAATGGCGGTGCAGGCTCGAAGGGCCGAATGGCCTACTCCTGCACCTATTTTCTATGTTTCTATGTCTATGTCTAAGAATAAGTGGTAGGCCATTTAGAACAGAGATGAGGTAAAACTTTTTCACACAGAGAGTTGTAAATTTGTAAAATTCTCTGCCTCTGAAGGCAGTGGAGGCCGATTCACGGGACGCATTCAAAAGAGAATTAGATGGAGCTCTTAGGGCTAGTGGAATCAAGGGGTATGGGGAGAAGGCAGGAATGGGGTACAGATTGTGGATGATTCTGGCTCCTGCACCTATTGTCTATGTATCTACGTAACTTTATGGTAAGAAAGTTCTGATAGGGGCTATACAAATGAAAATAACTAGTGCTATCCTTTATCTTCTTAGCTAGTATTTTTTTTTCAGTAAGAAAATGAGTTAAGATATAGGCTTACTTTCTCAGTATCTCCAGTGGTTTCTGCCTTTTCTTCAGATTTCCAACGATTTTTGAGTATAAGTGGCGGACTGGCCGGGGTGTCAGCTTGCCCGATGGCAAGTGGGCCCCTGATGAAGTGGGCCCCCTATATCAAGGGGGCCCCTGATGAAGTGGGCCCCCTTTGTCTCCTGGCAACCAATATTTTTAGACCCAGTCCGCCACTGAGTATAAGACATGTGCTGCAGGAACTCAGCAGGTCAGGAGCATCTGTGTAAGGAAGTGAATGGATGACGTTTTGGGTCAGGACTGAAGAAGGATGCCGACTAGAAATGTAATTTGTCCGTTTGTCTCCACTGATGCTGCTTGACCCACTATCTTCCTCTGGCACTTTTTATTTTACTGGAGATTCCAGCAACCACAGCATCTTTGTTTCCAATAGTATATCTTTGCTTTTACTTTATTCTGTCCATGTATCCAAGAGGAGTTTTACAGAACCTTTTGTACCAGGGAAACTGACTATGAGTGTGGGATGTGACTGCAGGCAGTGTGTAAGATTGAGTAGTTGGATAAAGTTAGGTTTAAGGATAAAATGTAATATTATATTTTGTCTGCTCCACTGCAAAATCTCCTCAAGGTATGCCTACTTTGAAGAAGTTCTCTTTCTCTCTCCGATGGGAGTTCTACAGTCTGAAGAAGGGTCCCGAACCGAAACATCACCTATCCATTTTCTCCAGAGACACTGCCTGACCCGTTGAGTTACTCCAGCATTTTGTTTCTATCCTTAGTTTTTAAGGAGTTAATTGCATATCAACCCACTAGGTGGCAGTGGAAGACAGATGATAACTTTCCATTCTCTGGAGCTATTTAAGTCTAGTCAAGTCAAATACTTATTGTCATATGTACAAGTACAGAGATCCAGATACAAATTGTGCTTGGAGCAGTATCACAGGAACGCAGACAGCGCACAAAACATCACAAATAGACACTGAAAATGCACATAATCATAATCACACTTATAATCATACTTTATTAGCCAAGTATGTTATGCAACATACAAGGAATTTCATTTGCCATACAGTCATATCAATAAAAAGCAACAGAACACACAAAATACATTTTAACATGAACATCCACCACAGTAACTCCTCCGCATTTCTCACTGTGATGGAAGGCGATAAAAAGTTCAATCTCTCCCTTCTTTGTCCTCCAGGATGATCTTATTCCCGTAGCCGGCGGCAGGCCTCCTCCTCGGGGCGATCAAGCTCCTGCATCGGGGGGGGAGGATCTCAGCTCCCCTGCGCGGGGCGATGTACCCGGGGCGGGGCTAGTCGAACTTTGTGCGGCTTTTGGAGTTTCCCGATGTCAGGCTCGACCCAAGATGGCGACGCCTTGATGTTAAAGTAAATTATCCAAGACAGCAAGAAGACAAATACTTAAAATGACATTAATGCAAAAATACAATTAGAAAACATGTCCACAATATTCCAATAGTTGGTACATGGTGTTCTGCTGCTGAGGTAACAATAGGGTTGTGAAAGTCAGTTCAAGAGCCTGATCAAGTCAAGTCAAGTCAATTTTATTTCTATAGCACATTTAAAAACAACTCTCGTTGACCAAAGTGCTGTACATCAGTGCAGGTGCTAACATGCTACATACAATGGTACATAGATCTAACAATACATACATAAATACATAAATACAGCGCTCCCTCAGAGGACCTCTAGAAATGCTTGTGAGAAGAAATAGGTTTTAAGTCTAGACTTAAAGGAGTCGATGGAGGGGGCAGTTCTGATGAGAAGAGGGATGCTGTTCCACAGTCTGGGTGCTGCAACCGCAAAAGCGTGGTCACCCCTGAGCTTAAACCTAGACCGCGGGATGGTCAGTAACCCCAAGTCGGCCGACCTGAGGGACCTGGAGGTAGAATGGTGGGTTAGCAGATTTTGGATATAGGTGGGGGAAAGCCCGTTAAGGGCTTTGTATACATATAGGAGGAGCTTGAAATTGATTCTGTACTGTACTGGGAGCCAGAGGAGAGAGGCCAGAATCGTTGTGATGTGGTCCCTTTTACAGGTACCCGTTCGAAGTCATGCTGCAGCGTTTTGGACCAATTGCAGGCGGGACAGGGATGATTTGCTGATGCCAGTGTATAGGGAGTTGCAGTAATCAAGGCAGGAGGAGATAAATGCGTGGATGATCTTTTCATGGTCGTCGAATTGGGGGAATGGTTTGATTTTAGCTAGCGTGCCGAGCCGGAAGAAGCTAGCCTTTACCACAGCATTGACTTGTTTGTCAAACTTCAATGCGGAGTCAAATATCACGGCAAAGTTTTTGACGTGCGGTTTGAGTAAGGAGGTTAGGCTTCCAAGGCTGCCTGCTATTGTTTTGATGGGGTCGTATAACCACAATTATACGCCAAGGTAGTTGGTAACGTGCCTACAGACTGAAGAACCCACACCACTCCTTAGGAGCCAAGGACTAAGATGACCATCAGATCTAAAAGGACCTTTAAAATTCGTTCAAGAACTTTATAGACACTTGGAAATCGAAAATGATGGAGGACACTGGACAAAAACTGCGATTTTTCGAGGGTTTTTCCCTCTTTTCTCTCTTTTTTGTTTTAGCTCTTTTTAGGTTACTAATCATTACTATTATATGTAAATTCATATTTAACTATATAGGTAACAACTAATACTTATTAAATATCCTTATTTCCACTAAAATTATTAACATTATTAATTCTTATAAAAGTTAATACGGTATAAGATGGATAACAATGATCAATAACTAATAGTCTTTGATAAATGAAGAAAGGAATTACATAATATAGTATATAGAAAGATATGTAAGAGGTAAATCAACCTATATGATAATTATGATTGACGGGTTTCCTTTTCTTTTTTTCGCTCTATCTTTCAATTTAAAATCATTTTGCTGTCTTTAACCTTTCTGCAGGGTTACGTGTTGACACTAGTATACATGTGGGTATGCATACATATATATATATATATACGTGTACGTAGGTAGGTGTATATATATTGTGTGGGTATAAGTATGACTAGGTAAATAAGTTTGATACTCCCAAAGAAGTTGATTGAATGTTAAATATAATTTCCCTTTTTTTTTTTTTTTTTTTTTTTCTTTCCTCTTCCTCGGGCACGGAGCTGGGAATTTTCTCATTTTACAAAGGCTACGGAAGTCTTTAGAATTCTAGCCACGTTAGTGTGGCTATCACTAACTACACTAATTGTAGATGTAGTTCTTTTTTCTTCACCCTACACTAACCAACCCTATCACTTTTCTTTCTTTAAATACTTCTTTAACTCAAGGTTTGAATGGAAAAACAAGACCAAGGCAAGGAGATATGATCGGAAGAATGATGTATTTGAATTTAAATTCATCTATCTGAGGTTTGGGAGCAGGGTCAGGTTCTATGTGTTGTTCCTTCTACTCGGTTATAGACCACCACAAAAGCAATATGCAAGATGCTAACATGACAAGAAGGGGTCAGGGAATAACATTTTGTAGTTGGAATGTCAAGGGAATCAATGAACCAATTAAGAGAAGTAAAGTTTTGGCACACCTAAATCAAATCAAAACAGATATAATATTTCTTCAAGAGACACATCTTAAAAAGGAATCACAACACAGACTTAAAGCTAAGTGGATCGCTGAATCATATCATTCTTCTTTTTCCCACAAGTCAAGAGGAGTAGCAATAGTAATTCGTAAAGGAATTCCTTTTGCGACCTCCTCAATAATAGTGGATATGGATGGCAGATATATTATAGTGGTTGGAGAGTTAAATGGTGAAAAAGTGATCCTTCTAAATGTTTATGGGCCTAACTTCGATAACCCCACTTTTTTTAACAAAACATTTAATAAAATTCCTGAATTTGCACAATACAAATTAATAATTGGAGGAGACTTCAATTGTACATTAGACCCATACTTAGATAGATCATCAAGGCAAAAAAAATCAACATCCAACTCAAGTGTTTTTTTTAAATTCATTTATTAATACCACTAATATTAAGGATATCTGGAGAATAGAAAACCCAACCGGACGGGAATATTCATTTTATTCACCAGTACACAAAACATACTCAAGAATAGATTACTTTTTAGTTGATTCTACGTTTATTCCATTTACTTATAATTCAAAATATCATAACATTATAATCTCAGATCACGCACCGGTAACATTCATGATTAAATTAAATGGAATGTCCGAGAAACAAACATATTGGAGACTTAACCCGCAAATCTTGAACGAAAGATCATGCCAGGAATATATTATTAAACAAATTCAAATATTTTTTGAGGTAAATGACAACCCTGACACACCTGCTTCTCTTATGTGGGAGACGTTCAAAGCGTATGTTCGAGGTACATTAATCTCTGCCCAAGCATTTTATAATAAAGAAAACAGGATTAAACAAAAAGCACTGGAAAGTGAAATTAAGCAACTAGATACAGAAAACGCGAGAACGCCATCTACGTTAAAACATAATAAAATTGCTGTACTGAAATATAAATTAAATAAAATGTACTCAGAACAAGTAATAAAACTTTATCAAAAAACCAAACAATTACAGTTTGAATTTGGAGACAAACCACAAAAATTATTAGCACGCCAGCTGCGAAAAATGGAAGGGGAAAAAATAATTCATAAAATTAGAACAGAGACAGGAGAATTATTAAAAATGCCCAAGGATATAAATGATAGATTTCTACAATACTATCATAACCTTTATTCAACTAAAACTGTAGCACAATCAGAAGGAATAGCAGATTTTTTAATAAAATGTAATTTAAAAGGTTTAGATTCAAAGGATAGAGAATTATTAGAAAGGGAAATTACGATAAAGGATATTGAGGAGTCTATTGGCTCTCTTAAAAATGGTAAGGCAGTAGGGCCAGATGGTCTAGGTTCAGAATTTTACAAGAAATTTCATGATTTGCTGTGCCCACGCTTGCAAAGACTATATGATTATATCTACACCCAACAGAAACTCCCAGATACCTTAAATGAATCTATAATAACGCTTATTCCTAAAGCTGATAAAGATCCGGAAGATCCGGGATCATACAGAGCAATTGCACTTCTGAATACAGACCAGAAAATACTAACTAAAATACTAGCACGTAGATTAAGTACAGTGATGAATAAATTAATACACCCTGACCAAACAGGCTTTATTCAGAAACGGTATTCATATTATAACCTAAGAAGATTATTTAATATTATATATACCAAGAGAATTATTAATGAAGATTTAGCAATAATCTCACTTGACGCTGAAAAAGCATTTGATCAGGTCGAATGGCCTTATTTATTTTCGGTGATGGAAAAGATGCAGCTAGGGGAGAAATTTTGCACATGGATAAAACTGCTATACACAAATCCTACGGCCAGAATACTTACCAACCAAAGACTGTCATCTAAATTCAGTCTATCTAGAGGGTGTAGACAAGGATGCCCGTTATCTCCATTACTATTTGCACTTGCAATTGAGCCACTTGCAGAAAGAATTAGGGGGCATCCGGAAATATATGGGTATAACAGTAAAGACACAGTGAATAAAATTTCTCTATATGCAGATGACGTATTAATTTACATCACAAAACCAGAAATTAGTATCCCAAACCTATTAAAACTAATAAACCAATTCGGTGCACTTTCAGGATACAGAATAAATTGGAATAAAAGTGAAATTATGCCAATAAGGGAACATAATAAACAGATAATACAACAATTCCCATTTAAAGTAGTAAATGAAAAATTTAAATATCTAGGTATCTATGTAACTAAGATATATACATCATTATTTAAAGCAAATTTCCCCCCATTATTGAATAAATTACATAAGAATATCCAATACTGGAAAACATTACCTATTTCAATGGTTGGTAAAATTAATGCCATAAAAATGATTTTTTTACCGCAAATATTATACCTTTTTCAGACGATTCCGATATACCTGGCAAAAAACTTCTTTAAAAAATTGGACTCTATTGTTAATGATTTTATCTGGGATTATAAGAATCATAGGATAAGCAAAAGACACCTGTGTAAATCAAAAAATAATGGAGGCTTGGTTTTACCTAACTTTTTGTTTTATTACTGGGCAGTTAATATTAAAAATATGAACTTCTGGTTGGGAGAAATAGACCAGCAACCAGACTGGTTAAAACTGGAAAGGGAAGATTGTATGCCTTATGATATTGGTGCGATATTATTTGCTACGTCTAAATTAAACAAGAAAATTTATAAGGAAAACCCTATAATATTTAGTGCTATAAAAATTTGGAAACAATTAAAAAAGACATTAAAATTAGATAACTTATCTCTTTTTCTTCCAATTGTGAATAACTCATTGTTTAAGCCTTCATGTTTAGACGGGGGTTTTACACAATGGAAGAATAATGGAATTAAAAATATAGGACACCTTTACAAAGAAGGCTCTTTTTTGACATTTCAGGAGTTGCAACAGATTTATGGACTTCGAGGAAATGATTATTTCAGATATCTTCAACTCAGAGATTATGTTAAATCGAATTCTAAAAATTTTCGAAATAGAAATCCAGAGATTCTAGATGAATGTTGGAATAAGCATCCTAATACAGAAAAATTAATATCTTATATATATAATATCTTATTAGATAGTGACATTCCTTTGACGGACTTACACAGACAAGCATGGGAAAAAGAATTAAACCAGGTAATAACGAAAGACACTTGGGAAGAAAGTCTACAACACATACATCAATGTTCACTAAACGCGAGACATTCTCTAATACAATTTAAAGTAATACATAGGTTACACTACGCCAAAACAAAATTACATAAAATTTTTCAACATATCTCACCTATATGTGATAATGTCAACATTTAGAAGCTACGTTATCGCACATGTTTACAAACTGTACAAAAATTAAAAAATTTTGGGTAAATATTTTTAGTATAATATCCAAAGTAATCAACACACAACTGGAACCCAACTCAAAATTAATAATATTCGGAATATTAGAATCAAATCAAACACTTAGAATAACACAAAGAAACTTTATCGATTACAGTTTAATAACAGGAAAAAAATTAATCCTAAAATTTTGGAAAGGCCCTACGGCCCCCACAATCAAAATGTGGATTATAGAAATGACGGAGACCTTAAACATGGAAAGAATCAGATTTTCCCTGTTGGATAAACAGGAATTATTCGTTGGAACATGGTCTCCTTTTATTGATTATTTAAAGGGTCAGAATAGTTCAGCACAGGAACCTGACTAGCACCCGGACTAAAGATTGGATGAAATGCTATACTTCGAAATGTACGAACATATCTCGAATGATGTTTTTAAACTTTAACAAATTTTTCCATTCTTCTTCAACTACCTCTTTCACTCCTTTTCCTTTTTTTATTTTTTATTTTAGTTTTCTTTTTCCTTCTTCCCTCTCTCTATTTCATCTATCCCTTTAGCCCTATCTAGTTATAAAAAAAAAATGAAGAAAAATGCAAAAAGTATTGGAGACAATGTAATAATAACTGACAATATTATCAATTTAAAAATGATGTAATAATGATGTAATAGATGTAATAGATCATGTACCTATCTCCAATAATAAAAATAAAAAAAAAAAAAAAAAAAAAAAGAATTGGGGGAATGGTTTGATTTTAGCTAGCGTGCCGAGCCGGAAGAAGCTAGCCTTTACCACAGCATTGACTTGTTTGTCAAACTTCAATGCGGAGTCAAATATCACGGCAAAGTTTTTGACGTGCGGTTTGAGTAAGGAGGTTAGGCTTCCAAGGCTGCCTGCTATTGTTTTGATGGGGTCTGAGGGGCTGAGTAGGATGACCTCAGACTTGCTCTTGTTTAGTTTGAGGAAGTTCTGCGCCATCCACCACTTTATATCCTCGAGGCAGTGCATAAGGATGAGTAGATTTGATCGGTTGTTGGGTTTCAGGGGGAGATAGAGCTGTGTATTGGCTGCGTAGCAGTGGAAGGAACTGCTGTGTCTTTGAATGGCCTAGGGGGAGCATATACAGGGAGAAGAGAATGGGGCCTAGGATGGAGCCTTGTGGAACCCCGCAGTAAAGGCTAGCTGGGGAAGAGAAAGAGTTGCCTATGTTTGTAGAGATACTCCTACCTTTGAGGTAGGATATGGTAGTAAGAACGTAATTAACCCTGAACCTAGTGGTGTTGTACCTTAGGCTTCTGTGTCTCCCGCCTGATGGCAGCTGTGAGAAGAAAGCATGGCCCGGAATGTGGTAGAATACATTTTATTCTAGCTACACAGAAATGCTGGAGAAACTCAGCGGGTGCAGCAGCAAGGAAATAGGCAACGTTTTGGGCCGAAACCCTTCTTCAGACTGATCGCAATGTTTCGGGCCGAAACCCTTCTAGGCTGGAGGTCTGTGACCAATGGTGCTCCACAGGGATCAGTGCCACAACCTCTATTGTTTGTGATACGTAAAAAGGATTTCGACAAAAATGCAGATGGGTTGATTGATAAGTTTGCAGAAGACTCAAAAATAGATAGAGTTGCAGGCAGTGAAGAAGACTGTTAAATAATACAGCAGGCTATAGATCAGTTAGTGTGCGGTATTGCATTTTGGGGAGGTCAAATATGAGGGGAAAGGGCACAGTTAATGGGATGACCGTTAACAGCGTTGATGTGCAGAGGGATCTTGTGGTCCAAGTCCACAACTCCTTGAGAGTGCCAACACTCGCGGATAAAATGGTAAATGAGGTGTATGGTATGCTTGGCTTCTGTCAATTGGGAGTCAAGTTGCACTTTTTTTGGACTTTGGTTCTGCACTCTCCCCCAAGACTTTGGTGATGGTGTAGAAGTGACTTACCAGAATGCTGCCTGGAATTAGGGTATTAGCAATGAAGAGAGGTTGGGCAAACTTAGATTGATTTCTGTGTGTATGCGTGCATGGGCGTTGTTTGTGTGTGTGTGTGCGTGCGTGTGTGTGTGCGGAGTGGGATAGGGGTATTGGGACGGGACAGTATACCTGCTAGAAAGAACTTAACAGGGAGAAGTTCCATATTGAATGCCCACTCAATCAACAATGCAGAAATAAATGTTATTCCATCGTAAATAATGTCAGGATGAACTGCAGACCACTGAACGCAGAGGCAGTAAGTTATTTAAGTTATTTAAGCAATTGGATCATGTTTTGTACATATTCAGTGTAGGCGACCTGTAAAGCGGCATGTGAGGAATCACTAACACCAATTGGTTTTCTATCTGATTAATGGTTTTTCATGCTGTAGGTAAACAATGGAATGTAGAATGGGTCACTTAATTTGCTATGGGTACAATGAAGGCTCATTATGAGAAACATCTCTCTCTCTGTCACGATGTCCATTGTATCTTTATATCCTGTGCTCAGTGGCATGGAGATTTGGATTGCTGCCAACATTCTCAGCACTATGACATTATTAGACTGATTCCTGGGATGTCAGGACTGTCTTATGAAGAAAGACTGGATAGACTTAGTTTATACTCTCTAGAATTTAGGAGATTGAGAGGGGATCTTATAGAAATGTACAAAATTCTTAAGGGGTTGGACAGGCTAGATGCAGGAAGATTGTTCCCGATTTTAGGGAAGTCCAGGACAAGGGGTCACAGCTTAAGGATAAAGGGGAAATCCTTTAAAACCGAGATGAGAAGAACTTTTTTCACGCAGAGAGTGGTGAATCTCTGGAACTCTCTGCCACAGAGGGTAGTTGAGGCCAGTTCATTGGCTATATTTAAGAGGGAGTTAGATGTGGCCCTTGTGGCTAAGGGGATCAGGGGGTAGGGAGAGAAGGCAGGTACGGGATACTGAGTTGGATGATCAGCCATGATCATATTGAATGGCGGTGCAGGCTCGAAGGGCCGAATGGCCTACTCCTGCACCTAATTTCTATGTTTCTATGTTTCTATTAAGTGAGATTTTGGCAGTCAAGTGCTGGGAAGAAGTGGCCCCGTGACATTAAGTCCACTCTGGGAACATTGGATGGAGTGTGAGTAGCCTACGGACAATTCTGAAGTTGTCAACTCTCACACTCTGAGCGTTATCCCCTGGAATAGCAAATTAAAAAAACTCATGCGATGTGGTCCAAATTGCATCGAGATCTTTCCATGAAGGTTACATCAATGGGCATCAATTGTGTGGATAAGGCTAGAAGTGGGCATTTTGTGATTGTTTGTGCTGGTAGATGTGTGAAAACTTCACGCCAACACATTTCTGCTACAATTTCCTGAGGAAAGCTATTTAACCCGACAATGATCACAGTACATTCTACTCCGGGTTAAATTATAGGAATAATGCCGAAAAAAATGGACGTTAATACAATTTCAGAGCTCTTGATCTTTCTTGTGATTTTCCAGGTGGATTAATGAAGATGGAATGTCTTATAATTAATTTTTGCAATGGATGTTGCATCTTTATTTTGTCTTTCTAGATTACTAGGAGCTCGTTTTTGTTCATTTTATAATTAGTCTCCAGATTTTCTGTGGAACAATCTTAAATCTGGGTTTTGTTGTATATCTAATGGTTTGTTGATATTATGCGTAAGAAGACTATTGCTGAATGCAGTAAACCATTTGCTTCATATCTTCTATCTCGTATTGACTTGAAATTAATGTCGAATGACCATCAAATTGCTTCTTTACTTTTTGAATTGAACAATTTCCACTGTCCCTTGAAGCCCAGGGTATTAAATGGCCAGTGGTTGCAAGAATACCAAATTGGCTAATGAACAGAAAATGAGAAGAGGAGGTGAACTTGCAAAAGTATACGCAGGTGTCTTCCAGCAATGTAGGAGGCTATTGTTCTTTGATAATGTAATCCCAAAGTTTCATATGAAATACAAAAGGCTTTAAATATTGAGAAGATTTACACATTAGGCATTGACAAATTGGTAAGATTGGCAAATACACAGGAGATTATATTTATGACATTAAAGTATGAAATGAATTATTTCGGTAGGAAAACTGATAAACCATATAACCATATATAACCATATAACAATTACAGCACCGAAACAGGCCATCTCGGCTCTTCTAGTCCGTGCCGAACACTTATTCTCCCCGTCCCATCTACCTGCACTCAGACCATAACCCTCCATTCCTTTCCCGTCCATATACTAATCCAATTTTTAAATGATAAAATCAAACCTGCCTCCACCACTTCCACTGGCAGCTCATTCCACACAGCTACCACTCTCTGAGTAAAGAGGTTCCCCCTCATGTTACCCTTAAACTTCGGATAAAGCACGATGAAATCCTTGATAATGCAATTGTAAAGTTGATGAAGGAGCAGAAACAATTGCGATGTCCTGCCATCTTCAAAACTTGGGCACGTACAAAATTAGACGGTTTGGAAGAGGCACACAGTAAAAGCAAGTATGGTGATCTTCAGAATGCAAGGCCTGTTTCACTTCAGGCTACAAACCCATCTCAGTCCATTTACATGAGTCATTTTCTCTTAACTATAATTACAGTCCTCTTTTTTGTGTTTTATTTTTTTGCCATTAACTGGTAAAGGGCATCCAGAATATACATTTTTCAGTATAATGTTTTGAATTTTTTTTCAGAGCGTTTCCTCATATGTATTGATAATAAAATAAATACTGCAAATGCAGCCTCTAATTTAAATTTAGTTCTTTGAATCCAGACAAGGTCAATGATTTTGTGTTGTCCCTTTTATGCTTTGTTACCCAGGAAAGTAGTTATTTTTTCTATTTTGCCTGTGGCATTATTTTCTCTTCAGGTTTCTTCTCAGAGTCAATACAATGGACCTTGGATTTTTGTCAGTCTTGATTCCTTGCAGAGCTATGAAACGACTTGGACTGTTCTTCTCCAGGCTTCCAATGCCGCCGCACCACCAGCTTCCAGCCACATTTTGCCAATTCCATGCATTTATGGCATGTAAACTCTTTCAAAATAGAATCCTTCTGGATAATGATTAGTTTTACCAGACCTCCCACAAGGTTGACTTCCTCTATTCAGTCTAAAGCTGATGAACTCTGTGGCCTACAAGTAAGATGCCTGTCAGCAGTCTCCATTCATGCATTGGTTTGATAACTCGGCTCAAATGTGATTCCCTGGCAGAGGATTTAATTATCAAGTCATTAGTACTGCTCTATTTTTGTTTATTTAATTTATCTCCTCAATATTTCATGTTCATAAGTTTCAGGTTCATTAGTTATGAGGGCGGCCACAGTGGTGCAGCGGTACAGTTTCTGCCTTACAGCGTTTGCAGCACCGGAGACCCGGGTTCGATCCCAACTACTGATTGCTGATTTGTGACGGCTGAACTGTGTGTTGTGCTCCCTCTATTTTTCATCAACATGATGTATTGAGGCAAGGTCTGAAGAAGTGTTTCAGCCCGAATGTTGCCTATTTCCTTCGCTCCATAGATGCTGCTGCACTCGCTGAGTTTCTCCAGCATTTTTGTGTACCATGTATTTAGGCAACCTTGGTATTGTATCTGACAAACATTCGCTTCTCATCCTCTCACCCTAAAGATTTTCCAAAATCCTATTTCCAGTGTGACCAAGCCCAACTATTTCTACTTGCCACACATCAGGCAACTTGACCATTTCATAAGTTCATAAGTTTATATTTCCTAGGAGCAGAATTAGGCCATTTGGCCCATTATCTGCTCTGCCATTTGGCTGATGCCACATGGCTGGTTTATCTTTACCTCTCAACCCTTTTCTTCTGCCTTCTCCCCATAACCCTTAGCTTATCTGTCACTCCACTCTGTTGACGTCTCTAATTCTGACCATTCTAATACTCCCTCAGTTGCCTCCCTACCACCTTACATAGGCGTGAGTTTATCCAAATCTCTGCCAGCTGTATTGTACCTGGCATCATGTATTGGTTACGTTCACTGATGAAGCTGCTTGGTGATGAAGGTTCATTTCTGCTCCTCAAGCTCCAGCCTCCTGCATTACCCAGATTTCAACGCTCAACCTATCTCCTCAGTCCTTGACTCTCCCAATCATCGATTAACTATTTGCCTCCATTCACAACGGGTGCTGTCTGTACAGAGTTTGTACATTCTCCCCGTGACCAGCGTGGGTTTTCTCCGAGATCTTCAGTTTCCTCCCACACTCTAACGACGTACAGGTCTGTAGGTAAATTGGCTTGGCGTATGTGTAAATTGTCCCCAGTGTGTGTAGGATAGTGTTAATGTGCGGGGATCGCTGATCGGTGTGGACCTATTTCCGCACTGTATCTCTAAACAAAACTAATTACTACTATCATTTCTTTATCTACCAAAATACACAGGGAACAGGATTAGGCCATTAAGCCCATCAGGTCTACTCTGCTATTCAATCTTTCCCTCTGAACCCCATTCTTGTGCCTTCTCCCCATAACCCTGACTCCATTATTAATCAAGAATCTGTCAATCTGTGCTTTAGAAATACCAAATGATGGCCTCCACAGCTGTCTGTGGCAATGAATTCCACAGATTCACCATTTGTAATATTTTGGAATAAAAACCAGTGGATTCAGATATTGCATTGGAAAATTGGGTGTTGAGGTTGGGATGAGAGGATTAATTTCTTTTTAGTTTTAGCCAGGCACAGTTCACTTTTTTTAATTTTTATTTTCTCAGCTTTAATATTTTTTGATAGAATTTTAATACATATTCAGGAGCATAATTTCAATGTCGAATTTATTTCACACCTCAGCAATGTCAAACCCTCTCTAGACAGATAAAGAGCAGATTAGGTGTAGGATAAATGTCTCTTGACCGTGTCATCAATCTCTTCCAAGTCAAGTACAACATGACCTGTTGCAGATTAAAGTTTCCTCTGCTCTGCCTATTGTGTATCTCCACATGATGATCAGTGAAGGGAGTGCTCCAGTATTAAGGACGGCAGGAATATGCCACTTCTCTATTAAACCCGTTAAGCATGTGTAAGTAAATACTCACGCACATAATGTGTGTGTTTAATGTACCTCTAAAAGGCCGTTAAATTCCTGCACATGGCATGGAGTGGAACAGAAACTAAGTACAGGGCACAATTTCCTCAGCTCTGGGTTGTCCAGCAGTTACTAGCCTGATTTAAATAGGAAAATATGTCTGCTTCACAGGTGAGATGTTAATCTTTGCCATCCAGTAACTCCTGCTGTCACTCTGAGTTAAATTGTTAACGTACCCCCCAAACCAGGGGCAAATTGATGCTGTGAGCTATAGTGCACGAATGCATGTTCGAGTATTACACTCAGAATTTCCTGGCACAGACCGAGGCATTAATGATCCCCGGGAGGTGGAGGCAGATTTAGAAGTCAATCCTCCACTGCGCCTTTTGAGGAGAAGAGTGACTGTCGATTAATCAACGAGGACTGCGAAACTTACGGCAGCCCACAAAAAATAACTAATGCTTTGGTAAAGAGTGGAAAAACAGAATGTGCAAGCAAATTAACGATGAATATAAAACTGATTGTAATAATCTCGATGAGGATATAAACAGAAACGGAGTTATTAAATAGAAACATAGAAACATAGAAAATAGGTGCAGGAGTAGGACATTTGGCCCTTCGAGCCTGCACCGCCATTCAATATGATCATGGCTGATCATCCAACTCAGTATCCTGTACCAGCCTTCTCTCCATACCCCCTGATCCCTTTAGCCACAAAGGGCCACATCTAACTCCCTCTTAAATATAGCCAATGAGCTGGCCTCAACTACCTTCTGTGGCAGAGAGTTCCAGAGATTCACCACTCTCTGTGTGAAAAAAGTTCTTCTCATCTCGGTTTTAAAGGATTTCCCCCTTATCCTTAAGCTGTGACCCCTTGTCCTGGACTTCCCCAACATCGGAAACAATCTTCCTGCATCTAGCCTGTCCAACCCCTTAATAATTTTGTAAGTTTCTATAAGATCCCCCCTCAATCTTCAATAAAGTAGGCATTGATCACGGGGAAGCTGAGACAAGGAATTAGCAATGTGAAATAGTGAAAAGTTAACGACATTTTAATTCGCAGAATGTTAAAAGCGGACCGGAATTGATAGAAAATAAAGTAGTAGAGGAAGGGAACAAAATGGAGGGAGCAACATACAATGATACTTATGACCAGAGATTAAATATTTGAATTGAATGCCATCAAACACCCTGACTAGATTGCTAAAGAGATTTTCTTTAAAGATACTGCGCAGAAACAGGCCCATCAGCCCATCGAGTCTGTGCTGACCAGCGATCGCTGTACACTATCCTACTACACACTAGAGATAATTTACAATCTTTACCGAAGCCAATTAACCTGTACGTCTTCGGAGTGTGGGAGGAAACCAGAGCACCCGGGGAAAACCCACGCGGTCATGGAGAGAACGTATGGGCTCTGTACAGACAACTCCTTTAGTCAGGATCGAACCCAGGTCTCTTGTGCTGTATTGCAGAGACTCTACTGCTGCACCACTGTGCCACCTTTGCATGCCCATTGGGTTATGATCTTTAAAAGGGCCCTAGAATCTGGAAAAGTGTATTGGAAAAATATAAAACACTGCTCACAAATGGAGATGGAGAGAAAGCCGGATAATTTAGCCGTTTATGAAGCAGTAAAAGGCCACTTGAATTTATATTCTGATTCAGCAGCGTCAAAGTAGTTTTATTAAAGGGTAATTGTGTTTGACAAATTCAGTAGAATTCTTAAAGATTTAACCAGTCCGGTGGACAAAAGGATGCAGGGAATTTTGATTTCTAGAAGGCAATCAGAGAGTTTCCACATAAAAGGTTACTCCACAACATTGGGGTTGGTGGTACTGAGAATTTTATATTAGCATTGATGGAGGGTTACTTAACTGACATGAAATAGCAAAGCAGTAAATTGGTCATTTTGAGTTAGCAAATTGTGATTAGTGGGTGCCATGTAAATCCATGCTGGGTCTCAGCTGTTAACAATTCATGTGAATGACTTAAATGAAGCAACCAATTAAGAAGGCAATTAGAGCTTTGACCTTTATTGCAAGAAGGATGGAATAGAAAATAGGGAAGTTTGTAGCAAATGTACATGGTTTGGGTGAACTCACAACTTAAATAGGTTCTGTTTTGGTCTCCTCGTTTAAGAAATGATGTACTTCCATTGAACACAAGTCACTGAGAGTTTGCTAGATTGATTACTGGGGTGAGAATGGTCTTTCGAGGAACATTTGAGTTAGAGTTAACCTATATTGTGATTTTGAGGGTGTTGGACAGAGCAGATATTGTGAGGATCCTGTGGGGGAAGCTGGAGCAAGGGAGCCCAGGCTCATGAGCATGCACACACTTAAGACTGGCGTGAGGAAAGGTTTCTTCTCCCAGCCTCTTCGCCCAGACGCTTCCAAATCTTTGATTTGGAAACTCCCTTGCTCCAGCTTCCCCCACAGGATCCTCATAATATCTGCTCTGTCCAACACCCTCAAAATCACAATATAGGTTAACTCGAACTCAAATTTTCCTCGAAAGACCATTTTTACTTCCATTATTTATTATGTAAAGGTATATGTGTGTTATGATTGTGTTTATAGTTTGTTTGGTTGTTTGTCTTTTTGCACAAAAGGCCGCGAGCATTGCCACTTTCATTTCACTGCACATCTCGTATGTGTATGTGACAAATAAACATGAAAACTTGAAATCCGCTACTCTGGAGGGCTGTGCATGCTTTTACATTAAGTTTATTTGTGGCTAAGAAGGATAGACTTAACATCTGTTTGAAAGTCAAGAATGGGAGCCATGATCAGCAATCAGATCTGGTATTATCTTATTAAACGGCAGAGCAAGTCTGAGGGATAATTGTTAATTACATGGTGGAACATTAATGAAATGAAAAGTTTCTTTCTAATTGCTTCCTAACCAAACATGATTTCATACACAATAGAATATTGGAGACAATCGCAGTACTATTTATGATGGTGAAACCCCATATGGTTTACTGAGCCTATAATTTTAGATTAAAGTGTAATCTATGTCTGAGAAGTCTCAAGGTTCTCATGCTGTAAAACACAAAGGAAGCAATAGTGATCCATGTGTGTTTTGTCTAGGTGTTAGCTTTAGCATCTATGCAGTGCACATTTGGGCAAAAAGATTGCTCTATGCCAATCTGGTACTGATACAGTTTGATACAGTTAGTCTTAGCATGGTTCACTGAAACTCTGTGTGATTGATTAGCTAATCCCCTGATGTGTAGTTCTGCCATTCTGTGACTAACTGATCTAATGTAATGCATCTGTAACTGAATGAATGATCCATATCAATGCTGAAGGTATGACCAAGGTAAGGCTGTTTACTATAAATGAGAAGACTGAAGGTAACACGATAGAGGTCTTTCAGATTATGGGAAAGTATAATAGACGTGAGTCGTTGTTACTCCTTGTCATAGTCAAGTCAAGTTTATTCGTCACATACACATACGAGATGTGCAGTGAAATGAAAAGTGGCAATGCTCGCGGACTTTGTGCAAAAAGACAAACAAACATAGAGTCATACAGTGTGGAAACAGGCCCTTCAGCCCACCGTATCCACACCGTCCAACATGTCCCATCTACACGTGTCCCACCTGCCTATTTTGGTCTATATCCCTCTAGACATATCATATCAATGCATCTGTCTAAATGTCTCTTAAACGTTATGATAGTTCCTGCCTCAACTACCTTCTCCGGAGGCTTGGTCAATACATCCACCACCTTTAGTGTAAAAAAGTTATCCCTCAGGCTCCTATTAAATCTGTCCCCCCTCAACTTAAACTTATGTCCTCTGGTTCTCGATTCCCCTACACTGGACAAGAGACTCTGTGGGTTAACTTAAGCCGATCTATTCCTCTCATGACACTGTACACAAAATCTTTGTGTTGAGATAAAAGGTAATACCCATAAATATCAGATAAGCACTGCCAAATCCAACAGGGAATTTCAAAGGAAATTCTTTACCTATTCTAGATAGAGGATGCTTCAAACATGGAACTCACTATCACAAGGAAGAGATGAAATGGTCAGCATGGATGTTAACTCAACTCCATCATGGAATGTCTGACTGACTGAATCATTCACTGCCTGACTCTCTGGCTGATATTTCAACCTCACCCCTGTGTCAGTAACTGGCACCCTAATGACAAATGATTATTGCACAAATTCATTGAATCTGCTGATGCTGAGAGGAAGTATGCACCCATATTAAAACAAGCAAAGGATAGACAAGGACACAAAGTGCTGGAGTAATTCAGCAAGTCAGGCAGCATTTCTGGATAGGTGACGTTTCGGGTCAAGATCCTTCTGCAGCCTAGTGTGCTGAGGCTAGGCACTAGCTCTCGACGCCTGCTCATATCTATTCCTTGACCATGACCCCACAGATGAGCACCAGGCCCAAAGCAGAAATGTACAAAAAAAGAACAGTAGATGCTGGTTTAGGCCAAAGATAGACACAAAATGTGGAGTAACTCAGCGGATCAGACAGCATCCCTGGAGAAAAAGGATAGGTGATATTTTGGGTCGGGACCTTTCTCCAGACCCAAAACAAAAAAGGCCAAAAAGCAGTCTGAAGTAGATTCTGCAAAGAACAGGCAGATACTGAAAATCTGAAATAGAAATATCAGAAAAAGCTGGAAATATTCTGCAAGTAAGGCAGCATGTCTGGTGGCAGAAAGAGAGTTCATATTTTAAGATTGCAATAATTGCATTTTTAATGTTATTCCTCAATAGAGGAGCAAGTTCATTTGCGACCAGTTTGATTTGGCACCAGGAGCTGTACTGAGGCTAAACAGGCTTGCTTGCACACAGCCTGGAATGTGCGATGGGCAGAGAGAGGGAGAGACAGGTGTTAATTTGTGGGCTTGTGAGCTTTGCAACATTCACAACAAACCATTTGGGTGAAATCATGGGAAGGAATTATCTTGCAGTAAGGGACGCTGCCATGCCAGTGTAAATGTAAGCAATTACATCTGAAAACCTTGACACAATACACTGAGACAGCCCTGACATAAATTACCTTAATAGGATTCACTTTATTCAGTCAGGTGTGTGAACAATTCATGTATGCATCAGTCATTGTCTGCAGTGTCTACTGTGGCCATCCTCTTAAAATTAAAATGAAATATCACAATACCATTTTGGAAAATTAATATTTGTCCTTTATTTCTTTTATTGGCCTTGGATAATCGCTTTCCTGCAGGCAACCAGCAACAAACGTTTACCAATAACAACTTTGCTTATTTGATCTAAATCACAAGTAAACAGTTCTTCCCACTCCCTGCAACCTTATTGTTAGAAATGAAAAGTTCTGCTTTTAATTGAAGATGGGAATTACACAAACATTACTAAGGAAGATCGCATTGTTTCTGCACTCCCTGAGGCCCAGTGATTCAAATTTAATTTTGGTTAAAATGAGGCAAGGGATAGATGGTGCGAAACATTTCAGTCAAATTCATTGCCACAGACAGCTGTGGAGGCCTAGAATGGGTATTTTAAAGGCAGAGATTTATAGGCTCTTAATTAGGAGGACATCAAATGTCACATGGAAAAGGCAAGAGAATGGGGTTGAGAGGGAAAAATAGATCAGCCATGAATGAATGGAAGAGTAGACGTGATGGGCTGAATCGCCTACTTCAACTCCTATGTCTTAGGGTCCTATGGTCTTACCAAAATAGTTTGGAAATTCCTGGAACACTAGTTTGATCAGCAGATATGCTGAACTCTGCTGCCCTTTAGTTTAGTTTAGTTTAGTTTATAGATACAGCGCAGAAACAGGCCTTCGGCTAATCGGGTCCGTGCTGATAGCGATCCCCGCACATTAACTGGGTGGCGTCGTCAGTGATGGCAGCCTCGCCAATGGTCTGTCTGTCTTTTTCGCAAACACATCTGTTTCCACCACAAATATTTCAGCTAGAGAATGAATCTGATCCTCTATAGAGTTAGTTACTATACTCCTAAGGTGTTTCAATAGCAGAAGTGACAAATCTTGCAAATTCTTTGTCTTAATATATTTTATAAATGGTGTTATTGATGGATTGATAAAGGAAGTGTGGAGATAGGTGCAGGTATACTATTTAGAACGTATCACATCATCACGGGTGCACTGTATTCTACGTTGCCCGTGGTAACCAGCATCTGCAATTCCTTGCCAGGTTTGGTATTGGTATTTGTGTATTATTGCCACATGCATTGACTTGGATGATGCGCTATACAGTCAAATCATAACATACGTGAGTACAATGAAGCCATACACAGTCCAACAGGTAGTGCAAACACGGAAAATTAAAAAGTGTGAGAAATAGTGTCACAGTGTTACAGCTGCAGAAAAAGTGCGAAGGAAACTGGAAGAATAAACAGTGTTGAGACACCAGACTTAGTTTTGGAGTGAAATTAACAAATTATGCTCTAAACTGAAGTCCCAATGTACTCTATTTGACAGCAAGATTTTTGAGCAATTTGATAGATATTGTACTTATTTAATGGAGAAACGGAATAGAAGACGATTCAGGCCGAAACCCTTCTTCAGCCTCAACGCAAAACGTCACCCATTTGTTTTTGGCCAGAGATGCTGCCTGACCCACTGAGTTACTCCAGCATTTTGTGCATATCTTCAGTGTAAACCAGCATTTGCAGCTCCTTCCTGTATGTACTTACTTAGAATTCTTCAGTCTTTGCTGCGATTGCAACTTTGGAATGGAATAGAATATTCAATTGCAACATGTGAGAAGGCACAGTGAACTTCTTTGCTTGCATTCCGGAGGTATGCAAATAGTCGGCACATAAACGGCAGTGACAAAGGTACAAAGTATCTACGTCAGGTCCTCCTTTGTATCCACCCCCCCCCCCCCCCCCCCCCCCTCCCCTACGGTGATAAGTATTGTGAGCTTGAAGATCACCAGAATGTAGTGAGTTTAGGAACGATTATAGACTTGAGGTGGGTAACAGAGCTCATCCCTAGTGGGAGATGGGCTTGGCGATAAGAGTGCTCGATGCTAGGAAAAAAATAAATGTAGCATTCTTTTTTTTAATGTAATGTTCCCTGAAAGTTGTGGGTTCAAAACAACATGTGCATCTGATTCTCAGCTTGCCGGAGGCACACAAGACTCCAGTCTTCACAAATCACCATGAAATCCTGAGGATGAGTCTCACCTGATCTGAATATTTGCTCCCAGCTAGTTTGACATGTGGAAGTCATTCATTTATTTATCTGGAAAGCCCCGTAAAGAGTTGAGGCTGAGAGTGCGTGGCACGCCAAGGTGGAAAAGAGCGGAGCGAGGATGTGGTAATCAGAAAACTCTGGTTAGCTTTCAGCAAGTTTATCTGTTGATGGTCTTTAGATTTCAGGAAGGCTGAGTGAGATGAAATGCTTCGTAGTTTTCATTTGCTGGGACACCTTGAAGGGATCTTTACTCCTGCAATTTGGTGGGTCTAGGTCTGGGGGGATAAAACATCTTTAAAATTCTCAAAACCAACACAAACTGCTTGAACCTTGTTTAAGAAGGAACTGCAGATGCTGAAAAATCGAAGGTAGACAAAAATGCTGGAGAAACTCAGCGGGTGAAGTAGCATCTATGGAGCGAAGGAAATAGGCAATTTTCGGGTCGAAACCCTTCATCAGACTGATGTGAGGGGGGGGGGGGGGGGGGGGCGGGAAGAAGCTCTCCCTTGGGCCACTGGCTCCTCTCTTCCTTTCTTCTTCCTGCCCCCCCAACACAATCAGTCTGAAGAAGGGTTTCGACCCGAAACGTTGCCTATTTCCTTCGCTCCATAGATGCTGCCTCACCCACTGAGTTTCTCCTGCTTTAACCTTGGCAATTTCCAGGTTTTAAGAAGTGGGTAGACACAAAATGCTGGAGTAACTCAGCGGGACAGGCAGTATCTCTGGAGAGAAGGAATGGGTGACATTTCCAGTCGAGACCCTTCTTCAGATTTTTATGAAGTGAGGCTGTGGATAGCTAACCAACTCATCACTGGAGATAGGCTGCTGATGGGACAGGGCTTAAAATGTTATCTCTTGAAAGTAAACTTGGTCAGCTGGGAATTCCAGCACCTAAATCATTTCTACATTGTTGAGAGCCAGCAGAAGTCAGAGTATGTTCTACTTACCCACCCAGCAAACATCCCTTCCACTATCCCCCCCCCCCCCCCCCCCCCCCATCCACAACACCACCACCAACCACCACCTCCACATAATATCAGTTAATAAATAGAAACAAGGAAGTGTAGATCCTGGTTTACAAAAACAGACACAAAGTGCTGGAGTAACTCAGCAGGTCAGGCAACATCTCTGGAGAATATGGATAGGGGACGTTTTGGGTTGGGACCATTTCTTCAGAACCCCTCCTCAAGAAGTTGAAGAAGGAATTGTGAACAAACGCTGCTTTTGCTAACAATATCCATATCCTGCATACAAAAACACAATTAGGCCAATCAGAGAGTGTAGGATATTCAGCAATGACTCTGGGAACTTCAGACTCTTGAGGAAGATAAATAGGCAAAGGGAAGTCTTCAGAGGGTTGTGAAATGGCGAGGGAAGGTTTTTTTTGAATCTGAAAGAACACCAGTGCTGCTTCTGACCTTGCATTTGAAAGACTTATTTTGTACTTTTTGAGTGACTTGCTACATTTGACAGTCAGCTGTCAAGGCTTTTTCTTTCTCCTTGGCAGTGCCTGGGGATGAGAGATGACTTGCTTCCACTCTGGCCCGCTGGGTTTTCTGATGACTGATGAAGTCAGTGAAGTCAGATCTATCACAGATGGGGTAACAGATGCCTGCTTAGATTTGTGAGATGCTGCGTTCCTTCTGCTGTTTACGTGGAGAACCTCTGTCGCTTCCACACGGACCTGAGATTCTCAGTATCATCGGGAATGTTCCCTGTTTCATATTCTCCAGGAGGCTTTGGTCACATCTTTAAACCTTTTGTTGTATCTGCCTGGTGATCTCTTTAACTTAGTTTAGTTTAGTGATGGAGACTTAGAGTAAAATGATCAGTTCTCCATCCCTTCGGCCACATATCCTATTATTTTGGTTAGAAAAGAGGAGAAGATGTGTTCTGTAGTGTTTAGTTTAGTTTAGTTTAGAGATACAGCATGGAAACAGGCCATTCAGCCCACTGAGCCCATGCTGACCAGCAATCCCTGCACATTAACACTCTCCTACACACATGAGCGACCATTTACAATTTTACCTAAGCCAATTAACCTACAAATCTGTACGTCTTTGGAATATGGGAGGATACGGGAGCACCCGAAGAAAATCTACTCAGGTCACGGGGAGAACGTACAAACTCCATGGAGACAGCACCTGTGGCCAGGATCGAACCCGGGTATCTGGCACTGTAAGGCAGCAACTCTACCTCTGCGCCACTGTGCCACCAGCTCTTGCACAAAGTTCCAGAGAGATGGTCTGTTTGGAGAATCTGATGTTGGGTGTATGAACAAATTGGGGTGTCCAGCAGACCTGACTAAGTGTAACAACAGCCACAGTGCTGGTGATGATATCTTGCGAGAGGACATTGACATTGTCTGAAGAAGTCTGAAGAAGGGTCCTGACCCAAAACTTCACCTATTCATTTTCTCCAGAGATGCTGCTTGACCCATTGAGTTACTCCAGCATTTTGTATCCACTGCTGGTATAAATAAACCAGTTCCTTTTTAGGACATTGACATTGGTTTGCTTATCCTTTCAGTCAATTTAAAGGATTTTGTCGAGACGACATTGTGGCGTCTTTCCAGCACCCTGTGGTATCTACTGTAAGAAGTCTAAGTCTCAGGAACGTGTACAAGGACGGGAATGTCTGCTGGACTAAGACCTTTGCGAAGCATCTGAGGTCATAATCTTTAACAGCTTTTCACTCAATTGACAAAAGGCCCTGTTGCAATAAAGTTCAATGATGAATTCAATTCTCAATGTCTCCCTTCAAATGGCTCAATATCTGAGAGGAGGCCAATATTTTCTACGGTCTCACCATGAGCTGCTATGGTCAAAGGAGAATGTTGCAGGGGGTGGGAGTGGTGTGTCAATTTGGTGGAAGATATTAGTTGTGCGGACATTGAGGGTAAGGCTCATGTTCTCATCTCCTTCAGTGAACAAGTTAATGACTGCTTGGAGTTCAATCTCAAAAAACTGCACTACCTGCATGCTGACTACTGAAGTTCAGGTAACCTTGGTTCTCAAGTATAGTTGCTACAGGTTGTCTAGTTTCCCATTAGTTCTGAAGCCTGGCATGCACTCCTGTGCAAACTTTTGTCAGAGGGAAGATGCTGCACTGTTGTGAGAGAGATTGAAGAAATGTCACAGTAATGACGCAACCCTGCTTGTCAGCAGTGTTCGCTGTGATTGGCTTTGTTGTAAACTCGTTGTTTAGGATCATGGTTTGCATACCATCAAATCAGAAATAAGATGGAGATCTATTTCTATGAGTAGCAGATTTGAGGAATATGTTCCACATTCAGGGTCATAGAATAATAGAGCTGTGCAGCCTGGAAACAGGCCCAAAGACCACCTTGCTCCATGCTGACCAAATTCTGGGCAACTGCCATTTTCCCGCATTCTGCCCCTGTACACCCGTCCTATTTAGATATCTGTCCCAATCTCTTTTGAAAGTCGTATGTTTTGATACAACTTTCATTGAATCTGTTTTTATAGCTTCCTCTGTTCTTCCATGGTTGATGTTGAAGTTCCATAGTTCTCAATTGAAGTCAAAGACTTCAGTGAGATTAAAAACAAGGCCACATATAGTGCTTGTTGCTGCTCCCTGTGCTTGTCTTGGAGTTGTTGCACTGCAGAAAATCAAGTCCATCCTACCTCTATTTGGACAGAATCCAAACAGGGGCAGCTTTTTAGCCCCTGGGAGGAGGTGACTGAGGAGAACCCTTATGATGACTTTCCCTGTTCGGCATGGACATTGTGGGCTGAAGGGCCTATTCCTGTGCTGTACTATTTCATGTTCTATGTTCTGTGCACTGGGACCATTGGTTGTTGATTACCTCCGTTTACGTGGGTTGACCCAAGTTTCAGTTCCACTGAACCAGAAGAAAATATCCCCGGGGAAGGGCATAATGTAAAGGGGCAGATGATCTGTAATCTGCATGGCAAAGGGGAAAGCATTTCCACGCAAGGGTCCCTGACTCACAATGTTAACTCGCTTCCTACCCACACATACGGCTGGACTGGGCGACTTCTTGCAACCTTTTCTGTTTCATATGATTCGATTGAAAGGAGCATTTGACTCCCGTCTGGTAGTCGATTGAAAATGTAAGTGTTGCTGTCAGCTTCTGTACATGCTATTCTGGATAAAAGGAAATGATTCCCTTCCATCTGTTTTGTATTAGGTGTTAAATTCCAACTAAATTATTGATTAGTGCCTTGACATTACACTGGGGTTACCAGCATATAAATACTTAACATGTCTATCTAAAGTTCCATTTAAAAAGTGAATGTCAAAATAAAATAATTGCGAGAAATATCTTGAGCCAAATGTTTTTAGGTGCTGAGATGCTGAAATTCGAGGGTGTCATTTCAAAACCTAATGTCATGAAAGCAGATTGTGCCTGACTTTGTTAATGGGTAATATTAATCGTTATGCCAGAAAAGATGAACAAGAAGAAATAGATCCTATGAAATCACCAGGGTATGATTGGCACTTCTATAAGAGGCAACATGAAAGAGGGTGAACCAAAATGTAGAAACAAAGTACTATTAAGATACAGGTTTATACCAAAGATAAACACAATGTGCTGGAGTAACCCAATGGGTCAGGCAGCGTCTCTGGTGACAAAGGATGGAGAAGAAAAAGAATGAAACTGAAGAAGGGTCCCGACCTGAAACGCCACCCATCCTTTTTCTCCTGAGATGCCGCCTGACCCGCTGAGCTACTCCAGCACTTTGTGTCTTTAGTTGAAAGAGGGTGAAGTTTGTCTGATGGCGCATGAGCAATAGTGAACCTGGAAGTGAGGGAAAGCTCAGAGAAGGATGAGTAGTGGCTGGAAACTACTCCTGTTGTGACGGTGGGCACTCCCTTCAAATTAGGGCGTGTTCCTGAAATAGATATTAGCCTCACAAACTGCATAGGATACTCCCCCTTCATATCTCAGGACTACAAACCTGGTTTGGGCATCTCTCTGCTACTTTCCAATGTAGATTGTGGTACACACCCAACGCAGAATGTGTGCCTCATGACTCACAGGAAATTGTACCTTTTACTGCCCGCTTTCTGCACATTGGTTCCAATTTACAAGAGTAAGTTTATAAATAATGAAATCTGGTTGCAGCAGTTCTCCCTTAATGTGTTTGAATTGTGCATTTACCTCGTGTTAGCAGAGCAGCAACTTAGAGCAACTGGTAAAGACCATGGCATCTTCAATGCGTTTCCACCCAGTGATAGATTGGCAATGACACATCAAGGGTATGTTAATGCTTCAACTTTCGTCTGTGACTTTCCTGAACTGGCAGCGCTGACCTGTTGCTGGAAGAGAAATATGGAGCTAAGCTGCGGGGAATTTGCCAGCATCCTTGGAAACTGAGAGAATGATGACGCTGATTTACTTTGATCGGAGCAGAGCAGTCAGCGCTTCAGGAAATAAAATGTAAAATGAATTGAAGCCAGCACATTTGAAGAATTGATTGTAACTGATATAAATTCCATATGGGAACACTGGAACCCAGAACTAAGTTAAAAAACGAGGCACTGGAAGGCACTTCACATCATTGTTATAGACCGGGGCACAACATTGACTGCATCAGTCCCTCCTAAGATGCACTGATTTCTATAGTGAGTGAAGGATGAGAGATCAGAGAATGAGTAATATCTCTACTTGCCTCTGCTTGGCAGTAAAGCGTTGCTTCAGGTCAAAATCATTTGGCAAAAACTTTTCTACATCATTTTTGCTCTTCCTAATTTTCTCCACAGTCTATTACATCTCTTTCTCGTAGGTTCTCAAGAATAGTTGGAGTTATTGCATAAAGGTGGAATGCTCCCCTGTTTTAAGGACTGCAATAAACAATGCATCTTTCAATTACACTTAGAGCACTTGATATTGACTAAATTGGAACCATTTTGATATCACTGTAGACGTATAAACCTAATCGGAGAAATTGATATAAAGATTTATAGGATTCGGAGAAAACCCACGTAGTCAAGGGAGAATGTAAAACTCCATACAGACATCACTATAGTCAGGATCGAACCCAGGTCTTTGGCACTGGAAGGCAGCAATGTTACCGCTGCACCACTGTGCCACCCTAAATTGTTACTATCTAAGTCCTCAAGACATAAAATGGTGCACTATTGTAGTGAAATACTATTCTTTCAACTAACATAATCTTGTCATTTGTTATTTTCTTATTGCTACTGTGGAAGGTGAGTTAGTTTGTCTTTCATCTGTGGTTCAGTGGGTAGCTTTCTTCATTGTAAACTAGGTTAATGTCCTACTCATGAGTTGAACATCCTAAACTAACATTCTTGTGCAATGCGGTGTTATTGAAGCTGCCTTTTTGTGAAGAGACATTAAAGTGAGGTGGAACTGGTGCAGCTCATACGAAGTTTCAATTCCACTGTTGGGATGAATTGTCCGTCTCCTCCAATGGATGTAAAAATAACCTATGGCATTATGTTGTAGAGAACTGAAGAAACATTTTCTCACCAATATTTAAATCTTGTCCAACATGAAAACACGAGGTTATTTAATGATTATCGCATGATTATTCAAGGGACCCTGCTGGGTGCATTTCCTACATACACAATAATTCCATGGTTCATTTAATGCAAAGCACTTTGAGACATCCTAACGTCAGAAAAGACACTATTCAAACCCCATTCACTCATGTCAAATCTTATTCAAACCCCATTCACTCATGTCAAATCTTATTACATTTTGTACTGTATTATATATTTCACTGGAAGTTCGGCATTTCAATAACTGACATTTCACAGTGTGCGCTTCTGTGAAGGTGGGCTTAGAATTCATCTGCAGATGGGTTTTAGCTTCCATTAAGTGAATTTAAATTGATGGTTGCCATAGTAGTTGGCAAGGCAAAGATCCATTGAATCAGCTGCTTCTTTTGACTCGATCATTTAGTCTTTTTTTAAATTTCAAAAGAGGTTTATTGTAAGCTTTGGGCAGTGCGGGGAAGTAACTTGTGTCTTTCCTGTGTTATTGGGAAGGATGGATCATTATTCAGCTAAAGGTGACACACCAGTGACAATTGGAATTACATCTAATGCTGTATCTCATTGGTACCACGTCCATCGGAGAAATGGCACGTACCATCAGAGAGGAACTTGAGGACATCTACAATGTGTGTCCTTCCTTCTGGCAAAGAAGTGCTACAGTAATTTGGAAGTTGCATTTGAATTGAGTCTTTTAAAAAGGCATTAATCAAACATCTCTTTGGATAAGGAAGTGTATAATTGCGCTCACACCATATAAATGAATTCACTGATGTTTCTCACACTGCATATATATATATACTTATATATATATATATATTTGCTGACTGAACTTCTGTGACAAACTGATTTTTCTCACGTTGGGATGGAGATTTTGTTGGTTTTCCGCTAACTTTGGCAATAACTATGAGGGAAATGTTGAAAATGGCTAAATCTTCTTCTCGATTGCCCAAGTTATTATAGAAGATTGATGGAATCCATATGAAATTCCAAGCCTCGGGTGATGTTAAATTATTTTGTAAAGATCTAGCATAGTGCACATGGGTTTTGAAATCTATCTCAATAAAATTACCGATAAATATATGGTAATATAAGCCTTATATGATATCTCTGGTCAGCTTCTGTAACTGAGTGGTCACCAAATTCATAGTAAATTTTCCTCAAATTTTTACTCCTTAGGAAAAGCACATTACATCCAGCAACATTAGCAGGTACAATCATGAGTGGAATAGATTACATGAAAGCACAGAGTCTTTTACCCAGAGTAGGGGAATCAAGAACCAGAGGACATGGGTTTAAGGTGAGAGGGAAATATTTAATAGGAACCTGAAGGGCAACTTTTCACACAGAGGTGGGCATGTGGAACTAGCTGCTAGAGGAGAGAGTTCAGACAGATACAATGATAACATTTAAAAGACATTTGGACAGGTAAATGGAGAGGAAATGTTTAGAGGGATATGGGATGAATGTGGGCAAGTGGGATGAGTGTAGATGGGGAATCTTTGTCAGTGTGGGCAAGTTGGGTCAAAGAGCCGGTTTCTATGACTCTAGTTTTCATTGCCATTCCATCTTTGGAATAGGAAAATGAGCAAGGCCCAACACAAAAGGTTGATCAAATAGCATTTGACATTAAGCCATATAAGGTGATGGGAAGGAGGAAAGAGTTAACATTTTGCAGCATTTTATAGGAGGAAAGCAGGTGAAGAAGATTTGAAAGGGAATTCAGATTTAATATCGTTGACCCCATCGACTCCAATTGCACCTCACGCTGCCTCGGGAAAGTAGCCAACCTAATCAAGAACCAGTTTCACCCAGTCATTCCCTCGTCTCCTCTCTCTCGTTGGGCAGAAGTTACAAAAGTTTGAAAGCACTTACCACCTGATTCAAGAACAATATCTTCACCAGTATTATCAGTCCTCTGTTGAACAGTCCTCTGTTCATATGGCATACTGCAGGAGTGGAGCGCCGTTGTGTATGGCAGCTCTCCCTGCAGTCCGCCCTTTCACCCTTTTTAATTTTTATTTTTTTGTCTTGTTGAAAAACAAAATGTTCGTTGGAGGTCTTCTTTCATGTGGGGGTGGGGGAGGAGAAGGAGAAACTTTATTTCTTAGTTCCCTACCTGGTCGGAGAGGCGGCTTCCCTCCGAGCTGCTTCTTCGCCCCTTCCTCGCGGCCTACCATCGGACTGGAGCGGCGTTTCCTGTCCGGACCAGCCGGGACTACAGCTTCGGCGGTGGCACAGCGCTGGGCCACCATCATGGAGCGGGCGATGCCTTACCAGGTCGCCGTGCGGTAAGCTCCGCAGTGCTGTGACCGCCGACTCCAACATCCAAGGAGCTGCGGTCTGCGGAGCGTCCAGCCACGGGCGGGCGGCGCTGGATTTAGAACACCGAGATCGCCAGAGATCGCCAGATCTGCCAAGATCGCCAGAGTCGGAGCTTCAGCCAGCGCGGCCTGTCGACTTCGGGTGCTGTAGTCTCCGGGGAGGAAGCGGCTGCTCCAGACATTCCAAGCCGCCGAGGAGTGTTCACCCGACGCCGGAGTTCCAGCTTTCCGGCAAGAGGGCCTGAAAACATCGGACTGGCTGCAGAGGCCACAAATAGGCCCTGACCTCGGGTGATTCGCAGAGGAAGAAGACTTTTGATGCCTTTCCCCACAGTGGAAATTTTTGATTCTGTTGTGGGGGTGACATTCATGTTGAATTCTATAATGTGTTGTGTCATTTTTTCTTATTTTTAATTTTTTCTATGGATGTACGGAGTTGATTAAAATGTGCTATATAAATAAAATTTACTTACTTACTCTCATAAGTTAAAGATATAGGTGGCAGCACCGTGGCACAGTGGTAGAGTTGTAGCCTCAAAGCTCTTGCAGCGCCAGAGACCCGGGTTTGATCCTGACTACGGGCGCTGTCTGTATGGAGTTTGTACATTCTCCCTGTGACCGTGTGGGTTTTCTCAGGCTGCTTCTGTCTCCTCCCACACTCTAAAGACATACAGGCTTGTAGGTTAATTGAGTTGGGTAAAAATTGTAAATTGTCTCTAGTGTGTAGGATAGTGCTAGTGTAGGGGGATTGCTGCCCAACGTCGACTCTGTGAGCTGAAGGGCCTGCTGCGCTGAATGTCTAAACTAAACTAATCCAGACCCAAAACATTACCTATCCATGTCCCCAGAGATGCTGCCTGACCCATTGAGTTACTCCAGCACTTTGTATCATGTTTTTCCAAGTACCAATATTCTTCGTAATATTCTTCATCATTTTGAAGTTCATTGCCATAACTGTGCTAGTATTCTTTTTATAATACCTGCAAACATGATTTCAGAACAATAAATTAGACTGTGAGCTGTGGAATCACCCACCTGCTTTAAACGTTAATAATATTTGATTTGGGGGGGAAAAATTAATAAATGTCAGAAATGCTATTAACAAGGGACAATTAGCCACCGCAAGGTTGGACAGAAGGTCGATGAGAAACGCATCAAATAATCACACTCCCCCCTTGTTGCAAGATTTGCTGTTTTTTCATCCTCTCCCAAAAGCTGATTCAGGAACCTTTAGACCATTCTTCAATTAATTATTCCCCTGAGGAGTTATCATTGCAATAAAACTCATTAAAAATAATTTTCTGCACTGATAGTTAGTATCTACTCCCTAGGAGTGATTTCACAGTGAAGGATTGAAAAAGACTGAGCCATGCCCTCTATAAAAGAGGATTTGTCACACCTAAGGATAAAGAATCTTCATCATTTTCTCCATCCATCATGGATACATTAGATCTGGACTATGAGATGAGCACATGCAAGCTATAACAATTGGCTTATCTTCCTTAGTTTAGTTTAGTTTAGTTTAGAGACACAGCGTGGGAACAGGCTCTTCAGCCCACTGAGTTTGCGCTGACCATCGATCACCTGTTCACACACTACTTCTGTGTTAGTACACTTTCTCATCCACTCCCGACGCACTAGGAGGCAATTTTTACAGAGAGCCAATTAAAGTACAAACCTGCACGGGCACGTCTTTGGGATGTGGGAGGAAACCGGAGCACCTGGAGGAAATCCACATGGTCACAGAGAGAACATGCAAAACCCACTCACAGACAGACAGGCAGCACCCGAAGTCAGGATCGAACCCGGGTCTCTGGTGCTGTGAGGTGCTGTGTTCCTTCTACCTCATCTGAGGAAATAATTAATAATTTATTATTAAAATTTGAGGTAGTTTGATGGGATTATATTGAAGAGCACCCCCTTTCAAAACTCACAAATGTTCCTATAGAATACTAATGGTTTAATCTATTATCATCCTTATAAACTTTAGTTGTTAGTTTTAGGGATACCGCATGGGAAGTGGGTAGCGTGTAAATGATCTGGTTATCACTTGTTAGAGAGAATGGCCTTGTCTATCTAGAGCTGGTATGGTGCAGCTTAAAGTAGAAGAATCATGACAGTACCTTCTATACCCAATATTGATGTACATTATACTGGTGTCAAGTTCGGAAAAGGGGAAGTACAACGAGATCTGGGTGTCCTTGTACATCAGTCACTGAAAATAAGCATGCAAGTACAGCAGGCAGTGAAGAAAGCTGATGGCATGTTGGCCTTCATAACAAGAGGAGTTGAGTATAGGAGCAAAGAGATCCTTCTGCAGTTGTACAGGGCCCTGGTGAGACCATACCTGGAGTATTGTTTGCAGTTTTGGTCTCCAAATTTGAGGAAGGACATTCTTACTATTGAGGGAGTGCAACGTAGGTTCACAAGGTTAATTCCCTGGATGGCGGGACTGTCATATGTTGAAAGACTGGAGCGACTGGGCTTGTATACTCTGGAATTTAGAAGGATGAGAGAGAATCTTATTGAAACACATCAGATTATTAAATGATTGGACACACCAGAGGCAGGAAACACGTTCCCGATGTTGGGGGAGTCCAGAACCAGAGGCCGCAATTTAAGAATAAGGGGTAGGCCATTTAGAACAGAGACGAGGAAAAACCATTTCACCCAGAGAGTTATGAATCTGCGGAATTCTCTGCCTCTGAAGGCAGTGGAGGCCGATTCTCTGATGCTTTCAAGAGAGAGTTAGATAAAGCTCTTAAAGATAGTGGAGACAAGGGATATGGGAAGAATGCAGGAACGGGGTACTGATTGTGGATGATCAGCCATGATCACAGTGAATGGCAGTGCTGGCTCGTAGGGGCAAATGGCCTACTCCTGCACCTATTGTTTATTGTCTATTGTCTATAAGTTTGTTATGAGTTTGTGGAGAACTTGAGCTTAATCACTGATTTGAAAGAATTGGGAAGTAATAATGTTAGTGCTCCAGTATAGTTCTTAATAAGAACGATGGATTGGAACCCAGTCTGTTCTCAGGTTAAGTATGTTAATCAAAATGAAGTATTGACCAGAGATGGACAGAAAAAGCTGGAGTAACTCAGTGGGTCAGGCAGTTTTTCTGGAGAAAAGAAATAGGTGATGTTTCGGGTCGAGACTCTTCTTCGGACTGAGAGTTGGGGAGAGGGAAACGAGAGATATGAAAAGTTACATAAGAAAAATGGATAATAGATGTGAAAAGGTACCAATCAGAGCCAGCAATGATGATCAATGAAAGGCAGAGGCCATAATGGTCCATTGCTGGCTGTGGGAAATGTGTTAATGAGTTATACAAACAGTGAAACTCAGCAGGATGACAGTGAAACTAGTACGATGACTAGGGTGGGGGGGAGGACAGAGAGAGAGGGGATGCAAGGGAAGTTAGATAAATCAACATTCATGCTGCTAGGTTGTAAGCTGCCCCAGCAAAATATGAGGTGCTGTTCCTCCAATTTGCATTTGGCCTCACTCTGACGGTGGAGCAGTCCCAGGACAGAATGGTCAGTGTGGGAATGGGAAGAGGAGTTAAAAGTGTTTGGGAACCGGGAGATCTCGTGGCTAAGGCAGACTAAACAAAGGTCTTCAGCGAAATGGTTGCTTGGTTTTGCTGATAATAACCAGGTGGGAATGTACTAATTTCTTAGATCAATCGTAGCTGAACTGCAGGTATAATATAGTACTGCTGTAGCCATTGCATTAACAATGTGCTACAATACTCCTTATCCCCAACCAGCGATGTGCAGTTGTTCAGTTACCTTACAGCAGCCAGCATTACAACATCAGCATTAGTATCAACCTGGTTTTGTGATCTGATGCCAATTCTAACTTGTTTTCCAGAGGACACCTTCATTACATTGTCAACATTGTACTTGATGGACCTAATTAAAAATTGAATCCCATCCGTGGAAATACTTATTCGTAAGCAAAATAAATGGAAGTGCAAAAGAAAACATGTTATTCGTAATTACCCACATCTTGTCCTCATTTATAATTTGAAAGGAGTTTTTCATTCAATAGGGAAGAATGTTAGGTCCTCTTAAATGCACGAAGTAGGTCATTGGTAAGCTAAGCACCCGCATTTATGAACAAAGTCTGATCTAATTGATGCTCATGAGATCAATTTCGTGTTGCCTTGTTGGCCCATATCTGTTGTCTGGTTGTGTCATGTCCGCATGAATGAGCAGCAAAAACACTTTTGCAATGAACTCATGCATTTGAACTGAATGCTGGAGAACGATGGTGAGCATGGTAGTGTTTTAAACGCATCAGTGGTCTATAAATTATAATTGTTATTGTAACTGTAATTGATTTTTTTAGCCAAGTATGAAAATAAAATAAGTATGTAAATCATTCGAGCAATTTGATTTGCTATACAGTCATACCAAAAAAGCAACAAAACACGCAACTACATAAAAATTTAACATAAACATCCACCACAGCGGCACCTCCACGTTCCTCACTGTGATGGAAGGCAATAAAGTCTTATCTTCGTTCCTCTTATACTCCCTCGGTCAGGAGAGTCGAACCATCCGCAGTCGGGGTGATTCAAGCTCCCGCAGCCGGAGATCGAAGCTCCCAAGTCGGGGCGATCGAAGCTCCCGCGATTGGGGCGGTGGAAGCTCCTGTGGTTGGAGCTCCCGAAGCCAGTCCCTAACCAAGGGACCACGAGCTCCACGATGTTAAGTCCGCAGGCTCCCACGGTTGGAGATCCCGAGGCCGATCCCTGGCAAAGGGACCGCCAGCTCCATGATGTTAGGCCACTTTGCAGACGGAGATACGATAAGGAAAAAGTTGTATCTCCTTCGAGAAAAGAGATTTAAAAAGTTCCCCCCCCCCAGACATAATACAAAACTAAAGATACACTAAAACATACATTTAACAACAGACTAAAAACAACAAAGAAGGAAAAAGACGAGACAGACTGTTGACGAGGCAGCCATTGCTCAGCGCCACCTGGTGGTCTACGAGGAATTTGATCTTCTGAGACAGTAAATGGGACAGAATTTATTTTAATCAGAATGTGATTTCCACCATTCAAATGATTCTCCCGAGCTTCCACATACTTCATGAATTCCTTCTGCATTCATTTTCATAAATGAGAGAGAAAGTAGACAGCAGTAGAACAGCTCATAATTCTCCAGCTTTGTGCAAGAGATGCTTCCTGCGCCTTTTGCATTGCTGCCTTCATAATAATAATAATATATTTTATTGTCATTGCACATAAGTGCAACGAGATTTGGTATGCAGCTTCCATCCGATGTCATAACTTAAATAACTAATAAAATTTAGATTTAGATACCCCGAGAACATGGGTTGTAAAAAGAACAGTAAAACAGTTAAAACAGTCAAAACAGACTAAAGTGCAGATGTGTCTGTGCGACGTGACCATCCGAGGGAGACAGTCCATGGGGGTGGGGGGCACTCAGCAGGGCCGGTTCAGAGCCGCTATAGCTCTGGTAATGAAGCTGTTCCTGAGTCTGGAGGTGCGGGCGTAGAAAGCCTTGTGACGTCTGCCGGAGGGAAGTAGTTCGAACAGTCCATTACAAGGGTGTGAGGAGTCTTTATGGATGCTGCAGGCCTTCCTGAGGCACCATGTGTGGTAGATGCCCTCCAAGGCTGGTAGCGGTGTCCCAATAATCTTCTGTGCTCTGTGGACGACGTGCTGAAGAATTCTCCTCTCCGCCTCCGTGCAGCTGAGATACCACAGAGAGATGCCATACGTTAGTATGCTCTCTGTCGTGCAGCGGTAGAAGGTTGTCAGCAGCTGTTGGGGCAGACCAGTCTTTTTTAATGTTCTCAGGAAGAACAGTCGTTGCTGTGCCTTCTTGACCAGCGCAGCAGTGTTGGTGGACCATGTGAGGTCCTCTGAGATGTGAGTGCCCAGAAATTTAAAGCTGGATTTCATGGATATGATTATTGAAGTTGGTGTTATGCCAGAAAGTTAGGTCGTTCATAAGCAGAGGGCATTAGTTACACATTTTCATAAGTTCATAAATTCTTGGCGTAGAATTCAACCATGCGGCCCATCAAGTCCACTCCGCCTTTTAATTTTCACAGTCTCACCTCTGGTACGGTTCCAGTGTTGGAATTACGCAAGTGGCTGATGTCCCCTCAGGAAACCTCTGTGAAGCAATGCTGTTATTTTTAAAAATACTCTAAATACACTAGCTGCTCAAGAACATTGCCCAGCGGTGAAGGAAGCAATGAGTAAATGCTTTTGCTGAAATACTTAAGTAATGCCTTAAGTGATTTAGTTTCTTTTAAATTACTTAAAGCATCTTTCACTCAGTCTAAATTGTCTGACGTCCAAGTTACATCCTAGCTTTGTATTCGACTGTGCATAGGCAGATAGACAATAGACAATAGATAATAGGTGCAGGAGTAGGCCATTAGGCCCTTCGAGCCAGCACCGCTATTTTAATTTTTTGTTATTGCAGAGGTCGTATTTATCAAATCCCGGGAGGCATGAGCTGTCCTGTAGAATGGGTAGGCCATCATCCAGAATCGCTCTGATTCAGATATACTTTGCTTGGCCGTCACGGGAGTAGACAATCCAATTAGATGTTGCACAGCTCACATGTGAGGGACAACAAAGGCCAGATAACAGCATCCCCTCCAGTTGCAGTTTGGGCTGATCAACCTTTCCCAGTTCTCCTCATCCCCAGGTGGCATACATAGAAACATAGAAACATAGAAATTAGGTGCAGGAATAGGCCATTCGGCCCTTCGAGCCTGCACCGCCATTCAGTATGATCATGGCTGATCATCTAACTCAGTATCCCGTACCTGCCTTCTCTCCATACCCTCTGATCCCCTTAGCCACGAGGGCCACATCTAACTCCCTCTTAAATATAGCCAATGAACTGGCCTCGACTACCCTCTGCGGCAGAGAGTTCCAGAGATTCACCACTCTCTGTGTGAAAAAAGTGCTTCTCATCTCGGTTTTAAAGGATTTCCCCCTTATCCTTAAGCTGTGACCCCTTGTCCTGGACTTCCCCAACATCGGGAACAATCTTTCTGCATCTAGCCTGTCCAACCCCTTAAGAATTTTGTAAGTTTCCATAAGATCCCCTCTCAATCTCCTAAATTCTAGAGAGTATAAACCAAGTCTATCCAGTCTTTCTTCATAAGACAGTCCTGACATCCCAGGAATCAGTCTGGTGAACCTTCTCTGCACTCCCTCTATGGCAATAATGTCCTTCCTCAGATTTGGAGCCCAAAACTGTACGCAATACTCCAGGTGTGGTCTCACCAAGACCCTGTACAACTGCAGTAGAACCTCCCTGCTCCTATATTCAAATCCTTTTACCAGGCAACCATGGGTATGCCCAGGATCCCATTTATTGGACATGGCGGGCTACCTTAGTGCAGGTGCTGTTCCCCAAGTATTCCCCGTTGCCTCCTTTGCTCCAATAACAGGTGGTGTTAACTGGGCTGTGGGGGCGATCCCCTAATTTAAGCCGTGGTATTTCCCCAACCCTGGTCTTATTTACTTTCCATCCTGGTTTAAAAGGGGGCGTATAATATCCTTTAAACATGGGGTGTCCTCGGTTTTGCCGTACTTTTCCCACCCGCTAGTTGTTTTTCTATTGCGAAAGCAGTGTAAGGCCGGAATCTCAGTACTGTTAAGGGGTACTGTTAAGAGGGTTATTCCTCCTCCACCATTAGGTGGGATGTGCGTACACACCCAGCATGCACTTATATTGTCGCGGAGGGCAAATTTATAGCTCACAGACAGAAACAGATTATTTCCCCGGGTCCAGCCCATCCGGGCCAACCCCAGGACAAAAACGAGGGCCAATAGCCCGATTGTCCTTTCTTGGTTCTCCGATCCGTTTGCAGTCAGTCAGATGAATCCACCAGGGTGGCCTTCAACCTTCACCACGCTTGGTGTTGATCGTACGGTCCCTTCCAGCGCGGTCCTAATTCCTTCCGATCTCAGTTCCTTATAAGGAAGCCCTACTAACTCACCTCATGAATACCTCAGTGATGTACAAGATGAATGTCTCACACTTCTGGATCTTCCTTTCACCAATCTGGAAGCCAATGTTATTTTGCCATGTGAATGGAAATGACTTAGCACTGGAATGGAGTCTTAATTCACTCACAACTAAGTTAGTATATGTCATAGAACACAGAACAACACAGATCAAGAACAGGCCCGTTGTCCTATAATATTTGTTCCAAACATGATGCCAAGACCAACTCTTATCTGCCTGCACATTATCCGTATCCCTTCATTCCCTGCATATCTAATTGTCTCTTAAATGCCACTATCGTATGTTCCAGGCACTCGACATCCTCTGAATAAAAAAACTCATTCCACACATCTCCATTAAAATTTTCCTCTCTCATCTTAAAACTATGCTTCTAGTTTTTGATATTTCCATTCTTGGAAAAAGATTCTGACTCTGCTCTGTCTATGCCTCTCATAATTTTATATATTCATATCATAGAGAAGGGTAAGAAGCAGAGATGGCACTTCACTAAAAAATATTGTACGTCATTGCACTTTCACAAGCTTCACGACTTAAAATAAAGCTTTCACTTATAATGCTTTCTGTGTAAAGACACTAACATCCACTATTACATTCTTCCCTCTCATGGTTACAAAATATCCATCCACATTCAAAACTCTATCCCTTCGCTCATCGTAATTACTGTTCCTAGTCTTTATTATTCTGATATTACTGTAATATTTCACAGAGTATTTTAAAGTTTTAAACTTACTTTTGTACTTCAAGGCAAGTTATTGTTGTAATAGAAAATGAGATTACTGTTCTCTAGGATATTTCGTATGGGAAAGAATTGCAGATGCTGGTTTACACCAAAGATATGCTGGAGTAACTCAACGGGACAGGCAGCATCTCTGGATAGACGGAGTGGGTGATGTTTTGGGTCACCCAGCATTTTGTCTCCATCTCTAGGATATATACTTTACTAACATCCTTTGCTCACATTTGGGCATGAGGGCAAAATGGCCCCATGACATTACTGCATGAGAGAAATCAAAGGTACATCAACAAAGGTACATCAAACAGGAAAATACATGACTCGCTCTACAATAGAATAATAAACCTTCCCCAGTCAAACCAGTTACTTGGTTTCACACATTATTGCAGATGCAAGAATCTTGAGCAAAACACAAAGTGCTGGAGTAACAGCATCAATTGTAGAAGGAATGGACAGACGATGTTTCAGGTCTGACCCCTTCTTCAGACTCGAGTCCAGTCTCCAGACTAAAGAAGGGTCCCGACCCAAAGTCGTTTGACCATTCCCTCCACAGTTGCTGCCTAACCCACTGAGTTAATCCAACACTTTGTGTTTCATACAGTTACATAGTTTCTCAATTGAAAACGTTATTAAATGATTATTTTTATAGTTGTAATGTGTGAGTGTTTCTACACTGGATACCACTGAAGAAAACATTTTATGCTTTTAGAGAATCTGAAATAATGAAAAAGAGCTATTTATCTGAATTTTCAGCAAGAGGTCAAATGTAGCCCTGCACTATCTTTTGTCGATGACGCTGCAGGTTATGTCTTAGTGGTGTAATTCCATTAACGATCAACTGACCTTCATTTCGTCTGATGGCAAATCCAGTTTTTGTGCATCAATCTGCTTTAAACTTTTATCCTTGGACTCCAGCTGAACCCTCTCTTGTCGGCCATCTCATGATGTCCAATTTCACAGACAAGTGTTTTACCTTCAGGCTAGTTTGTTCTTTATTGAAGCATCACATCTCACATTGACTCACTTACCTCTGCTACTCCTATTCTTTTCCCTGATCTGCAGTTGTCAGGTTAAAGAGGCATGCTTGTACTGGAAGAGAAGAGCTTGCATGTGGCATGTAAGATCACACTTATTTGATTTTATTTTTGTTGCAAAAACTGCCAGTGGGCAAAACAATATAATCTCAATGCCCACACTCCTTTGGTATCTTTCATTTGACTTGTTTGAATCTGTAATGTCAACCATGAGCTAATGACCATGGCATAAATAAACCTAACAAGGCAGAAAGCTAGCAAAAGTTGAAGTGCTTATGGCTTTGCTTGAAGATACCGAATACCGCAGACAAAAACAAGTAATTTAGCATGGCATGAATAAAAGGAATAAAAGGCACAAGAGAGTAAAGTATTAGAATATAATCAACTTGAAGAGTTTTATGCACCATTGCGTATATGGTCAGTTTGATTTAACATCAATCCTTTCACCACACAGACCCAAATTTAGGTTCAGAGGAATGCCTCACTCTGTTTGCTATTTATACCATTTAACATAAACTTGGGCGGGCTGCACCACAACTTACTTTGACGAAGAGATATAAAGCAAAATGATTCTGCATTTCACATTCTGCTTTTATGCTCCAGTTTTATCAGCTCCTTGTTTTCACCATAAACCATTTAGGCTGTTTGTGTGAAGTTGCTGCTTCTTGTGCAAGAGTGATTTGAGATAACTCACACTTTTGTTTTGCCTCCCATCGTGAAAGATTGAAATTCCTTCGGGCACTAAAGAGTCTTAGGTTTCGTTCCCTTATCTTCTCAGTCTGTGTCTATGTTTCTATATTGGGAACGATCAGCCATGATCACAATGAATGGCGGCGCTTGCTCGATAGGGGCGAATGACCTCCTCCTGCACCTATTTTCTATGTTTCTTTCTATGTATTGCAGAATAAATCCTGTGGCCCCAACCTTACTTCTCTGTATTCTAAATTAGTCTGCACTTTACTGATTAACTATTAATACTACACAGGCAAATGGTCATATTATAATAAAGCCAAATAGACGTCAATAATATGAATTAAGTTGCACACCTTGGACTGAATAATAATGACACTTAAAAGATCTCAATGTAAGATATGTCTCACATATGTACACTGCAATTCAACCATCAAGTCACACCATACACCAGCTTTAGGACTTACATGCAAGTTTCTTGGGTCAATTAATTTGCACATGGCCAGATATATATATTCCCTTGTAAAATTGGTGCAGACAGCTGAACCCAAGGAAAGTTAAAAGTAAAATTCAAGTTTAAGGACATACTGCAGATTCCTGTTTTTAGTACAATCTTCAGAAACCAACAAATAACAGGAATTGATTTTGTCTCTCCGTTTTGCTCACATCGTTTTAAACCAACATTATTATTCTACATCAGTAACAGTTGTCAATGCCGCCAGAAGATAAGATTTCAATTGGGAACTTTGTAAGGCTTTGGGAATTAACACTGAATTTTCACCAACAAGATACTGCCTGACAGGAGGTAATCTCTTTCCCATTTTTGTACAGGCCTGCTTCCACCTGTCATCCACCTGCCTCTGTCTCCCAATGCCACCCCTTTCCTCATCGCTCTCCCTCTGCCCATCATCCTTTACCCTCCCTCAGTCCACCTGGCATCTAGCCTTCAATGTCTCAACCCTCCCCCTCTTCTCTTTGCACAAGCTATTTTCCCTCTTCACTCTCAGACCCGATGCAGGGTCTCAATAATTCCTTACACCCAACAGATGCTGCTCAACCTGCTAATTTCTTCAAGCAGTTTGTTATTTACTGCTTGACTGGCTCTGAGTTTAGTTTACTTTAGTTTAGTTTAGAGACACAGAGCCGTTCACCCCATCGAGACCACGCTGACCAGCGATCCCCGCACACCTACACTTTCCTACACATACACTTGAGAATTTACAATTTTACCAAGCCAATTGACCTGTATGTCTTTGGAATGTGGGAGGAAACTTTGGAGCATGTGGGGAAAACCCATGCAAGTCACAGGGAGAACGTTCAAACTCTGTGGTCAGGATTGAACCAGGGTCCCTATCCTCTGTAAGGCAGCAACTCCACTACTGCACCACTGTGCCGCCCTCCTTTACAAGGGTGGTGCAATGCAGGAGCATGGAAGCCTCTCCGGAATTGTGTAGAATTATAGTGAGATCACTCCTGGTTTATTGGTCATCTCATAAGAAAAACCATTCGGTATATATAAGGATCTACTTGTCTTTGGGATGAGTGCAATGAAGATAAACTGATTGTTTCCTGGAATGAGGGAATGATTGAACTGAATGAGCTCATGTTCTCTGGAGCTTAGAAGAATGAAGTGCAATCTCATTAAAATGTATGAGATTCTAAAATAGATCATCTAAGAATGTTTACCTCATGGTCGCACAACGAGGGATTACCACTGAAAACTGGCACAGTGGTATATGTGATTGAGCTTGAACTACGGCATCACTTCCTGGTTCGGGAGCTGCAAGGCGTACGAACGGCACCAACTAGACAGGATAGTGAAGACCGCCAGCAGGATTATTGGTGCTCCCTTTCCTGCTGGACATATACAGGAAGAGATGTATCAGCAGAGCCATCTCCATCATCAAAGACCCCTACCACCCATCGCATTACATTTTCTCCATCCTGCCATCTGGGAAGAGGTACAGGAGCATTAGCTGCAAAACCAGCAGGATGCTCCTCAGCTTCTTCCCACAGGCTATAAGACTGCTAAACGGACTTTGCCCCCTGCCAAAGTATCGCGCACCAACCACCAACCTGGACACACTGCAGCAGAGCCACTGTTGTGCCGCTGCCGATCGGAACGCCTGTTGAATGTTTAGTAGAGTGTTAAATTTGTTCATGATACATGTATTTTTATTTCTATTTATTTCTAATGCACACTGAATGGACTCTGGTTGAGCAACGTTTTTTTGTTTCCTCTGGGTATGTGAATACTCAAGAAATGACAATAAAGATATACAACATACAACTGTGTGCAGCACAGACTATAATAAGTGTAGTATCTGCTCCTAAGATAGACACAAAATGCTGGAGAAACTCAACAGGACAGGCAGCATCTCTGGAGAGAAGGAATGGGAGACACTTTGGATCGAGACCCTTCTACGCCCGATTGTTTCCTGGAATGAGGGAATGATTGGACTGAATGAGCTTATAAATGACCCGAAACATCACCCATTCCTTCTCTCTCTAGATGCTGCCAGTCCCGCTGAGTTTCTCCAGCATTTTGTGTCTATCTTCGGTTCAAACTAGCATTTGCATTTCCTTCTTGCACATAGTATCTGTTCCTATCAGTTTAATATCTGATATGTCCCTTATCTAGGAACCATATATTAAATTAATATTTGGAACAGAGAGAAGGAATAGGGGGCTTTCTCCGTCCACTCCACACATCGAGCCAGTATTGCAGTGCCTCTGGAAACTGTGCTCTATGGGCGGCACGGTGGCGCAGCGGTAGAGTTGTTGCATTACAGCGCCAGTTTAGTTTAGAGATACAGCGCAGAAAAAGGCCCTTTGGCCCACCGAGTCTGTGCCATTCCCATATACTGACACTATACTACACACTAGGGACAATTTACAATTTTTACTGAAGCCAATTAACCTACAAACATGTACTTCATTGAAACCGGAGCTTCCAGAGAAACCCCACGTGGTCACGGGGAGAACGTACAAACTCTGTACAGACAGCACCTGTAGTTGGGATCGAACCCGGGTCTCTGGTGCTGCAAGGCAACAACTCAACCGCTGTGCCACTGTGTCGTCCTGTGGATGGAATATAAATTCATGTTAAATAACAAACTGCTCTTTGTTTTTAATTCAAACTTTCTACTGCAACGAAACAGCAAATAACATGCACTGATAGTACATTATTGGTTGTAAATGCTTGATGAAATAGTCAGTGTCAGCTATTGTTTTAGAATGGGCAGTGCTGGAGGCTGAGAGCATCACTGCACATTCAAGTTCACCTCTGTAGATCAAGGATGTGTCAGCGCTGGAGTTTTCACATCTCTTATTGGAGATAAAGAAATCCAGACCTATCATGTTCTTTGTTCATTCAGACAGCACTCACCTTATCAGACATTTCAGCACAGCTTTTTTCTTTTAATCTCTCTTCTGCTGGTTCCAGTGAACAGCTAGAATGGATGTTCCTCCCATGGATTATACAGCCTCTAATGTCATTAATTCGTATCTGCTCAGTCCAGACAGCGTGAGACACTTTCAGGGATCAGAAGGCCTCTTCCTGCCTCTCTGTTGTCGCTAAGTATGTAGCACACTCAAATCCATGTCAAGTTTACGGATTCAACCCTTTTCCTGGCATATCTTATGCGAGTCTGATGGTCCAGCTTTGTACAAAAAGGAGAATTAATGGTGAAAGAGATGCTAATCTGAATGCTGGGGTGAACATTACAAAAATCCTTAAAATAGTCACAAACCGCAATGCAATCACAAATGAATTTGTCAACTGATTTGTCTTATTGCTGTTTACTGAGCAGAAAATAGCAGACCTGTTTGCCTACAGGGAATATTACAATGAAAAAACTATACCTTGAAGGTGAAATGCGTTTGCCAGACTCAAGTGATGTGAAGTCGGATGTGTTTGAAATAAGAGGATTAAGATGAAAGAAACTGTTGCTCAGGACTCACCTGTATACTTGAAGCAACCTGCTCTAATCTCACTACACCCATGACAGTGTAGCCAGACACGGCCCATCGGGGAATTTTTACTGAGACCATTTTAACCAACAAACCAGCATGTCGTTGAGTTGTGGGAGTATACCGGAGCGCCGGAGCAGTGGAGTATGATATTGAATATAGCTCTTGGGGCGAACGGAATCAAGGAATATGGGGAGAAAACAGGAACGGGGTACTGATTCTGGATGATCAGCTATGATCACATTTAATGTTGGCGCAGGCTCGAAGGGCCGAATGGCCTACTCCTGCACCTATTTTCTATGTTTCTATGTTTCACCCTGAGGAAGCCCACGCGGTCACAGGGAGAACATGCAAACTCCACATCGGAGTACAGGAGCGAGATTGTTGATCTGATTGAATGGTGACAGAACTACAATCTCGCACTTAACGTTAGCAAGACCAAGGAGCTGATTGTTGACTTCAGGAAGGGAAAGGCCAGGGTCCATGAAGCTGTCTTCATTGATGGCTGGCCAGTGGGGACAGCCAGCAACTTCTATTTCCTGGCCTTGCATATCTCTCACGATTAACCCTGGGCCCAGTACATTGATGCAATCACAAGAAAAGCTCATCTACAAAGAGCAGGAATCCGCAAGAAATCACAGTGTTGTGGACGTAGCCCAGACCCACATGCAAACCCATGCCCCTTCCATTGACTCCATCTACACTTCATGCTGCCTTGGTAAGGCACCAGCATAATCAACGACTAATCTCACCCGGTTACTTCTTCTTCTCTCCTCTCCCATTAGGCAAGAGGTACAGAAGTTTGAGAAAGCACAACTCCAGATTCAAGGACAGCTTCTTCCCAGCTGTTATCAGACAACCAGCTAGAGAGCGGTCCTGACCTCCCATCTATCTCAGTGGGGACCTTCAAACTATCTTTAGTCGAACTTTGCTGGACTTTATCTTCCGCTAAATATTATACCTTTTATCCTGTATCTGTACACTGTGGACGGCTTAATTGCAGTAATGAATAGTCCCTTCGCTGACTGGATAGCATGCAACAAAAAGCTTTTTGCTCTACCTTGGTACACGTGACAAGAAAAAACAAAACTAAAACTAAACTATACTGAATTAATGCTTCTACCTCCTTCGAAGATTGCGGAGATTTTATATGTCACACAATGCTTCATCAAGCATCCACAAGCAAGGTAGAGAGGATACTGCCTCGACCCAAAACATCACCTATTTCTTTTCTCCAGAGATGCTGTCTGACCCGCTGAGTTACTCCAGCATTTTGTGTCTATCTTAGGATACTGCTTCTGTCAGGGTTGATGTAACAAGGCTTCAGGCTATAGTCGAAATTGCCTCGATACAGCTAACAGCAGCGTGTTAATGGGTGTCACAACGCACTGTTACCATTGTTCTTACAACCCTAACTAATTGTATTTTGTACAGTATTTTTAAAGTACAAAAATAGCTTAAAACATTTCATGGAAGTATAATGAATCTTAAACAGCAAGGTGAAGGAAGAATGATCTAAAGCTTGGTTAAATCGCTGCACATTATTGTCTTAAAGGAAGAGGTAGAGAAGCAAATGTTTTATAAGGGAAGTTCTAATTTCTAGTAGCTGAGACTATCTAAAGGCTGCCAATGACGATGTGAAGAAAATAAATCCTGGTACTCAAAGAAGCCTCATAGCTCCACTAACAAGGGTTCAGTCTTGTGTTCAAGAAGGAACTGCAGATGCTGGAAAATCGAAGGTACACAAAAATGTTGGAGAAACTCAGCGGGTGCAGCAGCATCTATGGAGCGAAGGAAATAGGTAACGTTTTGGGCCGAAACTCTTCTTCAGACTGAGGTGGGTGGCGGGGAGAAGGAAGGAAAAAGGAGGAGGAGCCCGAGGGCTGGGGGATGGGAGGAGACAGCTCAAGGGCTAAGGGAGGGGAGGAGGAGACAGCAAGGGCTAACAAAATTGGGAGAATTCAATGTTCATGCCCACCGGATGCAGGCTCCCCAAGTGGCATATGAGGTGCTGTTCCTCCAATTTCCGGCGTTGCTCACTCTGGCAATGGAGGAGACCCAGGACAGAGAGGTCGGATTGGGAATGGGAGGGGGAGTTGAAGTGCTGAGCCACCGGGATGTCAGGTAGGTTCTTGCGGACCGAGCGGAGGTGTTCGGCGAAACGATCACCCAACCTCCGCTTAGTCTCACCGATGTAGATGAGCTGACATCAAGAGCAGCGGATGCAGTAGATGAGGTTGGAGGAGATACAGGTGAATCTCTGTCGCACCTGGAACAACTGCTTGGATCCTTGAATGGAGTCGAGGGGGGAGGTAAAGGGACAGGTGTTGCATTTCTTGCGTTTGCAACGGAAAGTGCCCGGGGAGGGGGTGGTAGGGAAGGGAAGGGAAGGGGAGGGAAGGGAAGAATTGACAAGGGAGTTGCGGAGGGAGCGGTCTTTGCGGAAGGCAGACATTGGGGGAGATGGGAAGATGTGGCGAGTGGTGGGGTCACGTTGGAGGTGGCGAAAATGACGTAGGATTATTTGTTGTATGTGACGGCTGGTGGGATGACTGTGGAGTTTGCACATTGGATTACCTTGGGAAGCTCCAGTTTTCCACCTAAAAATATGTAGATTGGAAGTTAATAAACAACTCTAAATTGCCCCGGGTGTGTCTATGTGGTAGAAATTGGGGGTGGGGGAGAGGGGATAGGACAAAATGGGAATGTGGAGGGAATGGTTGTGATTGATGGTTGGCATGGACTCGGTGGGCCGAAGGGCCTGTTTCTACACTGTATTTCTAAACTAGGCTAAATAAAATAGGGTAGGATTAGTGGAAAAGTTGATGGTTGGTGGTTGGCACAGACGCGATGGGCCTAATGGACAGTTTTTGCGTTGTATCTGACTTTCTGTGACACAAAATCCCTCCAGAGCCAGGTTTGTAAAACGGGTGGAATGATTGGGGTGGAGCGCTGTTGCCGCAGTGGTGAATGGTGTAACCACAGGAGGATTTAAACATTCCGAGAAGGATTTTAAAGTTGAAATTCTTAACAATTTTAATTTGAATTTCTTAAAATAAATGTCTTACAATAGTAATTATTATGGTTGCTGCTCACTGTGTCATTCCCAGCACGGTTCAAAACCTTCAGGAACAGGGGGCGAAAAATGGAAATAAATAGTGTGAATCTAAGTGCAGTGATTACTGTACCTTGAACTGGTTAGTATAACCTCAAAAAAAGCATGCATAATTGCAGCACATTTCCAGGAAGGAAAATTGCTGGTGTGAGGATAGGAAGGTATTGATCTTCTTCGAATTATTCAGCCTCCAGAGGCACCCCTTAATGAAGTACAGCTTTCAACTGACCTCCACTAAACAATATGTCACATTGTTAAGTACAAAAGAACTCAAAGGTTGATGGGCTGGTGTTAGCGTGATTAGCTTGTTAAAAGCAAGGCTCCATTTTGCCGATCTGTGACTGAGTGAGATTGAGAGCATTGTCAATACTGATTTCACGCTCTGCTCTGTTGCTTGCAGGGGAGTATAAATGACTGGCTAACACAGCACAGCTGACAAGATACATTAGGCAACCCGTCGTGCCTCATGTTGCCGTTCAGGTACACCGTTTCTGATTGCTCTTTTGACAAGGTCATGAGTGAAATGGTCACTGTTTAGTTCGGTTTAATTTAGAGGTACAGCGCGGAAACAGGCCCTTCGGCCCACCGAGTCCGCGCCAACCAGCGATCGCTGCACACATACGCTATCCTACACATGCTAGGGACAAATTACATTTATACCAAGCCAATCAACCTACATACCTGTACGTCTTTGGTGTGTGGGAGGAAACCGGAGCATCTGAGGAAAACACACACAGGTCACGGGGAGAACGTACAAACTCCGTACAGACAGCACCCGTAGTCAGGATTGAACCCGGGTCTGTAAGGCAGCAATTCTACCGCTGTGCCACCATGCCACCATGGAGGAAACAAAAAGTAAATAAGCAGTATTTCCTTGCAACTGGAAGACGTAATTTTGACCAACAACTCAAGGTTAAAAAATATTCAAAATATCAGAGCCCCACTCTCCTGAATGTACTCTAGCCGAAATATTAATAGATTTTTTATGTGAGACTGAAGAATTTGTTGTACATTTCTACCTTTTTTTCTTTTTGTCGCGGTTAGTTTAGGTTTAGTTTTAGGTTCAGATCTATTATTGTCACATGCACTAAGGTATAGTGAAAAGCCTTGTTTTGCATGGGGTATTCAATCAAATCCAGTCATTAGAGTGCAGAGGCCTGCAATAATGAGCAGTGTGAGCAGCATCTCTGTTCCTGAACCAGAGAAGGTATTTTCCTTTTTTTGTCAATATCTTTCGAAAAAGACTTGGATCAGTGCAGCGACTTCACTAATAAATACATTTTGTAATGTTGTTATTTTTAATCGCAAGATAAGCATTAGATTCAAAAGAAAGGGTTGTTCTATATTCAACTCTCTATAGAGAAGAAATTCTGGTCATTTTAATTTCCCATTTTTAGTTTAAGTTTAGTTTAGAAATACAGCCCTTAATTTATAATATTTAACCAAACGGGAGTCATACGATTTCACTTTTGACTTTCTCATGATTTTGGATTCCCTTGCATATGGACTACAGCTCATGTTAAGACGGAGCTGTATTTAACTAATTTCATTAAGCCTCATGCGATTCACTACTTTGGGGAAGAAACCTAAAAAGGCACATCCTAAAGTTAGTTAGAAGTTAATTTTTTGACGGGGGAAAGCTGTTATAGATTGAAAATTGCTTGTAAATATCCAGCATCTCCAGCCAAAAACTCTACAGGAAATGATTGACTTCCTGCCGTATTCTTTGTAGTTTTGAGATTTGCTAGGTGATCAAGTGCATCCTGAGGAAACTTTGAGTGGTGATGTCTGAAGGCAATATATTAGATGTAAGATTATTTCCATAAGTTTCTAACTTTACACCCAAAGCCAGGAGACAACCCTTTGAATTACACACTTATGGCTCTGCTTAGCAGCACATGCCTAATTAAATGATCATTAGTTGGAAGTAGGTACTTCTTAAAGGAAATGGGATAGATTGTATGCGTATCTCTTGGATATCAGTAAATGTTACAGCCAGCTTCAGCTGAGCAGAAAATTGGATTTTGGATTTATTGGTTGATCTTTTTTAGCGAGAAAGGAAAGTTTCCATCCAGTATGTAGAACCATCTTACCACCTCTCCAGCCAAAACTCCAGCCTCATAGCATTGTAACGAAAGGACTGACCTGATCTCCCGGTTGCCAAACGCTTTAATTCCCCATCCAATTCCCACACTGACCTTTCTGTCCTAGGCCTCCTCCATTGCCAGAGTGAAGTTAAACACAAATTGGAGGAACAGTATCTCATATTTCGCTTGGGCAGCTTACAGTGGTATGAATATTGATTTTCCTAACCTTCGTAACCTGCAATCCCTCTCCCTCCATCCCTCCCCCACTCAAGTAATATCAGCTTCTCATTCTCACCTAGCAAACAGCTAACAATAACCTGTTTTCTTTATCATCGTTACTTTGTTGCATATCTTTCATTCATTTCTTCTATATCTCTCTGTATCACCGTCAATATCTCTCATTTCCCTTTCAGGTAACTCTCAGTCTGAAGTAGGGTCTCGACCTGAAATGTCACCCATTCCTCTTCTCCAGAGATACTGCCTGTCCCGCTGAGTTACTCCAGCATTTTCTGTCTATCTTTGGCTTAAACCAGCATCTGGAGTTCCTTCCTACATGTAACAATTGTATTGCTTGTGCCGACCGTGAGCACTGCAACTCTAAGTTTTTGCTGTTCTTCCATTTTGTTGTGATCACGGGCAGCACTACATTCTGTGGGAATCGAACATTTAATCCATTCAGTAACCCACTTCTGCACAGGGATAAACATGTCCGGTTCAAGTGGCCCACAAAGTCACCAACTTGAACAACTGTATGTCGTGTTTTTGAGGGGAAAATTACAAAGTGCTGGATTATCAATATTACAAAGTGCTAGATTATCACAGATATGCTAGCAAAGATGATATAAAAATGCTGCATGCTTTGAGTCTGTAGAACAGTCTCTTGCTTGACTGTTGTCCTCGTCTGACAAGTTAGCGCAAATAAACGAGCAGTTAACTGTCACGTCCCGTAAATTCATATGCTCATAAGTTGGAGGAACAGAATTAAGCCATTCGGCCCATCAAATTCATATGCTCATAAGTTGGAGGAACAGAATGCGTAAGCCATTCTGAGGAAGGACCCATCAAGTCTATTCCACCATCTGGGATGTCAGGAATAATGGCTGGATATCTTTTCCTCTCGAATTTCCCCATTTAAGGGGTTGGACAGGCTTGCTGTTGGGGAAGTCCAGGACAAGGAGTCACAGCTTAAGGATAAGGGGGAAATCCTTTAAAACCGAGATGAGAAGAACTTTTTCCCCGTAACCACTGACACCCATACTAATCAAAGATGGCCACAAAATGCTGGAGTAACTCACCAGGCCAGGCAGCATCTCTGGGTAGAAAAAAATGGGTGACATTTTGGGCCAGCCATTCCTTCTCTCCAGAGATGCTGCCTGTCTCGTTGAGTTACTCCTGCATTTTGTGTCTATCTTTGCTGTAAACCAGCATTTGCAATTCCTTCCTACACATTTCGCCTGCTCCCACCCATACTAATCAAATGTAAATTATGTAAATTATTCTGACAGGAGCCCCTCTATTCAAAGACCCGCCTTTTGTGACATGCCCTCTTCTCACTGCTACTGTTGGGTAGGAGGTACAGAAACCTGACTTCCCACACCACTACGACCATGAACAGCTACTTCCCCACAGCTATCATGTCCCTGAACATAGTTGCACAACCCACATAACCTCAGCAGTAGAAACCTATGGTCGACCTCTTCCACTGCGGTGGACTTGTTTTCTAATTGTGTGTTGTGCTAATGTCTTGTTTATATTATCTTGTTTATACAGTCTTTCTTTTAGAAATGTTATGTACAATTTATGTACAGTTGGCTTTTGTGTGCTTGCCTGAGTCTGTGTATGTGTCTGTGATGCTCTTGCAAGCAGGTTGGTAATTGTACCTGCAGCTCACTGGACTTGCACATATGACCGTAAACTCAACTGGACCTGACGCCTTGGTAAATAGTGAAGAATATGGCACAACACGGCACAGCATGGCAAGGGTGGCACGGTGGTGCAGCGGTAGAGTTACTGCCTAACAGTGCCAGAGTCCCAGGTTCAATCCTGACCATGGGTGCTGTCGGTGTGGAGCTTGAATGTTTTCTCCGCGACTGCATGATTTGTCCCCAAGGTCAGCCCATACTCCAAAGACGTACAGGTTTGTAGGTTGATTGGGATTGGTGAAGATTGTAAATTGTCCCTAGTGTGTAGGATAGTGTTAGTGTGTGGGATGATCGCTGGTCAGCACAGACTTGGTGGCCAAAGGGCCTGTTTCCATGCTGTATCTCTAAACTAAACTAAACTAAACTAAACTAAACTAAACTAAACTAAACTAAACTAACAGCAGAATGAAGGAGGGAGTAATGTCCAAGATTCAATGGCATTGTAGTGATGCGGCACGGTGGCACAGCGGTAGAGTTGCTGCCTTACAGCGAATGCAGTGCCGGAGATGGGGTTCGATCCTGACCATGGGTGCTGTCTGTACGGAGTTTGTACGTTCTCATCATGACCTGTGTAGGTTTTCTCCAAGATGTTAGGTTTCCTCCCACACTCCAAAGACATACAGGTTTGATGGTTAATTGGCTTGGTAAATGTAAAATTTGTCCTTAGTGTGTGTAGGATAGTCTTAATATGCGGGGATCGCTGGTTGGCACAGATCCGGTGGGCCGAAGGGCCTGTTTCCGTGTTGTATCTCTAAACTAAACTAAAGGGCTGTGATGGATGAGGTGTGGGGTAGGAGAGACTTCCTGTATCTGCAGGGGTCAGGAAGCCCACCAGATGCAGGCTCAGATAGCAGTGGGAGAAGAGAACTGCGCAGATCAGCGCCAGGAGTCAAGCTACCCACTGACTCACACAACTATCTCGACTACACTTCTTCCCATCCTGCTTCCTGCAAAGACTCTATCCCCTATTCCCATTTCCTCCGTCTATGCCACATCTGCGCCCAAGATGAGATGTTCCATACTAGAACATCCAAGATGTCCTCATTCTTTAGGGAATGGGGGTTCCCCTCTCCTATCATAAACGAGGCCCTCACTCGTGTGTCCTCAGTACCCCGCAGCTCTGCTCTTGCTCCCCATCCCCCTCGTCGCAACAGAGACCCCCTAGTCATTTTCCCATCTCCACCTCTTTACACCTGCCACAGAGACCATTCCCTCCGCAACTCCCTAGTTAATTCATCCCTTCCCACCCAAACTACCCCCTCCCCAGGTACCTTCCCCTGCAACCACCGAAGATGCAACACCTGTCACTATACCTACTCTGTCCAGGGACCCCGACAGAGCTTTCAGGTCAGGCAGAGATTCACTTGCACCTCCTCCAACCTCATCTACTGTATCCGTTGTGCAAGATGTGGACTCTTATACATCGGCGAGACCAAACGCATGTATAATCATTCCGATCATTTTGCGGAACATCTTCGCTCAGCCCGCGTGAACCAACCTGATCTCCCGATTGTTGGGCCTTTTAATTCTCCTTCCCATTCCTACACAGACCTGGCCTCAGTCTCCTCCATTGTTATAGTGAGGCTAAACACAAATTGGAGGAACAGCATCTCATATTTCACTTGGGCAGCTTACAGCCCAATGGTATGAATATTGATTTCTGTCACTTCAGGTAGCCCCGGCATTCCCTCTCTCTCTATCCCTCCCCCACCCTAGTCACTCTGGCTTCTCACTTTTCACCCTACAGACAGCTTACAGTGGCCTGTTTCCTTTATCATCGTTACTTTTTAGCTAATCTTTCATTCATTGTGCTTTATCTCTCCACATTACCATCTCTATCTCTCGCTTCTCTTATCCTTAACCAGTCTGAAGAAGGGTCACCACCCGAAACGTCACCCATTTCTTCTCTCGAGAGATTCTGCCTGTCCCGCTGAGTTACTTCAGTTTTTGGTGTCTATCTTCGCTTTAAACCAGCATCTGCAGTTCCTTCTTACACACATCAAGCTCCCAGATACTCCAAGACCAAAATTATTGACCAAGGTTATCAAATGCCACAGAACACAAACTGCATCACTGGCCTCTGACATCAATTGCATCACTGCTCGATTCACCACTAGCAAAAAATGTTGCCTAAAAAAACAAAGAAGATGATATCCTAACAATATCCCATTCAAAACGTCCTTGGTCTATGCCCTCCATTCAATGTCTCCATCCTCTCTTCAAAACTGTGATGCTTAATCTCGTCTATCGATTTAGTTGTTCTTTGGTGCACTTACTTCAGGGCCTAAATAACTATCCCACCTCTATAGCAAAACACAATGTGCTGGCTCTACAGATGCTGCCTGACCCATTGAGTTCTTTCAGCACTTTGTGTTTTGCTAAAGGTCTAACATCTGGGGAGTCCAGAACCAGGGGTCACAGTTTTAGAATAAGTGATAGGCCATTTAGGACTGAGATGAGAAAAAACTTTTTCACCGAGAGAGTTGTGAATCTGTGGAATTCTCTGCCACAGAAGGCAGCGGAGGCCAATTCACTGGATGTTTTCAAGAGGGAATTAGATTTACCTCTTAGGGCAAACGGAATCAAGGAATATGGGGAGAAAGCAGGAACAGGGTACTGAATGGCCTACTCCTGCACCTATTATTCTATGTTTCTATCTTCAGTTCCTTGAGTATCTTCTTCCTCTTATTTGTACAAAACCACTTCCCCCATGCTCCACCAAGCAGTTGAAGTTAACACAAAGCCTCCCGCTGTCTTGTCTATTGGAAGGTCACACTTGTCCATCCACTAGACTCCAACCAGCCGGGTAGCACTATTTAACAGCAATTGGTGCAGACCAGAAAATCAAGTTCTAATCCAATTAATACCGTTAATCAATTGACATTTATACTCTCTTTGGCAGACTCCGATTTATACACTGAGTATTTGAGTGATTGTTTCTAGTATTTGATTTCCTGAGTTATTAAATAGAGGTAATCCAGTTATTAATGAGTATTCCCATTTTGGCTGATAGGATATAAAGAAATTAAACACTTCTCTCATCATGCAAAACGTGCAAAACTTTACCAGTTAATCTTTTTTTAGTGCTGATGCCACATACTTGATGTCCTTCTGCTCATCCATCACCTACCTTTATCTCACTAAGTGCATACCTGCCATGCTTGTGTCTAGATAGAGAGTGCTGAAAGGAGCAGGTCATTTCATGCTCATTGTCTTGGTTCAGATATAAAGAATAGGGACTTGGACAAAGTGCTAAAAGGCCACAGACACTTGAGGCGCCACCCTCCCCATATGAACTAACACCTTTAGGTAAAAGGAGTAGGGGAACAGTTTGGGAGGTAAAAAAAACCCAGCAAATGCATTATCCACATAATTTTACTAAAGATTCCCGATAAGAAAATATTTTTGCCACCCAGTCACACATTGAAGGTACTTTGTGAATAATACAGTTAATCTACAATATGTGTCATTCTGTCCATGTCATTGGGGTTTGAATTTGCCCTGTGGAAGCTCTTTCCTTTGGATAGCTGTGATTTCAGCTAAGGGATTGGAATAATTACAGTAGCAACACTTAGTGAACTTGCCAACTTGAAGATATCACTTGTCTGACTGAGACTGGTGATCAGGATCCATTAAAAACACAGTAAACAAGATAGGCATGAGCTCGGCAGGGAGCGTGGAAAAATGTTTGGATTACATTGCATTTATTTTAATGCTGGGGATCTGATGGGTAAGGCAGATGAACACATGGCTTCTGGGGCATTATAGGTATGGAATATATACTTCAGCTAGGCCTTTGGTAAGGTTCTGCATGGTAGGCTGCCCTAGAAGGTTACTCAAGTCAAGTCAAGTCACACTTATTTATATAGCACATTTAAAAAACAACTCTCGTTGGCCAAAGTGCTTCACATTTGTCATAAGAATAGCACAACAAAACAAACTACATACATATATACATGTAGCCCTCACTCAGAGGACGTCAGGAAAGGCTTGGTAGTATAGATAAGTCTTTAGTCTTGACTTAAAATAGTCGATGGAGGGGGCAGTTCTGATGGGAAAGGGGATGCTGTTAAATCATGTGGGATCCAGAAATACCTCTGAGTCTGAAGAAGGGTCTCGACCCGAAATATCATCCATTCCTTCTCTCCAGAGATGCTGCCTGTCCCGCTGAGTTACTACAGGTTTTTGTGTCTATCTCCAGAAATACCTAGCCAATAGAATACATAATTAACTTCATAGTAGGAAGCAGATTTTGGTGGTAGTTTCTCAGACTGGATGCTTGTGATTTTTTGGAATGCCTCCTGGATTTCTGGCCTTTTCTGACGTTTAAAGCGATATGCTGGAGTTTGACGGAGATTAAAGTGTACGAGTCTGAGAAGAAGGTCGGATATACCTTATTGCTTTTCCTCAACAATAAAGAAACTATTAATCAAAAGGCTGTGTTTTATGAAGATTTATCTGTAAAGAAGCTCTGAATGTCTCATGGAGAGCTCACATGCGTATTACGACATTCTCCTTAACCATGTCATCTACTTTAGTGGCTAGAGGGAGTAATCTCTTGCACTATATAAAAATCTGCCGCTCCACTGGGTACATTATTGTTTGTCATCTATATTAATGATCTGGATCAGAATATATAAGGCACGATAAGTAAATGTGCACTAAAATAGGTTGTTGTGAATATGGTGGTCAAGGATTGCAGCAGGATAGTGATCAGCTGGTTGTGAGCTGCAGAATGGTCATTGGAATTTAATGCAATAATTGTGAGGTGTTGCATTTTGGGAAATCAAACCAGGGCAGGACTTTCACAGAGAACAGCAAGGGCCTGGGTAATGTTGCAGGGCAGATGGATCTAGAGTACAAGTACATAATTCTCTGCAAGAGGCATCGCAGATAGATAGCATGGTGGAGAAGATTTTGGGCATGCTCGTCTTCATCATTCTGAGAACTGACGTTGGGACGTTATGTTCCAGTTGCACCAGATGCTGGTGAGACTGCATTCTGTGGTCACCCTTCTATAAGAAAGAAGACATTAAGGTGAAATGAGTGCAAAAGAGATTTATGTTGCCAGGACTCGAGGGCCTGAGGTGTAGGGGCAGGTTGAGCACTTTATTTCCTGGAGTGCAGGAGAAAGAGTGGTAATCTTATAGAGGTGTATAAAATCATGAAGAGAATAGATCGAATGATGCACAGAGTTTTATTTTGAGAGTATGGAGTTCAAGGACTAGATAGAAGGCAAGGCGACAGAGGAAAGATTTAATAGGAACCTGAGGGGCAACATTTTCACATAGAGAGTGGTGCGTATATGGAACAAGTTGTCATAGGAAGTTGTTGAGGCAGATACAATAACAATATTTAACAGAAACTTTGACTGGTACACTAATAAGAAACGTTTAGATATGGGCCAAACATGGGGAAATGGGATTAGCTTAGACAGGGTATTTTGTTTGGCATGGAACAGTTGGGCTGAAGGGCCAGTTTCTCCATTATATAGCTCTATGACTCAAATGTTGTTATTATTGCCACACAATACTTCAATAACAATGAACACAACAAAACACAGGAGAATGAAGCAAATAAATTTAAAAAAAAGACCCTATTTATTTATTGCATATAGTTGTTAATGAATGTTTTTTTTTCCAGATTCCATGTTGTAGATAAGTAATTGTAATGGTTCATCTGCCGTATGGTCTATTCTTTTGGGATATCTGTGCTGTCTTCTGAAAAGCAATAATATTTCTCATAGGAAGAGAAAATAAGCAGATGTAACTTAATGTTCTGGTAAACACCATGGAGTCACTGAGGCAATCAGAATTCTGTTATTTTGGCTTGCCAAGGTACAAGGTGACATTGAGCTAACCTTTAATACATGGATGCCTTCCAGTTTATTAAACTGCATGTTAGCTTGACTCAGTTGGAAGATGTCTTGCCTTTGGGTCAGAAAACCTAATGTGACCTTGAGCTAAGACTAATATGTAATCTAAGATGAAATTTGTTGTAGTAATAAGAAGATTCTGTACTGAGGCGGTACTGCCTTTCAGATGGCTGGTTAAACTGAAATTCCATCTATCTGTTCACATTGATGTTCAATAAAATAACTAAAGAATAGTCCTTCTCTGGTTAAAATACCTCTGACAGCCAGTGACATTTCAACAAATTAACTTGTTATTTACCTCATTGTTCTTTGTGAGCAATTGGTTGTGCAGAATAATTACGTTTGTCCATGATTCACCGGTGTTATTTAAAATAATGAATTGCAGGAGGATTTTCAAATGTTGTAAAGTGAAATGCCGTTCAGATCCTTTGTAGTTTGTTGAATAAATGAACTAAAGATATTTAAACCTGATTTCATGTCCTAGATATATTGATCCAGTTCCAAAGAGCAAGGTGTGAAATACCAGCTTTGTAAAGCTGAGAAGCTATAACTCAGACATTGTGCTGGTGGGGGAAAGATGAAAGTGAATTCCATTGCACAATAATCCCTCTCTAATGCAAACAAGATCCTCAGGGTCTGGAGTGCAAATATTGGAACTACATATTGGATTAAAGTCTCACTACTTCACTAGAAAACAATTCCTGAATAAGATATGCTGGTTGCTACATTGCAAGGATGTTTTAAAGTGAATAAGGTCCAGTGCTCATATCCAGTTTCAGCCAATTTGAAGATCTTACCTGGTTAAATGAGACAAAAATGTTGCCATGCTGAGTTAGGTGAGAGACTAAGTGATTTGACATTCCAAAGTGTAGTTGAGCTGAAGTCTGTCCCAAAGATTTTCTTGGTGAATGCGTTAGAGTGAAAAACACAAAGGTATCAACTTCATTTAACTACAAACGAAGAACCATTTATACTCCAGCCATTCCCTCTTCTTCCCTTTCCTGTTGGGAAGAAGATAGAAAGGCTTGAAAGCATGTACAACCAAACTCAGGAATAACTTCTTCTCTACTGCTTACTGAACTGTCCTCTCACAAGATAAGTCTTCAGTCCCCATCTCCCATTCAACCTCACTGTGGACACAAAGTACTGGAGTAACTCAGAGGGCCAGGCAGCATCTCTGGAGAACATGGATAGGTGATGTCGGGATTTGACTGAGGAAGGGTCCCGACCTGAAACGTCACCCATTCCTTCTCTCCAGAGATGCTGCCTGTCCTGCTAAGTTACTCCAACATTTTATGTCTTTCTTCACTTTAAACCGGTATCTGCAGTTCCTTCCTACACGTCACCTATCTATGTTCTCCAGAGATTGACCCAGCCTGACCCAGCGAGTTACTCCAGCATTGTGTGTCCTTTTGTGTAAACCAGCAAAGCAGTTCCTCGTTTCTACCTCATTGTGTTCCTTGCACATTTTTGTAACTGCACTTTCTCTGAAAACTCTAACATTGTAATGCTGTAGCACTTATATTCATCACTCTGGTATTTATCTCATTGCATTACCTGTGATACTAGTGAATGGTGTTATTGTGCTCATGCATAGTATGATCTGACAAGATAGTGTGCAAAGTGTTTTACTGTATGTCAGTGCATGTGACAATTATAAACCAATACCATATTTCTAATATAACCATGGGTACACAAAATGACAAACTGCATCTCAAAATTAAAAAAATATATATCACTGTTTTACCAAATTATTGTTTTGCAAATTCATCAAACATAGCGAAGAACAACAAATGGTAAAGCATTTTGTTTAAGAAGGAACTGCAGATGCTGGAAAATCGAAGGGACACAAAAAAGCTGGAGAAACTCAGCGGGTGCAGCAGCATCCATGGAGCAAAGGTAAAGCATGGTAAATGGTAAATGGCAAAGCATATTATTTATTGCAAAATTGAAATATTAGATAGGTTTGTGTGGGCACTGAATGCTTGGCAGCTGGGGATGTATGCAAGCAAGGAAGAGAGTGATCTGCCTTTTGTTTTTAACATCAATGCTTTGAATTTTGACTAGTTTAAACAAATGACCGTATTAAACTAAATTTTAAAAACGATTTCCTACATTCTGAATAAGCTATTTATGCGTTTATAAGTTTGCAAAGATGTGAAATAGGCATATTTATAGCCAGAGTCACAATTCGTGATGGTCATTATTTTTAAGTGCCATTGTTGGAACAAATGAATATATTTGAATATTTATTTGTATTGTTCCCATGTATTTGCGAGAACTAATTTTGTTTCTTTTGGCTGGAAATCTGACTTTCAAAGGTGATTTATATGTCCCCATGAACAGTCAACTCTGTATTTTGGTCCATCATCAGCTTTTATCGGACATTTGAGCACGTTGGAATGTTTTTCTATGCTCCAGCATTAAATGGTTGCATGATTATTGGGGCAGCATACAGGTATACAGTCAACAATGGGGCATGTACACTAGCCAGTGACCTCTGAGCAATATTCAAACCTGGCAATAGTTACTCCAGGAATTTGTGTGAGGAATTCTTGGTGGCTGGACCTTACATGTCAGTGCAGACTTCCAACTGGTAGAGGAACCATGTAAATGTGCTGAAACAAGGCAAAAAAGTGAATACAGCATTGTGTGTGAAGCTATACCATGCTCTTTGGCCTGGCTGGAGCTGTTAAAGACTGTAAAAAAAAAGCTTAAAATGCTTAATATGCTCGTGAGACATTGAAAAGCATTTCATATTGTAGAAGATAAACAAAATTAAAACTTTAAAATTGGCTGAAAGTCTGTAAAACAGTTTTAAACATCTGTAATAGGCACAAAATGCTGAGTAACTCCGCGGGTCAGGCAGATCTGGAGAAAAGGAATACGTGACGTTTCATGCCGAGACCTTTCTTCCAAAACATCACCTATTCCTTTTCTCCAGAGATGCTGCCTTATCAGCTGAGTTACTCTGGCATTTTGTGTCTATCTTCAGTGTACACCAGCATCTGTAGTTTCTTCCCACACGTTTTAAACATCTTTTAAATGGTTTTAAAATGGAAAGTCTTTAATAGATTTTGAAAATTTTTGAAATAAAATTTAAAAGATTATTTTTCAATTAAGAACCATTCAAAGCAGTTCTGAGTCACCAAATATTTGCCCGATACCCTTGGTTTATCTCAAAAAATGTGCTGTAAAAGGTGTGATGAGTTTTCAATGGAAGCATTCTCAGTTGAACGTGGCATCAGACATTTTGCAAACAGGTGCCATAAAAATTGGGGAGAAAGGTTAATTACACATCCTCTTGCTTGTTGCAGATCCTTTGGTGAGCATGAAATATGAATACAGAACCCTAGAAATTGGATTTCACTATCTTTTTTGTGTTCTAAACTTACACTGGTTACCATGTCAACATATAAACCATGTAACCATATAACAATTACAGCACGGAAACAGGCATCTCGGCCCTTCAAGTCTGTGCCGAACACTTATTTCCCCCTAGTCCCATCTACCTGCACTCAGACCATAACCCTCCATTCCTTTCCCGTCCAAATACCTATCCAATTTTTTTATTTTTTTTTAAATTCTTTTTTTAACCAACACTGGTTAATTTTTTTTCGAAAACAAATCATGAGCAAGGGAATGAATGTTTGAAAGTATAACAGGCAGCGGGACAGGCAGCACCTCTGGAGAGAAGGAATGGGTGACGTTTCAGTCTGAAGAAGGGTCTCGATCTGAAATGTCACCCATTCTCTCTCTCCAGAGGTGCTGCCTGTCCCGCTGAGTTACACCAGCATTTTGTGTTACCTTCGATTTGACCCAGCATCTGCAGCTGTTTCCTACGCATGATGTTGCAGGGAAGACCCCTTCGAGTTAATGGAAGAGGTCTAGCATTCTCATCCGCGTGTTAAATGCCAGGTGGGAGTTCCTGTGTGGGCTGGACTGGGTCAGGAGACCAGTTAGTGCCAATAATACGAGCCTGGCAGAAGGTGCCTCCAGCTGTCTCTGACAGGTGTGATAATCCCTATTCATTTGAGTATGGATGCAATAATGCAAGATTTGTCAGGATGAGCTGTAAACAGTTATCTGAGCCATTTCAACAATTGAATTAGAAATTAATTCATTATGATCAGTATTATGATTAGTGCAGGTGATCCTGCACAGAAGAATGTGAATGATTATTAAATGTCACTTGTACTCGCTCAGCTGGTGAGCAATGTTGAGGATGGAGATGGTAACTTTGTCTGGCCTGTGGACAATAATGCAGCTGACTCCTTATAAAAAAAGTATCTCTCTATCAAGGAGTGCCTCCTTCCTTGGCTGTGCTGGGAAATTAGGCTGGTTTTCATGTTCATACGTTATAGGAGCAGAATTAGGCCATTCGGATCATCAAGTCTACTCCGCTATTCAAGCATGGCTGATCTATATTTCCCTCTCAACTCCATCCTCATGCAGTCTCCCCGTAACCTCTGACCCTTACTAATCAAGTGTTCTGTTGGAACTGTTCCCTCAGCTTCTATCATCTTCCTGCTCCTCATTATTCCGCTCTGCATCAACTGAGCTTCACATCCTTCAGGCTCTGGGTTTTCCTCGGCACTGGAATCACTTGTGGCTCTCGTTGTAAAAGCATTCAGTAGTCATAGATTGGGAGTTGGGGACAGGACGGAGGGATGTGGGATAGCTCTCGCAATTCAGGATCACTGCCTCCAGGCCGTGCTGGCCTGGTGGATAACTGCTTCTTGTGCTTCATCATGAGGGCATTTCTTGGTGGTGCCCATTGATGGTGTGGAAACCCTCTCTTTACAGGGCAAAGCCCATGTCGTAAAAGGCAGACAAGCATTTGCCTTATAACGCCAGAGACCCGGGTTTGATCCTGACTACAGGTGCTGTTTGTACAGAGTTTGTACATTCTCCCTGTGACCGTGCGGGCTTTCACTGGTTGTCTCCCACATTCTAAAGACGTACAGGTTTATAGGTTAATTAGCTTTGGTAAAATTGCAAATTCTCCCTAGTGTGCAGGATAGTGCCAGTGTACGGAGTGATTGCTGATCAGTGCAGACTCAGTGGGCTGAAGGGCTTGTTTCTGAGCTGTATCTCTAAAGTCTAAAGTCTAACTGATGCCTCTGTGCCAGGTACTTTAGTTCAATCATAACCTCCAGAGATAACAGTGTGGAGTTTGCACATTTTCCTCGTGATCACAAAGGCTTCCTTTGAGTATTCTAATGTGTAAGGCAGTTGATGAGAACGTGGGATAACATAGAGCGAGTGTGAACAGATGACCAATGGTCAGCATGGACTCAGTGGACCATTTGGCTATTTCCATGTTCTATATGTAAACTAAAGCTACTCTGATTTCCTCCTAGATCTTAAAGATTTGTGGGTTGGCTGGTTAATTGGCTATTATAACCTACCACTAACCAGCAGGTGAATTATGTGTTGAGGGGAATGTGGGCAGAACAGATTGCAGGGAAAATTAGAGGGGGAATGAGCTGGCAGAGTGCTTGTTAAAAATTGCAGCATGATCTTGATGGGTTGGCCAGGTGGGCTGAAGAATAGTTGATACAGAGAAATGTGAGTTCTTGCACTTTGGAAAGTCTAACATGGGAGGGACCTACGCAGTGAATGGTACGGCTCTGGAAAGTGTTGTAGAGAAGAGCAAAGATCCTATAGCAAGCAAGATAGTGCACTCCTGCTAAAACCAATGGGCTGACGTGTAGTACGCTACGGAGCGGAACGTCAGCCTTTTCGTCGGCCATTTCAGTAAACCCGACCCGACCTGACTTTGTATATCCTTCTCGCAGTCTAATCAACGTTGCGAGGGAACAGTTTATGTGTGTGATATAGTGTTAGACCCATTATCCATAATTCTGTTAATTCATAATTCTGTTATTTTTTGTTAATTATTAATATGTCAATAAATTATAATTCTGCTAAGTCTCTTTTTTTAATGTTTTCTTTTTTTTAAGTTTAAAAAAAATCTACTTTTAAATGGCTCATGTGCTGTGTTTGAGTCGATGTTTGTATTAAACTTGCACTCTGTAATTAATTTGATCACATTGTTCACAAGATGTGGATGCCATGGCCAAAGCAAAGATAGGAGTGCGGAAACAGAAGCCGGTTACAGTAATGGGGCTGAAGATTACCCATGAATCTGCCCATGCCTTACTATGTCTTTTTCGTCGAGTGCACTATCTTGCTTGCTATAGGATCTTTGGAGCAGAAGGATCTAGGAGTGCAGGTACATAATTTCTTGAAGGTGACATCACGGATAGATGGGACGGTCAAAAAGGCTTTTGGCACATTGGCCTTCATTGTATTGAGCATAAAGGCTGGGAGGTCATGTTGCAGTTGTATAAGACGTCGGTGAGGCTGCATTTAGAGTGTTGTGTTCTGTTCTGGACACCATGTTATAGGAAAGATGTTGTTAAGTTGAAAAGGGTACAGAGAAGATTTACAAGGATGCTGCCAGGTCAAGAGGGTCTGAGATATAGGGAGAGGTTGAGTAGGCTGGATTTCCTTGGAGCGCAGGAGGATGAGGGGTGATCTTCTGGAGGTATATAAAATCATGAGAGGAATAGATCAGGTAGATTCACAGAGTCTATTGCTCAAAGTCGGGGAATCAAGAACCAGAAGGCATAGATTTAAGGAGAAGAGGGAAAGATTTTATAGGAATCTGAGGGGTAACTTTTTCACGCAAAGTGTGGTAGGTGTATGGAACGAGCTGCTGGAGGAGGTAGCTGAGGCAGGGACTATCGCAACGTTTAAGAAACAATTAGCCAGGTACATGGAAAGGACAGGTTTAGAGGGCTACGTTCCAAATGCAGGCAAGTGGGACTAATGTAGATGGGACATGCTGGTCGGCGCGGGCATGTCGGGCCAAGAGGCCTGTTTCCACAGTGTATGCCTCCATGACTCGAAGAGTTCAATGGCTTCTTCCTACGTCATTAGGAAATATGGAAATACTGCCCAAGGTGCCACTACTGAAATATACTGAATATGGAATACTGCCCAAGATGCCACTTTCTTACTGAAAACAAAGGAAATGTTATGGTCTTTGCCTGAGTGCACTGCATGAATAACCTCTCTATATTTTTTTTAAATTTCAACTAGACTTTATTCAGGTAATAAATATATACAATACATGAACCATGCAAAGAATTCATCTGACATTTTCGGAGGCTATACAAACATTCAATACAGTTTGCATACATTTCTCAAATTTCACAAATTTATCCCCCACCCTTGCCACTCATGACATGGAATCCCTTCCCTTATTTTGAGGGGCGTCTCCACCACACCCTGCCCCCCATGTCCAGCAGTGGAAGGACCTTAGACTGTATCCTCCCCCATACTGTGATTAACAGCAAATAACGAGGTGAGGCTCCTGCTATTACTCCTACTAAATTATTATTGGTGCTTTGAAAGATCCAGTTGGGAAATAAAATGAATATTGACTTTCATAAAGAGATCAGTCCAGGCCCGAGAACATGTTTGAAGGCCTTGCCACAGCCCTCTGCACTTACAGTAGCTGTGAAAACAGGTCTGGATCATCAAGCTCTGCAAATATGCTTATTATCAGGCCGAGGGAAAATGTTGTGGCTCTGCACTCTGTGGGAGTAGAGAATTTACCTTTGTTTTCTGCCCTAGTCATTGATCCAAACCCATGGTGATTAATGACCATGACAAGAAGGAACAGACAAAAACAGACAAAGGAACTATAGATAGACACTAAAAGCTGGAGTAACTCAGCGGGACAGGCAGCATCTCTGGAGAATGTCCCATTCATTCTCTCCAGAGATTGCTGCCTGCCCGGCTGAGTTACTCCAGCTTTTTGTGTCTATCTTCGGCATCTGCAGTTCCTTCCGACACAAATAAGCTGGTTTAAACTGAAGATGGACACAAATACTGGAGCATCTCAGCTGGTCAGGCAGCATCTGTGAAGAAAAGGAATAGGTGACGTTTCGGGTCGAGACCCATCTCATGCAGAGTCCCAACCTGAAACGTTACCTATTCCTTTTCTCCAGAGATGCTGCCTGACCCGCTGAGTAACTCCAGCATTTTGTGTCTAAGTCCAGCAACAGATTGTTTCGTGTGATCACCGCAGATAAATGAAACATGAAACATCCCTCACAGTTGCTGCACATTCTGGGGACTATGGAAGGGTCTGAGCAACCTGCAGTCAGTGCTGAAACTGCTCAGTCAAGTCTCCTGATATCAGCAGCATGTCGTTTAAATTGCAGTAGAAACAGCTCCTAGTTATCCTGCCACGATTCAGTGACAGACCCATATTGCACCCCAACGCTGCAAATTTTGGCAATTAGAACAGTAATAAGCATTGTATGATTAATGAGGTCTTTCAATACCAGAATAATATCATACATGCTAATGTGAATAATTTATGAGAGTGTCTGGTTCAATTTTCTAATGTCCACTATTCTGCCTAGTATGTTGCGAGGGTAAATGTACGCTGGATTTAGTCTGTTTATTCCAGATACAATGCAGGTATTATATGTGATGCAATTTCTAGGCATTAGTCCAATTTCCAGCCCGACGAGGAAACAGCTGAACAATGGCAAAGCGCTGACAGCATCTTTGGGATTTCTGTGTTCACGTGTACATGTGCAAATTCCCAAAGCAGCTGAAATTACCTCTGTGATGTTGGCATTTTACCAAATATCCTCGCAGAACCTGGCCATCGGCATGTTCATGTTAATGGGAGAGAGAGGCTAGGAGATTAACTCATGCCGTGTAGAAAGTGTAAAGCAGGAGACGTGGGCTGGAGTGAGAATCTTTCTGACGTCGGAGAGAGCAGAAATATTTCTATGGTCAAAGCGATGAACTGACTTGCCAAGTACAGCCTTTCACAAAGTTACAGCTATTTCACAAATTTTTGGCTTTATCCAGTAAATCGATCTTCAAATGCCATGCGCTACTGACAGCAAAAGTGACTTGAACACCATGTAATGTACCACTCCTTCCTCCCACACCCATGTTTATCAGTTGCATTGATATATAGCCTTCATCGTTTCACGCCATCCCCATGGAGTGCTGCAAGTCAGGCTGCACACACTCTCAGCTATACAAATGTACAACATTCACTGGCACACATCCTTCTTTCGCTCAGAGAGTAGTCCGTATCTGGAATGAGCTGCCCGAGGAAGTGAGAGGAGCTGATACAATTACGACTTTTGAAAGACATTCGGACAGATATACGGATAGGAAGGGTTTAGCCCAAAAGGTCAACTTGATCGGCATGGGCAGAAAGGGCCGCAGGGCTTGTTTCCCTTGCTGTATAGCTCTATGAATCTATGACCTTATCTATTGCTCTCTGATTCTAATATTACATGTTTGCAGCTATATCTGAAACATTATTGCCATTGAATGCTGTTGAGATTTTCAGCAATATGTCTCCATACTATCTGTAAACTACTCTATCCTGTACCAAGAGCTTAAGCTTAATGTACTATATTGAAGCCTCAAGTTATGCTTTTTCACACGTGGGAACATTCTTTCTGCATTCACTTTAATAGCTTTCGTAGCTTTTCAGAACCTCTATTAGATTACTCCTCTGTTCACTTTTCTTGAAGGAAAAGCGATTAAGTCCGTTTATCCTTTACAGCTATATACTCTTGCATTTCCAGTATCAGCCTCATAAATCTTTTTACCACCTTCTCCACTGCCTTGATATTCTTCCCATAATGTAGCAACTAGAAATGTATGCAGTAATGTAAGTGAAGTCTAATCAAGGTTTAGTCGAAGTTTAGCACAGCCTTCTTGCTTTCCGATTCTATTTCTTTAGAAATAGTCTCCAGATTTTTGTTTTCTTTTATTTATGGCCTCGACAAACCCTTACAGATAATAAATATCTTTAGCAAGCTTCCTTTAAAATATATTACCTCATATTTATCCGTGTCATACTTCATTAGCCAGATGATTTGCCTGTTCTAGTAAATTGATTAATGTCCTTAGGTTATTTACTCTCGTTAAGTTGTTCACAACAGCAAATTTAGAAATGCTGTTTATGCTTCCTGTGGAATAATACGTGCTACCCTCTCCACCTCCCAATCAGTACTTTCTGTCCATCACGGACACCAGCAAATGAATGCTGCTCCCATTCTGCTGTTTGAACCCTGCTTTCAGATTTGCTGACCTCACACACTGTTATGGCGTACGGTTTTTGAAGGTTATTTGAAAATCGAGGTAAAATCCTGCACTCTTGGTTCCAGAGCCTTTCTGGATGATCTGTCTTGACGGTATCGCAATGCTCCGCCTAGGCCATCAAGGGGCCGAGATTCTGGGCTGCAAAGTCAGCCTCGGAAGTTGGATATGGCAACGGATCTGCCAGTTCCGGCTGGGCCAGAATTCCAGAGCCCTGGCCAGGTGGACAACTTTGACCCATTGATCGACCACGGAAGTTCTGATGAGGTCGAGATTGGCTGTCACACCAGGCCTAGGCGCTACATTTTTGTGGGAACTTCCAGAGGGGATTCCAAGTGTGTTCTTGCAATTTTGTCTGGATTAAAGGAGGTACTGGACCACCAGATGGCGGTAAATCGGTGATGGACCATCATTATTATTTATTCCGAAGATAGACGCAGAGTGTTGGAGTAACTTAACAGGTCAGGCAACATCGTACATCAAAGTCATGTATAGGGTTGTGCATTATACCAAAAAGTACATGGTATCTCCTTACAACTATTCATTCAAACACATTTATAAGGTTAGATATAGGGTAAAACAAACAGAAAATGTTGGAAGTTAGACAAAAAATGCTGGAGAAACTCAGCGGGTGAGGCAGCATCTATGGAGCGAAGGAATTGCCGATGTTTCTGGTCGAGACTGATGTTGGAAGCACTCAACATGTTATTCTGTGGAAAGAAAGGAAAGCAAGTTAATGTTTCATGTCTGGGATCCTTCAGAATAAAGATCTCTCCACAAGGACACAAGTATCCCCTCGAGCTAAGGCTGGGTATCATTCAGCAGCTGCATCCTGAGCTGCAGTTATCTGATGTTTTTATGTTTTTATCAGGAATCTTCTTGGACATCTGAATGGAATTGCCAGCAGATTGGTGGTATGAATCCCTAACACTATTACAGTTACGTTTGGCTTGCCACAAACAGAGAAGAAATGCTCTTCTTGGGTCTATCTGAGATCAAATTCTGGTTCAAAAGGTTAAATCTTGGGATTTAAGTCTTTGCACCATTCAAGTGCTTGTAAATTGTCTATTTGGAACACAATTTATATTCTCTAAAATGTGGCCATTGGGTGTGATACAGTGTACCCCCTGAAGATGGCACATCATCACTACAGTACTGGATGCAACAGACTTCACTACTTAAATTCTGCATGATATATTACTGAGAAATCTAAATTTTCTTTGAATATTGAAAGATAGATATGCACAAGACACTTCACCGCGATATTTAAGATTTTAGAATCATCTTATAATTCCCTACTTCAGACATTTAAACCTGAATGACTGGACTTTCTTCCACAATTGAACAGAATGCATGGAAATTTGAGGTTATGAGGATTATATTGCTTCGTATTGTCCTCTCACCAACACCAGGACACACCACTGTCCATTCTCCATCCACGCCAGTGATAGCAGGAGGCCTGGGGTGGCACGTTGGTGCAACACTAGCGCAAAGCTAGTTCAATCCTGACCAGGGGTGCTACCTGTATGGAATTTGTTCGTTCTCCCCGTGACCTGTTGGGTTTTCTCCGGGTGCTCCAGTTTCCTCCCACACTCCAGAGATACAGGTTAATTTGTTTTGGTAAAGATTGAAAATAGTCCCTAGTGTGTAGGATAGTGCTAGTGAGATGCTAACTGCATTTCGTTGTCTCTGTACTTGTACACTGCACAATGACAATAAAGTTTGAATCTGAATCTGAATCTGAATCTGAATCTAGTGTGCGGGGATCACTGATTCGCACTGACTCATTGTGCTATTGGTCCTGGTTCTGCGCTGCATCTCTAAACTAAACTCTAAACCTGGTTTGACTTATTTCCCTCCAATCCACTCCCTGCTGGGCTGCTCTGTGGGAGAGGCAGTAAGTCCATGGGGAATTTGCAAGAGTCTTTGTAATGATGGAGCAAGTCTGTATGCTCCCTCGCCCTCCACCACTATAACAAAACTCTCCTGGTGATGCCTTTGTCTTGCATTAAGCTTAGTATATGTTGTCCTGCTGCAGGATCCTTATGGCAGAACTGCTGGAGTTTCATTGGGAATGCCAGGAATGGTGCCAGTATGTTGCTTGAGCTTTTGAATTACTCTTAACCCAGGTAAATGGCTTAGAGTTGATTTGAAGGAGAGGATATGTAATCTTTTCTGCTGGATATCCAACCTGGAGAGGAAAATGGTGCAAATATTCAGTCAGTGGAACTAAATTATCAATGCATTAGATTACAATTGATTTTCTTTTTTGCTTTATTCAATCTCTTTATTTCCAATTCACCATCTCCTTTCACTCCATTTATAATCATTCTGAATAAATATTATTTCTCTCTCTTCATTCTCTTTACATTTACTCAGTCAATTTCTTCTATTTGTTCACCATACCTCTATTCTTATGTAAAAACAAAGAGTGCTGGATAAGCCCAGGTGCTCATCCAGCATCAGGAAACCTAACTGATAACTTGGACCAAAACTTGAAAATAACTTTTGAAACGGGTACGTTTTAAGGAAGTAAAATGACAGGGATAGATGAGGGAGGGAAGTACAAGTTGGGTCAGGGAAGACAGGAGAGTTTAAATGACAAAGGAATTGATGATCAAAAGCAAGAGGAATGCTGGATAAAGTGCAGTTTTGGTTTTCACATTTGAGGAAGGACATTCTTGCTATTGAGGGAGTGCAGCGTGGGTTCACAAGGTTAATTCCCGGGATGGCGGGACTGTCATATGTTGATAGAATGGAGCGGCTGGGCTTATATACTCTGGAATTTAGAAGGGTGAAAGAGGATCTTATTGAAACATATAAGGGTTTGGACATGCTAGAGGCAGGAAACATGTTCCCGATGTTGGGGGAGTCCAGAACCAGGGGCCACAGTTTAAGAATAAGGGGTAAGCCATTTAGAACGGAGATGCGGTAAAACTTTTTTGCACAGAGGGTTATGAATCTGTAGAATTCTCTGCCTTAGAAAGCAGTGGAGGCCAATTCCCTGGATGCTTTCAAGATAGCTCTTAAAGATAGTGAGTCAGGGGATATGGCGAGAAGGCAGGAACAGAGCACTGATTATGGATGATCGGCCATGATCACATTGAATGCCGGTGCTGGCTCAAAGGGCCGAATGGCCTACTCCTACACTTATTGTCTATTTTCTATTGTCTATTGTCTAGTGTCTAAATCAAAATGTGGGTTCAGATGAGGTATAGGAACAGGAAACTGCAGATGTTGGTTTATAATAAAAAAACACAGAGTGCTGGAGTACCTCAACGGGTCAGGCAACATATCAGGAGAGCATGGATAGGTGACATTTCGGGTCAGAATCTTCAGTGTAGAAGGATATGGTATTAATGCAGGTAAGGAGAATTAGTATAGATAGGCATGATGGTCAATATGCTGCACCAATTTGAAGGGCCCATTTTCATGCTGCACAACTCTATGCATCTATAACTCTAAATAGGGGAGTAGTGAATTTCAAGTGATTGTGTGAAGGAAAACTATATTGAGATGAAGAGAGTTTTGGAAACATGGCATGTTGAGTTTCAAAGGAGTGTAAATTTAAAGGTAATGTGGATAACAATGCCTCTGTGATCTTAAAGGACCTTGAAAAATAAAGTAAGTTTCAAGGGAATGTGGGAAACAGAGCGCAGGTGAATTTCAAGGCAGAACAGGAAATTCGACCCTGATGTGTTCAAAAGGAGCGGTTGAAACAGGGCACCGGTTAGTTGAAAAGTAACATGGGAAATAAAAGCTGGTAAGTTTCAAGGGAGCGCAGGAATCTGGGCACCTGTGAGCTTAAAGGGAATGCAAGAAATGGGACCCGGTCAGTATCTGGGGGTTGTAGGAAATGGGACCCAGGGAATGTAGAAGTAATGTGGGGAATGGGGCCCTGGTGAACTGCAAGGAGCGTGGGAAATGGGGCCTTGGTGAGTTTGAAGGGAGTGTTGGAAGCAAGAACTCAGTGAGTTTCAGGGGATGTGGGAAGCATCACCCAATAAGCCAGAGGCCAAACTGTTGGAAAATTAGATAGTGGATTATCAGAATGAGATTGAAGCTGACTCCCTGGCCTCAATACATTCACTATATACTTTTTTCTGTCTTCAAAAACATGCCTTAACTACTCAAATCACCTTATATCCTGGCAACATTCACCTCAAATGATGTTGAAGTGAATTTATGTTGCATTGATTTCATTGTTTTCAGATCCTTCCTAATATGTACAATACCTGAACAGTAGCCTAGTTATGATTTTTTATGAGGTCAATTATATCTTTGCATTTATGTTCTTGAACACATCCACATAAAATGTTTGGCTAGATTTAGTTTCAAAATGTACTGCTCCTTACAGTCTATGAAGAATGAACTCTGTCCAAGGCTGGTTTGGTTGAATGACCTGTTTCTGTGTGTTAACTCCAGAGTATTTATCTGTGAACATGTGCATATTTTATGTTGCATCTGACCTGTAAATATTCCATAGGAAAACAATGTTGATATTTCATAAAGTCTGCTGCACCAGAGCATGTTTATTGAAATAACTGCATCTAATATATCTGTGTCAGAGAAATTAAATGCTTTCTGGAGCTGCAGGATCCTGTACCAAAATCATGTGAAAGTGATTAACATAGAAGTGTTTCGGTGAAAGATTGGAAAGTGCACAAAAGAATAAAAGGATATTTGTAAGGGCGGCACAGTGGCACAGCAGTAGAGCTGCTGCCTTACAGCGTCAATGACCCGGGTTCGATCCTGACTTCAGGAGCTGTCTGTATGGAGTTTATACATTCCGACTCCGGTGGATGGTGACACCGGGAGCTCGCAGGTCCCCGGTGGGAGACCGTTTTGCAGGGCACTGGCAATGGCGACTTCTCCAGCTCGAATTGCGGGGTTGAGAGTGACCTGGAGCGGGGCCTTACATCGCCCGGCACGGCTTTAAGTGGCCGTGGGACTTGCTAGCGCCCGCCGGGGGCTTTGACTTTGACTTCGAGAGAGGAATGGAGAGCAGGGGAGAGAAAAGACTTTGCCTTCCATCACAGTGAGGAGGAGATTCACTGTGATGGATGTTTGTGTAAATTGTGTTGGTGTGTGTCTTGGTTCTTTTCTTGTGTGACTGCAGAAACCAAATTTTGTTTGAACTTCATGTGATACAAATAAACGGTATTGTATTGTATTCTCCCTGTGACTGCGTGGGTTTTTTTTGGGAGCTCCAGTTTCCTCCCACACTCCAAAGATGTGCAGGTTTGTAGATTAATTGGCTTCTGTAAATTGTCCCTAGTGTTTAGGATAGAACTAGTGAATGGGTGGTTGTTGGTCAGCCTGGACTCGGTGGGCGGAAGGGCCTGTTTGCACGCTGTTTCTCTTAACTTAACTAAACTTAGCTGAACTAAACTAAACTAAATTAGGCTGGTGCTCAGAGAACAACTTAGCACACAATACAAAAAAACCCCAAAAGAGCTCATCATTGGCTTCAGGAAGAAACAGTGTGACTATCCCCTACTGCACAGAAACGGAGAAAGAGTGGACATAGTCTCTAGTTTCAGGTTCCTGGGCACCTTGTAATGTTTGTAATGTTTATGTTGGACTAAAATAGGACACCTTGATAGTGTCCTCTGTGATGTTCAAAGGAAAGACTCTGAATTCTTGAAGTCTCAGCAGATCTCAGGTGGTCAACTACCACACACTCCCTGGTAAAGCAGGCACAACAACGGCTTTACTTCTTATCCTAAGATCACTCAGAAAGTCAACTTGCCACAACAGCTGCCAGTGTCATTCTACCGTTGCGCCATAGAGAGTGTTCTGACACATGGCATCCTGGTATGGTATGGCAACAGTTGTGTGGGCCCCAAGGCCATCACCACTCAAGTCAAGTCAAGTCAAGTCAAGTTTATTTGTCACATACACATACGAGATGTGCAGTGAAATGAAAGTGGCAATGCTCGCGGAACAACAAAACATCCAAACAAATTATAAACACAATCATAACACACATATTATTCACATATTATTTTACATAATAAATAATAGAAGGAAAAACGTTCTGTACAGTTAGTCCCTGGTGAGAAAGGCGTTTACAGTCCGAATTGCCTCTGGGAAGAAACTCCTTCTCAACCTCTCCGTTCTCACCGCATGGCAACGGAGGCGTTTGCCTGACCGTAGCGGCTGGAACAGTCCGTTGCAGGGGTGGAAGAGGTCTCTCATGATTTTGTTTGCTCTGGAGTTGCACCTCCTGTTGTATAGTTCCTGCAGGGGGGTGAGTGAAGTTCCCATAGTGCGTTCAGCCGAACGCACTACTCTCTGCAGAGCCTTCTTGTCCTTGGCAGAGCAATTCCCGAACCAGATGGTAATGTTCCCGGACAAGATGCTTTCCACCGCCACTCTGAACTCTGCACTGAACACACAGCCCCCATATCCAATATTCTGTACTGCCGCAACACTATATTGTGAAATATTGCACATTCTGATTTGACAATGTTTTTTTTGCCGTTTTTGTTATTCATTATTTGTTATTATTTATCTGATACGTCGGAGCTCCACTCAGGCAGTGCGCCTGAAATTTTGTTGTATGTATTTACAATGAAAATAAAATGTATTATTATTGTTATTATTAAACTAAACTAAGATGAAGTAAGATAATGTGAAATTTACTTGAAGTATTAAATTGACACAGCAGAGTGGGGCTGAATGGCCTGTTTCAGTGGTGTACCTTCTATGGCAGTGGTTCAACAGGAGTACCTAATGATGATATAGTATGTCTAAATGGGAATTGTTGAACCCAAACATTAACAACTTCCAATGCAATCACAAAACAATCATTTTAAAAAGGGAATAATTAATAATTTTTGTCAGACTGTGGAATGCCTTTTTGAATTTTATTGCAGATAAAAGCTTCCATTCCTCTTCATTATCATTCTGGTGGGTGGCTTTGTGTGGATAAGGCTCTTACAAATAAAATGATCTTGGGATTAAAGTGTCACATTTGTTGCAGGATGATCTTTGTTCAATGGAAGCAATTATCTGCTGTTTTATCTCTTGAAGTGTAGCAATATGTTTGGCATGCTGAAAAGTCCACCTGTGATCTGCCTCGGACATTCAGCCCGCACTCTAGTCCAGCACTATGTTACACGCACAAAGCAATTGCAGATTTTGTATTATGAGTTCTCTGCAAAAGTTACTGGACATCAGTCTCTTTTTTTCTTCGAGGCGCATGTTCTGGCTTTAAAATGACAGCCAACCTCCAGCCAAGCTCGGCTGTCTACTCTTTACTTGTGAGCTTATGTAAAGAGGTATGAAAAGGCAGCATTTTCAACTTGCACTGTACTAATTGTAGCATCCAAGCTCTGCAGAGGTTGACTAATTCAGTATCGACCAGTGCCAAAAAACCTGAGATCCCTGTTCTTCATTATCACCCTCAAAACATGTCCCTCAAACAAGGCCCTACATCACCATTAACCAAGGTGATGCATCTGGCTCCATTTTAGAATGGGCCCATTGCCGGGGAATCAAAATGCATGCCTGTTCCAGGCTGTAAGCCTCTTTTATGATGCAAACATTAATTTAATACGCTCCCTATGGAGGAATTACTCTGCAGAACAAATTATAATGTAAAAATACTCACTAAAATGCTTTCCTTTCTTGGAAGTTACGAGGTCACAAGCATTTAACGTGAACTATGCAGAGCTCAAAGGTCGGGAGAAAAGCAATGAAATATCAGTGTAAGAATCCTTAATATACTTCCCTGAATTTCTTCCATTTTTGTGGTTTTGCAGTTCTGTAAATAGGTTAATATTGCGATTTATTTGTGAAGAATAAATGTGTAGAAGTGATCCAAGGAGTAATATTCAACCTTCCAGACTAGTTCTTGAATTATGGAGGAATCCAGGCCATCACGGACTACAGACCCTCCAACATCACCCCCACATCCAGCGACCCCTCCTTCCTTGAGGAGCTTAATCACTTCTATGGCCGCTTCGACAGGGACAATCTAGAGACAGCCATCAAGGCTGTGCTACCTGACGATCACCAACCCCTCACACTCACCCCCTACGACGTGTACGTGGCACTGAGTAGGACTAATGCACGTAAGGCTGCTGGCCCTGACGGCATCCCCGGGCGCGTGCTCAGTGCCTGTGCTGCGCAGCTGACAGACGTCTGGACTGACATCTTCAACCTGTCACTTGCCCAAGCAGTTGTCCCCACTTGCCTTAAAGCCACCTCCCTCGTGCCAGTGCCAAAACACTCCACTGCGGCAAGCCTCAACGACTTCCGCCCAGTTGCACTTACCCCCATCATCACCAAGTGCTTCGAGAGGCTGGTCCTGGCACACCTCAAAAGCTGCCTACCCCCCACACTGGATCCCTATCAGTTTGCCTACCGCAAGAACAGGAGTACGGAGGATGCCATCTCAACGGCACTTCACTCCGCCCTCTCCCACCTTGACAACAGAGACACTTATGTAAGAATGCTGTTCATCGATTACAGCTCAGCATTCAACACCATTATTCCATCAAAACTGATCACCAAACTCGGTAACCTGGGCATCGACCCCTCCCTCTGCAACTGGATACTGGACTTTCTAACCAACAGACCCCAGTCTGTGAGGTTAGACAAGCACACCTCTTCAACCCTCACCCTGAACACCGGCGTTCCTCAGGGCTGTGTGCTGAGCCCCCTCCTCTACTCCCTCTTCACCTATGACTGCACACCTGTACATGGTACTAACACCATCATCAAGTATGCAGATGATACAACGGTGATTGGCCTCATCAGCAACAACGATGAGCTGGCCTACAGGGAGGAGGTCCAGCACTTAGCAGCATGGTGCGCTGACAACAACCTGGCCCTTAACTCGAAGAAGACCAAGGAGCTCATTGTAGACTTCAGGAAGTCCAGAGGCGGCACGCACACCCCCATCCACATTAACGGGACGGAGGTGGAACGTGTTTCTAGCTTCAGGTTCCTGGGAGTCAACATTTCCGATGACCTCTCTTGGACCCACAATACCTCTACTCTGATCAAGAAGGCTCATCAGCGTCTCTTCTTCCTGAGGAGACTGAAGAAGGTCCATCTGTCTCCTCAGATCCTGGTGAACTTCTACCGCTGCACCATCGAGAGCATCCTTACCAACTGCATCACAGTATGGTATGGCAACTGCTCTGTCTCCGACCGGAAGGCATTGCAGAGGGTGGTGAAAATTGCCCAACGCATCACCGGTTCCACGCTCCCCTCCATTGAGTCTGTCCAAAGCAAGCGCTGTCTGCGGAGGGCGCTCAGCATCGCCAAGGACTGCTCTCACCCCAACCATGGACTGTTTACCCTCCTACCATCCGGGAGGCGCTACAGGTCTCTCCGTTGCCGAACCAGCAGGTCGAGGAACAGCTTCTTTCCGGCGGCTGTCACTCTACTAAACAACGTACCTCGGTGACTGCCAATCACCACCCCCCCCCCCCCGGACACTTATTATTTTTTTTTATTATTTTTTTTTATTCAAATCGTTTGCTATGTCGCTCTTCAAGGGAGATGCTAAATGCATTTCGTTGTCTCTGTACTGTACACTGACAATGACAATTAAAATTGAATCTGAATCTGAATCTGAATCTGAATCAGAATTACAAGCTATTGGGCTTGTTTGGTTGTTGTGTAAAGTCAAGTAGATACCTTGGAATTGAGTTAAGATTAAATGAATAGGTAGTGATCTTGATGACTGGAATAATGAAGCATTGCATTTCATCATTCACTGAACATTTCAACATTTAAATTATTTTTGAAAAAATATAATATTCATAAGTTTAGCAGAAACATTTGAATGTCTTTTTTCTGCAATGTCAAAAGCAGTGGGAACATATTTTATCCAAGGAGTCTTTGATTAAGATAGATAAGGAACAGCATTAAAATGATGAGCAAGGATTGTGAATATTTCCATTATCACTCTTTTCTTTCAATATACTTTTAGTTACATTTATAATTTAATTTAATTCAGGACAAAACAATTTGCTCATTGTTTTGTTAATATATCCCGATTATTCCAGATTAGATTTCTGATAACCCCTTCTGAACACTTCCCTCAGTTTTGGCTCATTGTTCATCATTCAGACAATCTGCACTGAATCTTCATCCATGGAAAGGAAAGGAAACCCATTTTAATAAGTGTAACTAACGACAGGAACTGAAGAGCTGGAAGTGCAGGGAGCATTGTAAATCCTTCCATATTGTCGGTGCACTGTTGAAGAATGACATTTGGGCACGAGAGTGTCTCTTTGGTGATGGCACTTAAAATTCAAGCCCTTGGTTTTGCAGCGAGTTATGAACAGTTAAGAGGAAACATAATTGTCATAGAAGAGGAAATGCAGTCGGAAAGTGTAAGTTAATTAAAAAGGAAAATATGTGGAACTTTACAAATTAACAATATTCTGAGTGTCTTTTTTTTAAAAAAAGCTTGGCGAAAATTAGCTTGTGTCAGGAATTTGCTCAGAATTCTTTCACATTCGATGTATGTAAATTCTGTGCACATTTAAGATAAAGGGAGGGGAGAGGAAACAGCTCCTTGGTGCATGCCAAAGATTAATTAGATCTTTTACATTCCCATTTAAAATATATGCAATTAATACATCTTAGTGAGGGTAATTTACATTGAACAGGAGATGAAACTGAGCCAAGCAATCTCTGCCAATTATAAAGAAAATGTTTATCTGAGATTTTTTTCGGTTTCAAGGGAACCCTGTGAAAGGAACCCAGTTTCTTTCACAGGGACTAAAAGGACTGTCCCACTTGGGCGACCTAATTCGCGAGTTCTGGCGAGTTTGCCCTCGACTCGTACTCGCAGCATGGTCGACACGAGGCCGTAGGAGGTCTTTGCAACTCTCCTTCATGCTCGAGAGTAGTCCCCGTGTACTCGAGGCCTCAGCTAGGTCGCGGCGTATTTTTCAACATGTTGAAAAATGGCCGCAAGTAAGAAAAGGTCGCCATGGAAAAAATCGATAATTTTTGTACTCGTAGGTTTAGTCGTAGTAGTTCGTAGTAGGTCATAGTAGGTCGGCATGTTAGTCGTAGGTAATCGAGGGTAGTCGAAGGTAATCAAAGGTCGTTGTAGATAGCCTTCATCATAGTCGAAGAGAGGCAGAAGGAGATTGAAGGAGGTCGTCTTCACTTTCCATAATTCGGTATCCAGTTTTCCAGAAGTTAGTCGTAGCTAGTCGTAGCTAGTCGAAGCTAGTCTTCAACATAGTCAAAGGAGGTCGAAGGAGGTTTTCTACATAGTTGAAGGAAGTCTTCAACATTACATTTTTTCAAACTCTCCTAAACTCTTCTAAACTCGCCAATTAGGTCGCCCAAGTGGGACAGCCCCTTTAGATTTCCAAAAAAAAAAATCAAGGATTTTCATTTAGTGAAGTATTTTTAGATTGTTGATTTTCTTTCTTAGAAAATTTTGGGAACTTTTATAGCTGGACGAGTGATGGCTTGAAATGTATACATGCATTATTAAAAGTCTGACTAGGTAGAAAAGTAATTCATTCATCGCACAAGTGATATCAATGTTAAGATTCCTTCTCCTTCACTTCTGATATATGGAAACTTTTTCTTGCAAAAGCCATTACAATGAAGAGCTACGTAAATAGTTTTGGACACATAAGGCGGCACTGTGGCGCAGCGGCAGTTGCTGCCTTACAGCGCCAGAGATCCGGGTTAGATCCCGACTACGATTGTTGTCTGTATGGAGTTTATACTTCTCCCCACGACTGCGTGGGTTTTCTTTGAGATCTTTGGTGTCCTCCCACACTCCAAATTGGCTGGGCACAAATGTAAAAATTGTTCTTAGTATGTGTAGGATAGTATTAATGTTTACAGGGATCGCTGGTCGTCATGGACTCGGTGGGTCAAAGGGCCTGTTTTCACATTGTATCTCTAAACTAAACTAAACCTGACCATCTAAAAGACTGATAATTTCTCATAGTTACACAGTGCAGAAACAGGCCCTTCAGCCCAACTTGCCTGTGCCAACCATAATGTCTAACTGAGCTTGCCCCATTTGCCTGCATTTGTCCCAGGTCACTCAGAACCTTTCCTATCCATATACCTGTCTTTTGTAATTGTAGGTGCCACCACCACTTCCTTTGGCAGCTTTTTTTCCATACACCCACTACCCAATACCTTAAGGGCCTGTCCCACTTGCCCGAGCTGCTCAAGGATTCTCCTGAGTTTTCCCGTTGATTCAAACTCGGAGAATGTTCGTAACGGGTCCGTAGGAGTCCGTAGATATATCGTAGCAGCTCGTTATGTCAGCCGTAGGTACTACGGGCATCAGGTAAGTCGGGACGTTTTTTCCAGCATGACAACAAATGTCCACGAGTAAAAAGATAGTCGGGAGGAGAAAAATTGCAACATTTAAGGCCCCGTGTACCTAAGGCTGACATAACGAGCCGCTACGATATATCTACGGTCTCCTATGGACCCGTTACGAACATTTTCCAAGTTTGAATCAAGGGGAAAACTCCGGAGAATTCGTGAGTAGCTCGGGAAGGTGTCACAAGCCTTTTAGACCCCCTCTCACCTTAAACATAGACCCTCTAGTTTTTGACTCCTCTACACTGGGAGAAAGACTGTGACCATCTACCTTATCTGTGCCCTTCATGATTTTACAAACCTCCATAAGATCACCTCTCAGCCTCCTTCCCTCCAGTTCAAATAATCTCAGCCTATCCAGCCTCTCCTTATAACTCCAGCCTTCTAGTTCAGCAACATGCTTGTGAATCATTTCTGTACCCTCTCTGGCTTAATCATGTCCTTTCTATAGCATGGCAGCCAGAACTGCACACACAACTCCAAGGGCAGCACAGTGGCATAGCAGTAGAGCTACTGCCTTACAGCTCCAGAGATCTGGGTTTGGTCCTGTCTATGGGTGCTTGCCTATACGGAGTTTGTACGTTCTCCTCGTGACCTGCGTGGGTTTTCTCCAAAATCTTCAGTTTCCTCCCACACTCCAAAGACGTACAGGTTTGTAGGTTAATTGGCTTGGTATAAATGTAAATTGCCCCCAGTGTGTGTAGGATAGTGTTAGCGTGAAGGGATTGCTGGTCGGAGTGGGCTCAGTGGGCCGAGGGGCTTGTTTCCGTGCTGTATCTCTAAACTAATTGGTGTCTCATGTACATGTCCTAACTCTTGTACTCAGTGCCTCAAGCATGCGAAAGTGCTTCTTCACCAAGAAACAAACTGCAGGAGGACCTCAGTGGGTCAATCCGCATCTGTAGAAGGAAATGGGTAGATGACATTTCAGGTTCAGTAATTTGATTTTTGCTCAAGATTTCAGCTTGTGCAGCCCATTCTGTCTGCCTTCCTCGCCACCCTGTCTAACTGTGTTGCCGCTGGCAGGGAACTATGTACTTGTACTCTGAGGTCTTTCTGTTTCACAACAATCCCCTGCTCCTCTCCACTGCCACCCCTCCACCCTACTATTCGCTGTGCATGTCCCGCCATTGTTTGGCTTTCCAAACTACACAATTTTGCACTTATCTGGGTGAATATTTCAAAGAGTAAGAACAATGATTTTCAGCCATGTTATTTAAAAAATAAATCTCTGAACTTGTTTTTGTTGGAGCATATGATTGAAAGGGACAATTGTTCTTGTTGAGATGTGGCCAAAGCAAAATGATCAAGGTTCAAGCCGAATATAAATTGAACAGATTGTCAGCATGAAGTCATAGGGTGATACAGTGCAGAAACAGACCCTTTTGATTCCAGCACACATAACAGGAGCAATTTGCAGTGGTCAATTAACCTACCAACCCACAGGATTTTGGGATGTGAGAGGAAACCAGATACGAAGATAGACACAAAATAGACCCGAAACATCACCCATTACTTTTCTCCAGAGATGCTGCCTCACCCACTGACTTACTCCAGCAATTTGTGTCTATCTTCCGCACATTCCATGGTTCAGATTTAGTGTTGCGTGGTATTCAACAGCTGGTTGTTGGGAAGAAGCAATTCTTGAAACTGGTAGTCACGGTTTTCAGACTTCTGTACCTTCTTTCTCCTAGTAGGAGTGAAATGAGAGTGTGGCCAGTGTGGTGTGGGCCTGATGATGCTGGCTGCCTTTTTGAGGCAGCACCACTTATAGATCTCTTCCATAGGTGTTGGGTCATTGGTACTGCTAGACAGCACCTCGACCAGCTGTGCCACCTAGGCTTACAGGATGACAAGAGGTATGACAGATGTGGACAGAAGCAAGGTATTTCTTTTGGACAACAAATGCAGAATCAAAAGAATTGAACATAATATAGAAATAAAACTATTGACAAGAGAAGCCACACATGCCAACTGATTAATTGAGTCTTTCCAACAATATTATTTTTGTTTCAGCATTGTTTTTGCTTTTGAATAAAACTAGTAATTTTTAGACAATGGAAATAATGCGACTTGCATTGAATATTTAGAACAGAATCCTACCTAAAGCAGAGTTCCAACCAATGCCATGCCGATTATCTCCATGAAATGGAGCATTTTGTAAAGTCTCAAGAGGATAAAAACTGATTTAAGTGGTCAAATGCTTCATTTGAAAAGAATTGTTCTTATTGAGATGCAGAGAATGCAAAGAGACACAGGTTGGAGCAGAATATAAATGGATTTACTGAAGAGCTGCCTTTCTATTTTCTAGGGGAGATGAATAAAATATTTAGACAGGCCTTCTCTCAGGCAATTGAATATAATTGTTGACATGGTACTTGCTTTGTAAATATCAACCCCTCATAATTATGCAGAAGGCATTAAGCTTGTGAGCATCACTTCAGCCAGTCATTTGGTAACTATATTTTACAGATGAGATACTGGAGTGAAGGTTCTTGGCAAAAAGCTGTGGGTGAAGAACACAGTAGGTGTTTCCCCAATGCTCTCATTGCAGAGTAAACTCCAGGAACTCCAGGCTCTTCACAAATAATTTAATCAGGTAGGTTATGAAATAATCCAGAGTGGATAATGGTGAAGGATTTGGGATGGGAGCACTGCTAAATTTATAGAGAACACTTAATAGGGACATTGCCATTAAATATTTATAACCATTGCAGTTTACAGCTTTAGAAAGCCAATCATTCTATTTCATCAGTGTGGGTTATTTGACTCATCAGAAACTAAAATTACACTTGTAAAATATTTATTTAATTTTCTTCAAACAATTCACAAACCTGTGCCTCAGCCAATCTTGCTGAACTGTTAAGAGTTTCTATTAAACAAGTGATCTTCTTGAAAGGCCTCCAACTATTTCAATTCTTATGCTCCTCTGTTTCACTAGAGTCTTGTGTCACTCTGCATAACTGAATTCTCTCTATTCCTAAAATTCTTTCTGTTCTGGCAAAGATCACAAGGTCATGTGATAGGAGTAGAATTAGGCCCATTGTCTACTCCGCCATTCAATCATTGCTGATCTATCTCTCCCTCCTGACCATAGTCTCCTGACTTCTCCCCATTACCTCTGACACCCATACTAATCAAGAATCTATCTATCTCTGCATTAAATTTCTCCACTGACTTTGACTCCACAGTATTCCACAGATTCACCATGCTCTGCCTAAAGAAATTCCTCCTCATCTTCTTCCTAAAATACATTATTTTAATTCTGAGGATATAACCTCTAGTCCTACACTCGCCCACTAGTGGAAACATCCTCCCCAAATCCACTTTATCCAAGCATTTCAATATTCTGTATGTTTCAATGAGATCGCCCCATATAATGGCATAATGCAAAAATACTTTTTAATTATCTGCCAGTCTCGGAAAATCCTTGTAGAAATTTGATGGTAATTTTTTACTTTTGTTTTCTGTACCTTATTTTTTTTGAAAAGCTTTTTTCCCATTAGCTTAATCCAATTTTCATCAGTTGAAACCCTAAATATTATTTAGGTCACAACATTCTGTTCCTCTCACCTCTTGTTATGCCTTCCATATGTGCTTCGCTCATTCATATTAAGTTGGGTGTTTTAAAAATGTTGCCAACATGTTTAAAGGTTAAGATTTTTTTTAAATAATTTCTGAACTGTTTGATAAAATCCCTGTTTAATGGCATTAAATTTCAGCATTGAATGCCATTAAGTTTCATGCTCAAATCTAAAACATTTGCTTACGCAAAGACCAAACGTTTGATGCAATAATGGCTGCTAATGGAGCACCTCTCTATTTCCAATGAGTTAATTTACCTTTGTTTTCTGTTGTCAACAATGCTATTGTCATTCCCCTTATACTGTATACAGCGGATGTGCATTTTACAATAGTTAATGAAAATGCATACTTACGAAATTCACAAATCTCCACCAAGTTCGAGATAAGGAATAAAAATTAACTCTTGCTGATTTATGTGCAAAATTAAGCAAATCAATATCAAATGTGTACAGAGAAGTGAACTAGTTTACCACGGCCAATGATCGCATGCTGTCATTCACAATGAGAGGCTACTTGTGAAATTTGTTTTGGAAACTGACAAGGTAAGCACTTCGGTTGATACTTGTGCAATGATATGTTATCAAAGCATGTTACATCCATTTCTAATTAATTAAAACAAAATCTTTTTCACTTCTGACTACAATACATCAGAGTTCCCTTGGTCAAGGACTGCCCACCCCAGGCGATTTTATATTGAGAGAAAAACTTCCTGGAGGAAAGCATCCCCACATCTAAAATGGGATACGATGGAAAATAAGTGTTTCCGATATTGTAAGTCATGATAAGGGTAGTTTTCTAGATGTTCAACCCCTCCATTGAGTGGTTGCTGCATCTCAATTGTAATAACATCACCTCTAAGCTACCCTCTAAAAATGTTTATGTACTACATCTTCTTTTATCCATCGAATCATTTCGCTCTTGAAAAACTTCACCAAATTTATATTGACTGCCCTTAATCACCTCAGCAAATCCCCAACTGGTTTGAGCTCAGATTATGAAAATACATGAATGAAAAGAGTTTGGAGTCGCCATTGGTCTGCGGCGAGCGCTCTGCGCCGGGCGGTCCTCCATCGCCGGGCGTGCTTGCCAGGATCCTCCCGTTGACGGTCCGCCCCAGCTGCAATGAAGGCCGCGGCGTCCTGCAGAAATCTGGAAAACAGATACTGGAATCTTACAATCAGTCTGGAGAAGTGTCTCAATCCAAAACATTGCCTATCCATATCCTCCGCAGAAGCTGATTTACTCCAGCACTTTGTCTCTTTTTCAGAGACTTATTGAATGCTAACTTTTGCAAGAATTACCCAGAGACTGTGAAGGTGACTCACATGCAAATGTAGTTCCCAGAAGTGATGTCCAAGCACACGTTTTCATCACTGAATAAACTGTCTATGACCAGAATCCTCTACAGTCAATGCATCAGGTGGATGGATCATCCCAGGAACAAAATTGCATTCTTTATCATCTATATGACCAGTTCCCCAGTGTAGTTCAAATTTCATTTTTCATTGAGTTTGGATTGCTTACACAACAATAATGTTTGTTGGACCGTGCATATGCATTCTGTTAGTCCTGAGAGAACCCTATATTTTATTCATTTCCAGTGCTCCTTCATATTGTCCTCGCCTGTCCATGGGGAAAGATATGTGATTGCTTCTAAGAAATAATATATCCTTTATTTGGTTCACGCATCTGTACACAGCTGGTTGATTCATGTGAGTGATTGCTTGAGTAGCATAGAGTCATAGAGTCAAAGAGTGAAGGGGCCTGTCCCACTTGGGCGACCTAATCCGTGAGTTCTGGCGAGTTTACCCTCGACTCATACTCGCAGCATGGTCCACACGAGGTCGTGGGAGGTCTTTGTAACTCTCCTTCATGCTCGAGAGTAGTCCCCGTGTACCTGAGGCCTCAGCTAGGTTGTGGCGTATTTTTTAACGTTGAAAAATGCCCGCGAGTAAAAAAAGGTCGCCATGGAAAAAATCGATACTTTTTTACTCGTAGATTTAGTCGTAGTAGATCGTAGTAGGCCGGCATGTTAGTCGTAAGTAATCGAGAGTAGTCGAAGGTAACCGAAAGTAGTCGTAGATAGTCTTCATCATAGTCAAAGGGATGTCAAAGGAAGGTCGAAGGAGGTCGTCTTCACTCTCCACTATTTCAATTTTCCCGAAGTTAGTCATAGCTAGTCGTAGCTAGTTGAATCCAGGCTTCAACATAGTCGAAGGAGGTCAAAGGAGGTCTTCTACATAGTCGAAGGAGGTCTTCAACATGATATTTGTTCAAACTCTCCGAAACTCTTCTAAACTCGCCAATTAGGTCGCCCAAATGGGACAGCCACTTTATACAGAGTGGAAACAGGCCCTTTGGCCCAACTTGCCGAAAATGGACAACATGTCTCAGCTACACTAGTCCCACCTGCCCGCATTTGGCCCATAACCCTCCAAAACTGTCCTATCCTTGAACCTGTCTAAATGTTTCTTAAACGTTGGGATAGCCCCTGCCTCAACTCCCTCTTCTGGCAGCTCATTCCATACACCCCCACCCAGTGAAAAGGTTACTCCTCAGATTTTTTAGTAAATCTTTCCCCCTTCACCTTAAACCTGTGTCCTCTGGTCTCCATTAGAAATTTGAATGAATTGATTGCATAATAATCACAAGTAATGCAATCTTAACAATCACTGGGATTGAAATACTATTGTGACTTTTGTGTATATATAGACGTGTCCTCACATAGGTAGATGTGTTTCACCTGTAAGTTGTGGTGGAGACTTAGCGGGGGAAATATTGTGATTGGGAGCATGTGGGTGGGCTGGGTGAAAGGCTGCCATGTGATCCTGGTGCTGCCTAGAATTGCTTGCCATTCTCTTTCACCCCAAAACAAAGATGATGGGGTGTCTTTATATCAAATCCCTTTAGCGAATTAGTGCAAACAAAATGATAGAGTTGCAGTAAATAGCAGAAGAACAGCTAACTGTGGATTTGAATGTAGAGCAAAAGGCATTCAATAGATCATAAGCTATTTCTGAAATTGAATAGGGAGTTCTTATGTGTAGCTGCCGTTTCCCTCAAAGGTTTTTCTTGGATTTCGAAATCTCCATGTAAACTAGAACACCATTTTTGTGAAAGGTGCACAGAAAATAGCGATTGAAGGGTGAAAGGGTGGAAAATGGAGAACTGGGATGAGACTTTATTTTAGCTCAATCAGTCTTTGAATTGTATATATATCATGAAGATGGCCTTTACTTTTTTTGAGATAGATTTGATTATTTGACTTTTATTTGTTAAAGTTATCACGGCCAATTTTTTACCAAAAGAGTTAATTCATTAATATAGTGGGAATGGCTGGATCTCCTTTGGTTTTCCAGTGGGATCGATAGTAGAAATCATTGGATCATGGAGAGATGCGGCACTGAAATAAGCTGTTCTGTCCATCCTGTCCACACCGATCCTCAACCTTGATCACTTATCTTTATACCAATTATACATTAATTCCATTTTTGGACACCAGGGACCTCTCATGCTGTACTCATCTATTTTTACATTGGCTGAAGTTTTCTAGCATTTCTTCTCCCAAATTTCTGCTGCCAACTCCTCACATTTATGCATGGAGATCCTGCTGGATGCAGCTATGCACCTATGGATCATCCTGACCCAGGAAGATGCGAAAGAATAAATAGTCAATGGATATTTTTAAGGCATAGATAGATAGATTCTGATTAGTACAGGTGTCAGGGGTTATGGGGAGAAATCAGGAGGATTGGAATACGAGGCAGAGATAGATCAGCCATGATTGAATAGCGGAGTGGATCTGATGATCCGAATGGCCTAATTCTGCTCCTATAACTTGTGACCTTATGACCTAAATTACAGGGAAATAGGCGTGTGGGGGGGGCAATGGGATTGATCAGAATGTTCTGAGAGATTGAAAATGACATGAAATTTGAGGGAACTCTTATAGTTCCTGAATTCTTATAGGATATAGTTCCTGGGTTCCTTAAAAGTTTCCACATCTCTAAAATCTCCAGGGAAATGCTGGACCTCATGATCTCCATAAGAGAAAAATAAAAAATAAATATAATGGAACAGGGAAAAGAAATCCAGGCCCCAGTGGAAATTTGGGCAGTAAATTAGAAGAAATGTGGAAGCAAAAGAAGATGAGAAAGGGAAGAGTTGAAGCAAGTCAGAAATTTAAAAAATTCTGAATGAGGGAGAGCAACTGTGAAGGCAAAGGGAATTTAACTAATATTTATCTTCTCTGTGGCTCAGGGCAATCTTTATGAATGCAAAAGCAGCATTAATGATACATGTCAAGCAGGAAACTATGGAGAGCTGCCCAGAAGTCAAGGGCTAAATTTTGCCTATCTGCATTTGCAGCTATTTGTTATATTTGTACTTGCTAATGGACTTCCCATAAGTTAGCTCAGCAAGCGTCCTCCCAAACCGTCCTCCCAAACAATGCAGGGTAATTCATAATTCACCTTCTGAAGAAGTATTTATTTGAACACATTATGAAACAGTCCACAATCTGGGCTCAGCGGTAGAGCCTTGAGCTGCCTCAGAGTGCCAGAGACCTCAATTCAATCTTGACTGCAGATGTTGTCTTTGTGGTGTTTGCACATTCCACCTGAAATCGCATGGGTTTTCTCTGGGTGTTCTCATTTCCTCCCATATTCCAAATACGTGCAGGTTTGTAGGTTAATCGATCTCTGTACATTGTCCCCAGTGGGTAAGGTGTGGATGAGAAAGTGGAATTACATAGAATTAATGTGAATGGGTAGATAGACACAAATGCTGGAATAACTCAGCAGGTCAAACAGCAACTCTGGAGAAAAGGAAAAGGTGATGTTTTGGGTCGGGAACTCTTATTCCGGGTGAACGGGTGATCGATGGCCGGTGTGGATTTGAAAGTGGGATAAAAAGCTTCCTTATAGTCATTCGGCTGTTGAACATTACAACCGCATATAAGCTCTGAACTACATAGATTATTATTGTTATTATTGCACTACGAATGTTTTTTTGTATGTATGTGTGTATATCATATCATATCATATCATATAATATATAAAACTCAAATCAGTCCGCCTGCAGTACGGATCCCTTCCTGCCTTTTGATTCGTTCCCGTCGTGTGATGTCACAATGCCCAATGCTCGCAGATGTCCAATCGGGATGGATCCATTTACATATGCCTTTGCACCAGCCCCAGCCCCTGGTGACCGTGTCATCGTGTGATGTCACAATGCCCAAAGACATTATTGCCATAGAGGGAGTACAGAGACGGTTCACCAGACTGACTCCTGGGATGGCAGGACTTTCATATGAAGAAAGACTGGATAAACTCGGCTTGTACTAGCTAGAATTTAGAAGATTGAGGGGTGATCTTATAGAATCTTATGTTTCTATGTTTCCCTCTCCTCACCCCTCTCCCTCTCCCACCCATCCCTCTCTCCCCCACCCCCTTCACTCTCTACCCCACCCCCTTCCCTCTCCCCCCGCCCCCTTCCCCTATCCCTCTGTCCCTCTTCCATCACTCCCGCTACCCCTCTCCACCTCCCTCCCCACTCTTCCACTTCTCTCCCCCTTCCCCTCCACTCTCCCTCCCGACTCTTTCCCCTCTTTCTAATCTGAATGGAGCTGTGTATTGCATGCTCATCAATTGAAATTATCAACAATAGGATTTAAAGTTTTGGAGTTATGCTGCAAGCAAACAGGGCCTTCGGCTGAACTTGCTTATGGCAACCAAGTTGCCCCGTTTACCCATATCCTACCTACCTGCATTTGGTTCATCTATCTATCTATCTATCTATCTATATAGTTGCAAGCCGGGAACACTGAACTTTTCACTGCTGCAGCAGGCAGGGATTTTTTTTTAAAGAGGCAGGGCAGTGCTGGAATCTTACTTTTCAGAACGGCTTCAGTTCCATTGGAGGAGACGGGTGCATGGTGGAATATTGGGTTGGGGGATCACACCATTGGGGGAGCAGACCCAACGGGTCTGCACTTGGTCTAGTATATATATATATATGTGTGTGTATATATGTGTGTGTGTGTGTGCGCGTGTGTGTGTGTGTGTGTGATATATATATATATATATATATATATGTGTGTGTGTGTGTGTGTGTGTGTGTGTGTGTGTGTGTGTGTGTGTGTGTGTATATGTGTGTGTGTGTGTGTGTGTATATATATATATGTGTGTGTGTGTATATATATATATGTGTGTGTGGGTGTGTGTATTTTTTCTCTCATTATTATATTGTTTACAGTGTACATATTCTGTTATGCTGCTGCAAGAAAGAATTTTATTGTTCTATCTGGGACATATGACAATAAAACACCCTTGACTCTTGAAATGAAGGAGATAAAAATAAAGATTGAATAAAGAGATAAGGATGGATTAAAGAAACAAATTAATTTTATCATTGATATTAGTACAGCAAATTCATATGTTTAATACATATAGATGGGAAGATAAATGATGAGTTACATTTTCATGTACCATATGCAGAAGCTGTATATCTTATGATTTTTATGTTTCACTGTGTAGGTCAGCTTGCGCGAGGTAGCAATAACATTTGCGCATAATTAGTGACGAGGTCCATTACCTGCTTGTTATTGTAACAGCAAAGTCTGCCTCAAATCTTATGCTCCAACATTTATCTAAAACGCATTCTGTTGGACTATTATATTTCTAATATTAATAAAACTTCTACATTTGGGAAATGCTTTTGATACTTTTCTAAAAAAAACGTATTTGGTTACCGAGGTCAAATAGATTTTTCATCTCGTCCAGGGCCATATAGTATTAAGTGTGTAAGAAGGAACTGCAGATACTGATTTAAACCGAAGATAGACACAAATAACTGGAGTAACTCAGCGAGACAGGCAGCATCTCTGGAAAGAAGGAATGGGTGATGTTTCGGGTCGGATCGGGTTTGAAGAAGGGTCTGAATAATGGGTAGCTTGGAGTGAAGGATGTAAATAGAATTTGAACGTGTTAAGCCTTCTAATTACAGCAGCACCACTGAACCACCCAACTAGGCAGAGACCAGCTAAGAGGAAGCACAGGACTGTGTTAACCCTGCGTTTCAAATTAAGCTGCTCTGTATTGAAGACCGGTGGTCAATTTATTGATGATGTTTTAAATGTTGAAAGCATTTATAGGCAATATACAAATAAACAACTTCTTTGAGTGGAGGCGGGTCTGTGTGTGAGTGTGCGTGCATGTGTGTGTGTGTGTGTGAGTGTGCGTGTGCATGTGTGTGTGTGTGTGTGTGTGTGTGTGTGTGTGTGTGTGTGTGTGTGTGTTACTGTATGTGCATGCGTGTGTATATGTTGTGGAATCAAGGACAAAGAAGAAATTAGAACAATTACTTAAAAGTAGACACAAAATGCTGAAGTGACTCAGCGGGTCAAGCAGCATCTCTGGAGAAATTGGGTAGGTGACATTTCGGTTGGGGACCCTTTTTCAGATAAATAAATTATTATGAATATGTGATGAATATGAATATGTGATGTTTTGGGTCAAGACCCTTCATACCCTTCATGATGAAGGGTCTCAACCTGAAATGTCACCTAATCCTTTTCTCTAGAGATGCTGCCTGACCCGCTGAGTTACTCCAGCATTTTGTGTCTATCTTCGGTGTAAACTAGCATCTGCAGTCTGTCTCACACACAATACATGCTTAAAATTAGAACCATGTTATAAGGGAGAAAATCAGAACAAAAGCCAATGGAAGTCTAGAACTCTTTCCCCAAATGATGTCTGCAGCTTTATGTATGAAATCAGTCGATAAAGGTTAGATATTTGTGGGACAATAGAGCTGCATTTTAAATCAGCCGATATCTAGTTGAATGTTGATGCAGACTTGAAGGGCTAAATGGCCTATTCGCATTCTTGTGTACTTAAAAAGATCAAAGTAGAATAAACTCCAGGGACCCCGAGCCAGTCAGGCGAGGAAGAAAGGCCGAGTTAGGATTGATGTTAAAGGGAGCAGAACTTTTGGATCGTGCAGAAGACACAGTTTTTACGAGCATGAAGCTTAGTGTTCGCTTAGCTCGTAAAATAGAGAAGAAGGAGGGAGGCAGAAGATAAAAGTTGCCAGAGCATATAGAGCCAGGTTGGGTTCCCAAAGCAATACCTCATATAGAGAGATGATATGGAAAAAAAATCAAAGAATATTAAAATAGAAGCTTAAAACAGGAAGCTAAAACTCAAAGTGAAGTAAACAATTTCAATGTTTGGAAGTGAGTGTAACGGAATATATATAAAAGATGTTTGTGTTGTGCGTAAATCTTAAATCGACTGATTTATGATATGTGACTTGTTTATTCTAATTGTATGGTTACCTGATTAGCACAAATTAAAATCAGCAATGCTGAAGACTCCTTCTATTTTTACTATTATCATCTGACAATGCAGAAGGACAAAGCTTTGAAAAATATTGACGGGTGTTAATGCTTCCTAAGTTTATCCCTCACTAACTGCCTCACTAACACAAGTGAAACGATTTTAAATGCATGTTGAAATGAGCTAGAATCTACTCAAGGAAGGACCACTGCAGTCATGCCCTATAAAAGACTCCATGTGGGAAGGGTTAACCTGCGAGGGTGATTGTTAAGAAAACACTTCAACTGGGAAAGGATTCTGAACTCTCCCGTCAATGCCATAATCCAAGCCTGAGGCTCAGAGAGGGAGATCTGAAAACCGCAAACGACCATAGGAAATTGCAAAAATATTTCTCAGAGTATGAACCTTAATTAACCAAATTATAGAGAATTATTAAACCAACAAGGCAGAAGCAGAGTGAAATGAGGAACAACATGGCCTTAGTGCTGGGCAGTGGTTTGATTCAAAGCTGCAACAGTGAAACAGAGGCACCGGGTCTTTAAGGTTGGCTCGGCAATTAACTTTTCTTTTTAAGAGGAGATTACCTGACTCCCATTGTTATCCCAAGGGTCCCCTTTAAGTCTGCCAGAGGTGCAAATGTACAGAATATAAACACCTAAGTTAGTACCCTAACCCTCTGTACACCCCCCCCCCCCAGTCCCTTGATGCACCTTTAATAACACCCTGCAGCCACACACAAAGTGGCAATGTTTAATAGTAAATTAGACTACAGATTTTTCAATTTTGTTCATGCTTTCCAATTTTTTAAACCAAAATGTAATTGAAGAGATAAAGATGATGAGGCAAGATTGTTTTCAAACCATGCTGCTGGGTTACAAAACGTATCTAAATTTTCATTGTCTTAGTTTTGTTTAGAGATACAGAGAGGGGAAAGGCCCTTCGGCACACTGAGTCCGCACCGACCGGCGATCCCCGCACATTAACACCATCCTACCCACACTGGGAACAATTTACACTTATACTGAGCCAATTAACCTTCAAACCTGTGCGTCTTTGGAGTGTGGGAGGAAAACGGAGTTCTCAGAGAAAACACACGCAGGTCACGGGGAGAACGTACAAATTCCGTACAGACAGCACCCGTAATCGGGATCGAACCCGGGTCTCTGGTGCTGGAAACGCTGGAAGGCAGCAACTCTACTGCTGCGCCACCGTGCTGCCCTTTTGCGCTGCATCAATGTGAATAGGGTAATGAAAACATGAAATAAAAAATATAAATTTTTGTCCATCTAGTCCTAATGCTAATCTATTGTATAACTGGGTCCCCCCAGTAGTATCAGCACTTACGATTTAGTTAGCTGGTCTTTCATCATTACTTTAATACTCTTGATTCATGTTGATAGAGAGACAGCGAACAAGAGGAATTACTTTCCCACTTCGACTCCTCTCCAGCAAGGACCCACATTAAAAGAGTAGAAAATCAATACATTTAAAATAAAAAACATTAGTGATGCCGATGCTTTCTAGCCCACTGAACGAATCTCCTCAGGGAAAGGCCTGCATAAATAGTGCCTGATTATACAAAGGTAATCAAGCAACATTGAGTAGTGATCTTTCAACCTCACTCTCCCATTAAAAATCCTGCCCTGCTGCTTTGTCCAGGCACCATTATCCAACAGTGGAGGATGAGAAACATTTCTTATAGGATCCTTTTGAATAACGCTCGTAAATTGTCTGGGGTTAGATCCCCTTCACCTTTCCTTTTACGAATGGTTCAGCTATCCAGGGAGATAAAAGGAGATGAGATACACAGTTGGTAAAAACCTTGCAGATCTGTGCTGATTTCAAAGTTATTATTGATGTCATTGATGTGAAATGTGAGAATTTCAAAGTTAATACAGAAGAATAGGGGTGACATGTGAATATGTGATCATTTATTTCAAAAAATCTTAAATATATGTTTTTTTTTGGTGAATATATATCTTATATTTCAATTTTAAGATTTAAAATGCGATCTTCCCAGCTCCTAATTTGTTAATGAATTGATTGAAACGCCTTGTCTTCAGATCTCTGCATGATCTCATTCCGCTCCACCTCTGTAATTGCCTCTGGCCCTAGGATGCAGGACACATTTGCTCTTCGGTGATCCTCCCATAAGGATCTCGCCTTCCATCCACACAGCACTGCTTGAATCTCTGCCGATAACATTTATTTAAAAATCTTTGTTTGAAGGCCAAATCCCATCTTCCAGTGGGCCATTCCGCACAACAGCCAAAATTACTTAACATCTCTGATTGTTTTTGACATATGGGAACATTTAATAAACTTAAAAATTATGTAATTAAAGCATAAAAGTCTTGGAACATTATTTTTAAAAATCAACTAAATCGTTAAAAACACATTTGAACAATTAAAAAAATTGAACCAAACACTAATAATTAGATGTGTAGGAAGGGTTTACACTGGAGATAGACACAAAATGCTGGAGTTACTCAGCGGGCCAGGCAGCATCTCTGGAGAGAAGGAATGGGTGATGTTTTGGGCCGAGACCCTTCATCAAATAATTAGAGGTATGTTATCTTTCCTGCAGCTCATCTGATCTGAAGGATGTGAGATTGAGATAAACTCGAACACATTTCAGAGTGCTGATAGTTTTAGCAAGCTTTTGGACTCAATGAAGAGACTTTTGCGGAGTGCAACTTGGACATTAGTGACAGAATTTGAGACATCCCTGTTCATGTGGAATCTGACCATTATTCTACAACAGCAACACCGTCACGACTGAAACGTCACTCGGTCCAGAGATGCTGCCTCACCCGCTGAGTTACTCCAGCATTTTGTGTCTACCCCCTCATCCCTTGCCTGCTTCACCTGCTTAGAATCACAGCATCACTCTCACAACTCATCCTTGTCTTCCTTTGTCCCAAACACTGTACACTATACAATGTTCTTCATACCATGCATCTTCAACATAAGATATTAACGACAGACACAAAGTGTTGGAGTAACTCAGTGGGTCAGGCAGCATCGCCGGAGAAAAAGGATGTCTGGCGTTTGGGCTAAGGATATTTCCTCAGACACTGACTGGACTGACCCGAAACGCCACCCATTCTTTTCCCCCAGGGATATTGCCCTGACCCGCTGAGTTACTCCAGCATGTTGTGTTTATCTTTGGTATAAACCAGCATCTGCATTTCTTTGCTTCTATAAGATATTAACTGCTCCTTTATGATAAGCAGATTACAAATTACCTAATAGGCCGATCATTAACATTTCTTACTTAGGGAAGAGTTTTGTGCACAACACATACTTGGAAGCCATCACAGGAAGCAGATGAACCAAATGGTCATTGTGATGTTTGTGAACAGCTGTGACTCTGATATCTGGAGATAACTATCATCTTGGAACAACTAGATGACATCTTCACAATTTATCCTCCATTTCTCTACTTCTATCTCACAATATGCTGAAGTGCGCAAGCCACTAGTTGCTTTCAACATCATCTCATCTACCTCATCTCTCTTTTCACACGAGGAACTCCCCATTGTCCCATTTTCATTGCAAGTGCTGAAAATGAATGTACAATTGTGCTGCTTCAGGAAGAAGATGCTTTCTTTCATGGAAATGTGGCATCATTCATATTTAACATAGAATTTTACTTCGGAGTCACGTGAGTGACTACGTGAAGAACCCCGCCAGGATGCATGCGTGTCATATCGCTACACGCATTGCAACGAGTCACAGCAGGGGGAACGACGTTTCCCTTAGCGGCAGAACTTAAAAGCCGGGAACAGCAGGTAAGGAGACTCTGCGTTCTTTCCACTTACTTTATCACAGGTGGAGGCATGGACAGATCCAAGAGAAACAAGAAGGTTGCGAAAAAGCTGGCGGGGGAGAACCGCAGAGTTGCGGGCAGCCAGCAGCAGCCAACGGCACACCAATCTCCCGTAATGGGAACAGCTGTACCCGACTTCGCTCCCGCACCGGCCAAATCAACACCACGGCCGGGCGGTAAAGCGAAGCAAAAGCTGACAGAGTCGTTGACTCCGATGAGTCCGACTTTGAACAGCCGCGAGCGGCCAGTGCCCGAGAGCATTGGAGCCGGTTGGAGCGGCTTCAGGAGCAGCCGCGAGTGGCCAGTGCCCAGTGCCCGAGAGCATTGGAGCCAGTTGGAGTGGCTGTTGGAGCAAATACTCCAAAGTGACAGGCTCCGGGAGATGGAAACTAGCCACAGTGGGCAGCTAGTAAGTCCTACAGCAGTACCTCTTGTAGGGCTGCACAGTGTTTCTCCCTCATCAGAGGGGAGTACGGGGGGGTCAATTCTGGGCTGACCCTGAAGAGGGGTGTGCAGAACATACCCCTAGCGTGCATGGGGTGCAAGAAAACCTATTGGATATGGTGTCCCAGTTCATTCAACCCAACCAAACTGGCCAAAACCTGGAACCTAAAATAGCTGCAAGTATCGACTACATGTCATTCAACCAGCTACAAGGACAGGCATTACTGGACACCACAGCAAGACACTTACCACCAGGGAACTGCAAATCACTGAATGTTCTCAGTGTCAACCAGTGTATTTGGAAACATGTCGGAGCATCAATCAGAGCCAGGGACTTGAAACTACAAAAAGTTCCGACAGTCCTAACAGCGGGAATTACGGCTTTCGCCCGCACAATCAACGAAAATTACATGACACAAGATCACCAGGATGCACTGGCTTTATTTTGCAACTCCCAATACGATTTAAATAGTATTAGGAAGAGTGCCATCCAACCGGCTTTAGACCCCAAATTTGCAGGCCTGTGCAAACCTGGAACCTCCAAACCACCAATATTACTATTTGGAGATGACTTATCCAAACAGGTAAAAGAACTTAACGAAGAGGCTAAAACCCTGGGGCTCATTAAAGCAACGTCCAAAAACTACTTCGGCCAGAAACAGCACCCCTACGCACCCACCAGTTGGACAAGACAAACTGGTGAAAGCTCGAAGGCCAGGTACACTCAACATCGGTCTTTTTTAGGCCATGGCCCAGACCGGCCTTCCTGGAAAATGTGCAAACCCTCAACACCGACCCAACTACAGATCCAGACACTGGCGCCTCAACGTCCACGGAGGATACCGAAAAAGTAATAAACCTACCACTGGTAACCATGGAGGTAGGTGGGTCTGGTTCCTTACGAATTGAAGGGAGCATGGAAGCTGGTGGGAGATTACACTTCTATCTGGATGCATGGAATAAGTTAACTACCGACACTTATATTTTAAGCAGTATCCAGGGTTATACCATAGAATTTATACAAAAACATAACCCTCCAGTTCAGCATGTACCGAACCGAATGTTCATGCTTACAGGCAAAGAAAAATCAAAAGCACTCGCTGAACTACAGCGGCTTTATAAAAAAGGAGTAATTGAGAAAACCCAACACGAATCACAGGAATTCGTGTCCAATATCTTTATCAAAAACAAGAAAGGTGGTGGTTGCCGCATCATCATAGATTTGACTAATTTGAATACTTTCGTACAATATATTCATTTCAAGATGGAAACCTTTGTTACTACTAAAAAAATTGATTTCCAAAGGTTACTACATGGCAAGCATCGATTTAAAAGATGCTTACTATACAGTACCCATCAGAGGTGACCACAGATGCTATTTAAAATTCAACTGGATGGGTCAGCCCTGCCAGTACAGGGCACTACCTAATGGTCTAACATCAGCCCCAGGCTGTTCACTAAAATTTTGAAACCAGCCCTAGCTTTTCTGCGGAAACAAAAACACATGGTAATGGCATATCTAGATGACATACTTATTGTGGGCAAAACTTTGGAATTGGCTAAACAAACGGTAACAGCCACAAAACAATTATTTGAAAAACGGGTTTATCATCCATCTAGTTAAACCTAAATTAACGCCTTCAACTACAATGGATTATCTGGGGTTCACCATTAACTCAGTTCACATGTCAGTGACTTTGCCGAAAGAAAAGGTTACAGCCTTAACAGAGGCTTGCAGCAAAATCATTGACATAATGACACATGACTAAACCATCCATCAGACTGGTAGCAAGAATAATTGGCAAAATAGTGGCTGCGTTTCCAGCCACACAATTCGGACCTTTACATTATCGAAATTTACAGAGGGCTAAAATACGAGCACTCAAAATTAATGGTGATCATTTTGACAGACCAATGAAGCTATCAACAGAGGCCATCAAGGAACTAAAATGGTGGAAAGATAACATTAGGCATTGTTCCAATCCAATCATTATCAGCAGACCCTGGGGCAGCGGCAACAGATGCATTTTCGCTGCATTGGGGGAAATTGTTTATTTATGCATTCCCTCCTTTCTGCCTCATCAGTCGGGTATTAAGGAAAATACAGCAAGACTCTGCGTCTGGTATTTTGATAGTACCCGATTGGCCTACTCAACCATGGTTCCCGGTGATACTCGACATGGTATTAGAACCATGCATCACCATCCATCATAGACCTAATTTACTGGTTCATCCCGTAACAAGGGAAAGTCACCCATGTCATAATTATACAAACCTATTAATTTGTAGAGTTTGAAAGCACCTCTACTACACCTGGGACTGACGGACCGAACAGTGGATATTATTTCAGCGGCCCACAGACAGTCCACCAAAAAACAGTACTTGGTGTACATCAAGAAATGGGAAGTACTGTCACAACAATAACATCACCCACAGATCTATGAACATCCCGTCTGTTCTGGAATTCCTGGCAAGCCTCCATTACGATGAGGGGCTCAGTTATAGTGCCATCAACTGCGCCAGAAGTGCTCTGTCAACATACCTGTGGCAAGGAACAGAGCGGCATTCTGTTGGGACACACCCCCTGGTAACTAAACTCATGAGGGGCATTTTTAATGTTAATCCCCCAAGAACCAGGTACTCCCAAATATGGGATGTGAGCATTGTACTGACCATGTTAAGAAACTGGTCTCCAGCTACAGCTCTGTCCCTACAGAAACTGACTATGAAAACAGTCATGCTGATGGCCTTGGTCATGGCACAAAGGGTCCAGTCGCTACAGAAACTAAGGCTGGACAACATGACTACTTCATCTGGAAATTTAACTTTTCACATCAATGAATTAGTCAAACAGAACAGACAGGGGTCAGCAGGCCTAAAAATAGAATTCAGGGCCTACCCGACAGATGATCGTCTCTGTATTGTAACACACTTGCTATTATATATGGAGTATACTAAGATCATCAGAGGCAAAGAAATGGCACTTTTAATCAGCTACAAACAGCCACACAAAAAAGTGACAGTCCAGACCATCTCAAGATGGCTAAAACAGGTCCTAATAAAGGCTGGAGTAGACACTAACATTTTAAAATCTCACTCCACCAGGGCTGCAGCTACATCGGCAGCTATGAAGTTGGATGTTCCTATGGACCAAATCCTCAAGACAGCAGGATGGTCAACGGAGAAAACTTTCTAACGATTTTATAACAAACCAGTAATTGAACCTGGAACATTTGCAGAAACAATTTTAAGTTCTGTAATATAATTTTACCCCATGAATAGGGGCTATAATTTGGTGTTAATAAATTTATCGTTGTTTTTCAATATCGTATTGATGTCTAATAATGTTAACACTATTCTCCCCATAACCAAGGCAGATGTGATGCATGGACTCGTTTCCAAGGCATAGAATCACAGAGCTTTAAAATCTTCACGTAGTCACTCACGTGACTCCAAAGTAAAATAGTAAGATTAAACGATAACTTACCAGTTTGAAGTTTGATCATTATTTTATGAGGAGTACGTTGAGGGAATAAGTGCCCTCCGCTCCCACCCTTGATCATATACTCAACTGGTATCTTCTTCTCTAATCTTACTATGTTTAGTCATTACAGTTATCTGTGATTTCACACCGCTGCTTTGAAGAATGACACGCATGTGTCCTGGTGGGGTTCTTCACGTATTCCCTCAACGTACTCCTCATAAAATAATGATCAAACTTCGAACTGGTAAGTTCTCGTTTAATCTTACTAATCTGCTGCTTAGACATTGCTTTTGTGCCTTTTGCAAACTCGAGATGGAGGGCTTGAGACATTGACATGCTTTTAGGTACTACAGAACTGAGGTGTCAAAGCAATTATAAAACAAGAATTGGACAATGGCGTGTCTATCGTGCATGTCCAATTGAGTTGTTTGCTTCTTATTTTTTACATGAAGTATACTGGGAATTAAACAGTGGTGTCAATTGTTGTTGAACATACTGTTGAACACACTGTTAATGGCACTTCTGAAATTTGGAACGTGATCACGTGAATGGGAAACAGCATGGAAACATGGAAACCACTTGTGTGTCCCCAAACGCAACAAAATGTAACTGCTCTGTTAATGGGAAGTCCACAAGGAAAGACTATGATGCATCAGTTTCTTCAGCATTTTCCAGGTAAACATTTCTACTTTTATGAGGTTTTCCATACTCTTCAAACATCTCCCAAAGTGTCCGTGTCTGTTGCCAAAATGTTCAAATGAGCATCAGAATATCTATCCCAGAACTCTTTAGATAGACACAAAGTGCTGAAGTAACTCAGCTAGACAGGCAGCATCTCTGGATAGAAGGAATCTGTAACGTTTCGGGTGGAGACCCTTCTTTGCATTATAATTCTTTACATTAGTTTAGTTTAGGAGTTTAGAGATACGGCATGCAAACTGGTCCTTTGGCCCGCACGTCAATGCTGACCATCGATCACCATTCACACTAGTTATTCACATACTTTATTTGGTTTGCAATATTCTGTTGAAGTTGATCTTCACTCTTTGTATTTTCCTTATCATGACGCAAAAGGGTATTTGTATGTGGTTGTACATTGCTCATTCTAAGCTTACCCCCAGTCTAGTTTCAGTTAAAAAACAGTGAATCAAGCACTTGATCAACTAATCTCTATTTTAACAAAGCGCAATTACAGTTCCAATACTGTACCTATCATTAAGGTCTAACAAATAATTTATTGCAAGTACATTGCAGACTCACAGTTCAGATGATTCACAGCTAAGAATCACAGTTGTGGACTCTCCCTCGCGATATTCCAGAGTGACTGACTCATGTCCTAGCATCTGGGGTTTTATAGTCCACCCCCCCCCCCCCCCCCCCCCCCCCCCCCCCCCCCAGAAGGGACATTACCTTCATCGTGGTGATTGACAGACGAGAGGACCAATCAGCTGATCTCAAGATTTTTTAAACACTCATAACCTTTTTATATTTCATCGATCGGAAAAATCCTCGAGGCCTTCTCAGTGGAGGAGGACTGTGAGTAAGATGGCCAAAAATCATAGCATTATATGATAGCATTTTTTCTAAAATCAATGTAGAGCGCAGACAGGAAGTGGTCATGATGAGACTTTTAGTTATGTAGATGTCTGATTTGCAGCCATCCAATCCATTATATGCATTTTGCATGTAATTGACAGGGTTGGCAGATGTTCTTATTCTTTTCTTGCAACTTGTATCTAGGCTCTAGACACACTGGCACCACTCTGCAGCTTGTCCCAATTCTGCAGAGAGCAATTCCAAATTGACCAAATCTCCCAGCAGCCCTGAAGCTTTTACCCCATTTTAAAGTCCTAGCCTCTCCAATTTGGCCAGGATTTACAAGGTGACGTATTCTTCCACAGGGTGCCCTTGATGCTCTCGTGAATTTGTCTTTTGTTTGCAGACATTTCCAAATAATAGAAATGCTAAGAAATGCCGAATAATGATTCTTGCAGTTCTTAAGAGGTATCCCTAAAGATTAGTGATGTTTTCCACTTACACTGTAAAGTCTTTGTGTGATATTTGAATTACTTATTCCAGATGCGTCAGCGCTCACCACAATGTGTTCCTGCACACTCTTTTGAAAGCCTTCTGTTGATCAACAAAGGACATCGGTGGTCTCTAATTGTGCTCTAGGTGGCTTAAAGTGCAATTTCTGTTCATAAGTATGGCATTTGTACAATTATTACCTCCTAAGAACCCTATCTACGCCTCTAATTATTGGTGGTCAGGGTCTTTTATTTCATTACCTTGGCAGACATTTCCCTCTGTGATCAGCAGTGAAATGTCCCAAAACTTCACAGTGTCTCTTCTCTTTCCTTTGTTTTTTGAAAACTGGGATTGCGGTGGCTTCCTGCCAGTCCAGGGGAGTCTCTAGGTCTTCCTAGCTTGTGATTTCATGTGCCATTTTTCTCTTCTTGATCTTGCAGCTTTTATTATCCATGCCAGTAAATTGTTGACTCAGGGGGCTTTGTTTTTTGGCGCCAGTTTGATATCATTTTCAACCTCTGACAAAGTGATCTTTAGCTCAGAATCTGGAGCCTCATTGTCTCAAGTGCTTCGCTTCCTCATGTCCCGTGGTTGCCTGTGGGGGAAGTTAATGATTCAGTAAACAACTCCCATCTTTACAGGACATTTTCTTGCTCCATTCCAGTTTAATCTTTCAATTTATTTATTATTTACATTAGTTTGTCGTCTGGAAATTATATTATGAGATGCTGTTTAATTATTGTTTATTTAATTGAAAATATATTTACTATGGAGTGATATATTTCATCTCTGGGGCATTTTACACCACCTTGGAAATTTAACTGGGCATCTCTTAGTATGATGTCTGTCTGAATGATTGTTCATATCAGATGAACGTTGTATCCTCAATGTATTGTGAGGGAAATTAGACTACGTTGTCAAAGGAATAACCATGTATTCAATAATTCAGGAGAAAATTCATTGTGCAAACAACATTGTCAAAGATAACGTTACTTGAATTTTCCAATATTTCTATTGGGGAGAAGAATATACATAATTTTTCTGATAAGAAATAGCAACCACACTTAAAAGATCCTTTCTATTAGAGCATTTACTGGGGTTCATTGTAAATCTGTGAATGGGGTCACAGTAGCTGTCTCCAATTCCACCTTGTATATGCAGGAAGATCAGAAAATCGTACTCATCATATATCACTGAACCTGGACGGGTTGGATATAACCGCTTAGATTAAAAAGAAAGACGGCCTTAAAAAATAAATCTGACCTCTATCTCGAGAAGAAAGCAAAGTAAAATCACATGAACTTCTTTGCCGTTCAAGTTCAGCAATGTTATATGGGAGAACATGCTTCCATGGGCAGGAGAAGAGGAGATTTGTTCATATCAAATCTACTCAGATATTTAACACAGTGCTGGAGTAACTCAGCAGGTCAGGCAGCATCTCTAGAGGAAATGTGTAGGAAGGAACTGCAGATGCTGGTTTACACTGAAGATGGACACAAATTGCTGTAGTAACTCAGCGGGACAGGCAGCATCTCTGGAGAGAAGAAAGAAACATCAACCATTCCTTCTCTCTCGAGATGCTGCATGCCCCGCTGAGTTACTCCAGCATTTTTTGTCTTTCATCATTGGAGGATATGGATAGGCAGTGTTTTGAGTCGTCCACTTCTTCGGATTCACTAAAGACGGGTCCCGACCTGAAATGTCACCTATGCATGTTCTCTACAGATGCTACCTGGCCTGCTGAGTTACACCTGCGCTTAGTATTTTACTCAAGATGCCAGCATCTGCTGTTCGTTGTGTTTCCCTCTCAGATATTTAGTGGTCCAAAATCAATCACTATTTCAGCGTCCAAATTTTGACTTTTCTAACCCTGGATTGCTCAGTTCAAAACACGAGAACATTAGAGCAACCGATGCATTTGGAAGATCAAGACGAGAAAGGAAAGAATAGGCCAAGCCATGACAGGGAGCAACGCTTATTACTGGCATAATGGAAACTGATGGGGAATGTTTTCCATTTAACGGTTTGTACTTACATTTTGACCTCACCATCTTGATATTTCTCAGAAACGTTACAGACATTATAATATGACAAAAAAGGCATTAAAAGGTCACTAGGATTTCATTAACTTATAGACATCGCAGGTCACAAGCTTTAAGCCTTGCAATAAATACTTGACCTAACAGCATACATTTTACAGCCTGCCAGTTAATGAATCCATTAACAGAACTCACTGTTCCAAAGTTCAAATGCAGGATCTCCATCGTTAATTTTATCGTCCACATTATATCTACCACCGCCACCAAACCACTCCCCCCCCCCCCCCCCCCCCCCCCCCCCCCCCCCCCCCCCAAACTTCCCCCACCCCCACCTTTTCACTTCCATGAGATGGATATTAAACTTCAGACAAGGATATTAAGATAAATATGGTAGTGGATAAAATACAAGTTCAGGATTTACAGCAACTTAATTGTTACCGGTACCTGAAATTGATGACAAGCATAAGAACCAAACCAACACAATGGCCCTGGGTCATCAATATATCATTTGTTTCTGGAAATTTACATTTAACCTCATGGCAGTTTTGGGTCTCCTTTGCATTCACCAGTCCTATAAGTCAGAGGGGCCTGGATTCCTTTGCTGTAAGTAGTTTAGTGGTGGAACAGGAATGCAAATCCACCACGGCATTTTGTTTTCATGACCCTGATTTTTAATGCATGGCCAATTTTAGAGCGGGAGTGCTGCTCCTGAAAGATTTTGTTGCCACTGCACGGCACAGAAAATCTGGTTCAAGACAGAAGCCAGTCGAAGGGCAGGCAGCATTGTTTATTTGCAAAACTATCTCGAGCAGCATCCTGAAGAATGTTAGCAGCTGGAGAGGCTCCCAGAATCGTAATCAAACAAATGAATTGCTTGAGGAACTCAGTGAGTCGAGCAGCATCTGTGGAGCCAAAGGGATGGTTGGTGTTTTGGGTTGAGGCTGTCAGTCAGGACTGAGATGGAAGATAACTAGTATAATGAAGTGGGAGGGAGGGGGGGGGCAGGGATAGGCAGGTGACAGGTGGAACCAGGTATAGTGGGTGGTGAAGGGCCAATGGAGCCGGGGGGGGGGGGGGGGGGGGGGGGGAGGTTAGAGTGCTGTAGTCAGGAGGCAGAGTCTGGAGGGCGATGGGCAGAGACAGATAAGGGAAAAAAAACCAAAAAGGGGGGTGATGGTGCTTGGTGAGAGAAGAGGAGATTGGAGGTAGAGACAGAGGCTGGACGGTGATATGAACATAGAATATTCCAACTTCAGGTAACCCACAGTCCCTCTGCTCTTCTTCTTGTCGAGTCCACACACAAGATTACAAGTTGTTCAGCCGGAGCGGAACACACGTCTCGGCATCCGCATACAATGGTGTCTGTCTCGCACTTCTTGTGCTTCTTATGCGTGGAGGTGGAAAGATTGGTGGAAACAGGGCCGCAACGTGAACGCTCTTTCCTTGACCCCCCTCTGCTCCTTACTCTCTCCTTTTGCTGACCCCTCTTCCATGCCATAATCCACAGTTCCTTCCACAATTGGTTCCAACTTCCTTTCACCAAAACACACTGCATGCAGCTTCTAGTTTTCCCATCTTCTCCCCCAGCTGGTTCCATCTGCCCATTGTCCCTCACTCGCCAGTTTGAATTTATCACCTGCTTACTTGTCAGATTATAGATCTGTAGGCTCCTATGTCCTCTTATCACCATCCAGCTGTGTTCTCTAACTCCACCCTCCCCTTCTTCCCCACCTTACCACACGCAGTTTCCATACATGGCCAAGTGTAAACCAAACTAAATCCCATCCCTCAAAACTCATCTTAAAATCATTCTACAAGCTCACTCTGTGCACCTTGGGATCTATTATGTATGTTCAAGGCCACCTTATTTAAAAAGCAATGCACTGCAAGACTTATAATTCTCCTTTAATTTGGGGGGAAGTGTCCAAACTATTCATTTGCTTTTAACATTATGTCCAAAGATAATGTACAATGACACAAAACTTACTGTTGGAGATCAACAAAGCTGACTGCACTTTAAAAGGAAACTTCCGCCACCTACGAGCGAGGGGCTTCTCGGTCATTGGTGGGAGACAGTAAGTTGATTAAAGCCTGATAGTTTCCCATCGCAAGTAATTCCAGCTAAAGTGCATTCTCTATATTCAGCAGCTATTTTTATTTCTAAGAGGAAATCTAACCTTGCAAACTCAGGTAAGCTCTTTTATTTCACATTATAATAAGGTGTCTTGTTTAAAGAGGCCAATCACAATAATGAACAACTATCCAAACACTTCCATTGTGGAATTATCTGCTGCAACATAGCCTCACCGTTGCAATTTTCTTGTCACCTGTGCCATTGCATTTTACTTATGCACATATAGGTTCAGAACGCTGACAATGGTTATCTCACAAGTAGGAGACTCAACAAGATGTGCAGGAAGGAACTGCAGAGGGGTGAAAAAGGGTCTCGACCAGAAACATCACCCATTTCATCTATCCAGAGATGCTGCCAGTCCCGCTGAGTTACTCCAGCATTTTGTGTCTATCTTCGACTCATCAAGTTCTTGGCTGTTCATGATATGGCCTCTATTTATATTGCTTAAAAGATGTATTTGGCAGAGAGAATATGTCAATAAAATATTTTTCCAGCAGACAGGATAGTTTGAAGTTGCTCCAATGTGGTTATTTATCTATGTAATGGTACAACTTCATCTTGAATCTTTCTATTATTTTTCTGCATTAGGATCAATACCTAATCAATTGAGATTCTTCCATTATAAGCTGTGCTAGTTTATAATTGGATATTCAGAGGTTGGACTGCAAAGTGTGCCCTTTGCTATTATTAATTGGCTGCTCGCCACATCCTCTGTCAATGGACTAATGCCTCAGCGTTACTGTAAGTAAAATGCAAGTTAATCTGAAGAATCATTGGCACTAGTTTACATTATCAAAATATGTTTTTGAATTGGCAAATTAAGCAATGAGCATATCTTGAGAAATGCCTAAAATGACTTCGCAAAATAGATTCATGGAGTTCTCTGTGTTCTGAATAATGGTTAGTAAATTATTTTCTGTGTGTTATCTAAACAATATGAAGCATCAATGCAATTGTCACCAAAACATGCCAATGTGTCACTTTGGAGCTTGGACAATTGTTTCCGAGAATTTTAAAACAGTGCTCTTCAACCTTGGTGGTCTGAGGAGTAAGTCCTTGGCAATATTAAATCTGCATCCAAGTGTGGAATGTGTAAAATAATCTGCCATGTGATGTTGAATTTCACCGAGCCATTCCAAAACTCTATCTCAAAATCTAGCCAGGTCTATTCACATAGTAACAGCAGGGTTTGCTATTGTCGTTATTGATGTGCGAATAATCCAGCAGTTTGTGTCATGGGAGATATAAATGCAAATCACTGTAACTTGCTGGACAAGTTTCATACGAAACTGTCAACCCCACAAGAATGATCGCTTTCTCTCAACCTTACTGTGAGTTTCAAGAAATTGCTGAGTTTGTACTTTAATTAGAATCTAAACTCAATGCAGGTCAGCAACTTAATGCGCGTTAGCACCAGACCTTAAAATTACAACGATTAATTAGCTATATATTATTGTAATTTAACTCAACCTCACCAGACCAGAAAGGAAATTGTGGGTTCCAATTGTGCCTTGCAATTTTTAACTTGAAATTGATTTTGTTTTTAATTGTCATTGCTCCATCTCTTTTCTCCTTCCTACTCAAATCCTAATAAAGGTGGTAGGAAGGAACTGCAGATACTGGTTAGCACCGAAGATAGACACAAAAAGCTGGAATAACTCAGCGGGTCAGGCAGCATTTCTGGAGAAAAGGAATAGGTGAAGTTCGTGGTTGAGACCCTTCTCTCGACCCGAAACCAATAAAGGGAATTGAAGAATACAGTTGAACAGAGTGATCTGGGAATAACCGTGCATAGTTCCTTGAGGGTGGAATCTCATATAGAGCCTTTATAAATCAGAGCATTGAGTATAGAAGCTGGGATGTAATGTTAAAATTGTACAAGGCATTGGTGAGACCAAATCTGGAGTATGATGTACAATTTTGGTCGCCCAATTATAGGAAGGATGTCAACAAAATAGAGAGAGTACAGAGGAGATTTACTAGAATGTTGCCTGGGTTTCAACAACTAAGTTACAGAGATAGGTTGAATAAGTTAGGTCTTTATTCTCTGGAGCGCAGAAGGTTAAGGGGGGACTTGATAGAGGTCTTTAAAATGATGAGAGGGATAGAGAGAGTTGATGTGGACAAGCTTTTCTCTTTGAGAATAGGGAAGATTCAAACAAGAGGACATGACTTGAGAATTATGGGACAGAAGTTTAGGGGTAACATGAGGGGGAACTTCTTTACTCAGAGAGTGGTAGCGGTGTGGAATGAGCTTCCAGTGGAAGTGGTGGCGGCAGATTCGTTGGTATCATTTAAAAATAAATTGGATAGGCATATGGATGAGAAGGGAATGGAGGGTTATGGTAGGTAGGTGGGACTAAGGGAAAAAAGTTGTTCGGCACGGACTTGTAGGGCCGAGATGGCCTGTTTCTGTGCTGTAATTGTTATATGGTTATATGGTTATTGGCTAAAGAGTAATCATTCTGATTCTCGCTCTACAGAAGCTGGTGGGGTCTGTTGGTCTTTCCAACTTTCTCTTTCTCAGTCCAAGAAGGGTCCTGACCCGAAACATCACCTATCCATGTTCTCCAGGGATGCTGCCTGATCTGCTGAGTTACTCCAGAACTCTGTAATCTTTGGTATAAACCAGTATCTGAAGTTCCTTGTTTCTACATTTTCTATTTCTTTATATTTCCCTCGCACCTCATTTCCCTTTCTATAACCATCTTGATTCTGTCTTTTTTCTGATTTCTAAATCTCACTGATGAAGGGCCGCATCGTTCAGTGAGATTCCAAATGTCTTGTTGCCTTTGCCATTTCATTTGTACTTTGAACAACCTGTAAGGCATAACATGGTTGGTCTCAAGGCATGAGGGGAAAATCTTAAGTTTAGTTTAGTTTATTGTCACATGTACTGAGGTCAGTGAAAAGCTTTTTGTTGCATACTAACCAGTCAGCGGAAAGACTGCACATGATGACAAACGAGCCACCCACAGTGTATATGATATAGGGAATCACATTTAGTGCAAGATAAAGTCCAGTAAAGTCTGATTAAAGATAGTCCGAAGTTCTCCAATGAGGAGCTCAGGACATCTCTCATTGTTGATAGATGGTTCAGTTGCCTGATAACAGTTGAGAAGAAACTGTACCTAAATCTGGAGTTGTACATTTTCACACTTCTGAAACCTATTGCCTGATCAGAGAGGAGGGAAGAGGGAGTGACCAGGGTAAACTCATCCTTGATTATGCTAGTGGCCTTGCCGAGGCAGAATGAAGTGTAAATGGAGTCAATGGAAGGGAGGGCGGTTTGTGTGATGGTCTGGGCTGCGTCCACAATTTTCTGCAATTTCTTGCGACCTTCGATGGAGCTGTTGCCAAATAAAGCTGCGATGCATCACAATAAAATACTTTAAATGGCACATCTGTAGAAGTTGGTGGGAGTTGTTGGGGACATGCTGAACTTCCCAAGTCTTCTAAGAGAGGAGATTGATTGAAAATAAAATAAAGTATAGAGACACTGAGGGAATGGAGACAATATTAGAAAGGAAAACAGCAATGATGACAGAGGATAAGGTTTCCAGACCTCACGCTGTCAAGATCATGTTGTAATGGTTAACCCATGATAAAAGAAATACACTCAGGAACCTTCCAGTCCCCATGGAAGAGGGTCATCGTTGATCCCGATGGAAACCCTGAGAACAAGATGTCGTCAGTGCATGAACAACAACCACCTGCTGCACAGGTTTAGCTTATCTGTCACACGAATTATAAACAACAGTTGGCTTTTTACATGTTGAACATTGTAGTAACCATTCTCCCTTTATCAGTTCTAGATTGGTACTTGCTTTAAATGGCATAATGATTAATTATGAACCTAATATTTGCTGCCTTCTGGAAAATGAGCACTGATTTCTGTAACTCCAACATTTCCCTGGCTGGCACATTTGACTTAAATCCCACGGAAATGGTTGCATGAAACAAAAAGTCGGCCAAACATTTTGATTTTTTCCAGGCACAATTGTTCCCCCTCCCCCACTCGCTCAGCGTTGAGTTTGAACTTAATGCTCTCGGGGGTAAAGGCAGTGTCCCAGACAGTTTTATTGCTTCAGTATGACATCTATTACAGGCACTGTCAATAGTGTGACTGCCTTCCTAATCACCATACCACACTAAATTGTAACTCCTTGGAGGATGTTTGAAAGGCAGGTCATGCTACTATTTTGACTGAACAGGACCTAATAGTTAAAGAAGTCTTAGTTGGGGATAGGAAAATATGGCATAGAATCTATACAATGCAGACTGAACACATTTTTAAATACAAATTTTGTAACCCCAAACAGATGGCTTGTTGATTTCCTTTCATAAAAAAAATTGAATCCATTACTAGACATTGACACATGGCACCTGAAGGATATATTTTCCAGTTGCCAATACTGATGGCGCCAGAACACAATATAAATTGGTGGGTGGAACATTAGGTAAGACAGCGTCTTAGAATAGAGCCATCTGGTGGTTTCAGAACTTCATCAGGATTTCCATCTGTACCAGTGCCAAGTTTATCTGCGGAGACGTTACCATGGGGCTGATGGAGTAAGAGACTTCTCGGGACATTTAGCCCATTAGTGCCTGGAAGAAAGTCTAACAGTCAACTCGATCATGGCTGATTTGTGATCTAATTGCACACATCTGTCATTTCTCCACATACCTCAATACTGTGGTGAACAGAAATATATCGATATCAGATTGAAATTCTTTCTAATATTAATTTCCCAGGATGGCAAAGTTGCAAGGCGGTAGAGCTGCCGTCTCACAGCGCCAAGACCCAGGTTCGATCCTGACTATGGGTTTTGGCTGTGTGGAGTTTTACACGTCGTCCCTGTAACCGTGTGAGTTTTCTCCAGTTTCCTCCCACATTCCAAAGTCATGCAGGTTTGCAGGTCAATCGGCATCTGTAAATTCTCCCTAAAGTGTACGGGTGATCGCTGGTCGGTGCAGACTCGTTGGCTGAAAGGTCTGTTTCCACTGCGTATCTCTAAACTAACCTAGATAAAATATGTAAGGGACTTCTAGATTTATACTGTATTTTTATTGTAGATGTGATTGTTAACTTTACTCCTGGAAGTATTGGGTCAAATTTTAGGTAGAGGCCCTTTGTTCTCTGTTACTTAGCCAACCAGCTACTTTCTCTCTAACTAATCTTTCAATTCCACTTAAAATCTTGAATCAGTTTATGCTCAAAACTTTTAACCTCCTGTGAATGAGGCTTCAGTTTCTGTAATCTTTCTTTGTAATGTAATATTTTCTTGCAACCCAAGTATCATTCTGGTAAACATTGTAAGAGGAACTGCAGATGCTGGTTTAAAGAGACAAAACATGCTGGATTAACAGCAGGCCAGGCAGCATCTCTGGATAGAAGGGATGTGTGACGTTTCGGGTCTAGAGTGGTCTGCTCCCGGAGTTAGAATCCCCGATGTAGAAGATGGAGGCGCCGACAAGCACTGAGAAAACACACTTGGCTGTGGTCTGGCTTAAAACGTGGTCATAGAATTGGAAGGCAGGAGGAATCACAGAGGGGGAGTAGCGAGAGAGGATGTTGCAGAACTCTCGTCGGAGATAAGAGGAGAACATCTTCAAAGTAGACATACCTTGAGGAGATTTCACAGTAGAGCAGACAAAATGTTGTAGGAAGGAACTGCAGATGCTGGTTTAACCCAAAGATATACAAAAAATGCTGGAGTAACTCAACAGGACAGGCAGCATCTCTGGATAGAAGGAATGGGTGACGTTGCGGGTCGAGACCCTTCTTCAGACTGGTAAACATATTCTGCACTGTGGTGCTCAATAAGACAGTTGTCCTTGTTGTGGCCCAAGAAAGGTGATGTGCATTTGAAGTTGACTTCTTTCCCCAATTATACCCCAATTTAGATATAAAGGTGGTTTTTATTTGTGTGCTTAATAGATTTATTTTCCTGTGCAATGCATTTCAATAATTTAAGTACAAACTTCTACTGATGTAGCTTCTCACTGTATAGACAATATTCTCTGCTATGCTTTTGATAACAAACTTTATCCCACTTTCTCACCTTATTAAGTTACTTTGGATTTTGCTTAAAATACTACTTGTATTTGAGTTATCAGTAAACTTGGATATGCGGACTTTTATCTAATTCATTTCATTAACAAAGTCACTTAAAAATATGGTGAATATATGTAGTCTCACTGCAGTTGCAGCTCCAAATGGACCTACCCACAATTCTTACTTGCAGGAAACTTAGTTTTAGTTTATTTTAAAGATACAGCACGGAAACAGGCTCTTCGGCCCACCGAGTCCACCAAGTCCGCGTCGACCATCAATCCCCGCACATTAACACTTGCCTACATGCACTAGAGATAATTCTACATTTCTAGGGACAATTCTATATTTATACCAAGCCAATTAACCTTCTAACCTGAATGTCTTTGGAGTTGGGAGGAAACCGGAGATCTCGGAGAAAACACATGCAGGTCACAGGGAGAACATGCAAACTCCATACAGACAGCACCTGTAATCAGGATCAATCCCGGGTCTCCAGCGCCGTAAGGCAGTAGCTCTTCCGCTGTGTCATCGTGCCGTCCTAAATCTAAAACAAAAACAGAAAGTATTGGAAATATTGATTAGATTAGGCAGTGCATGTGAAGAAAGAAACGGAATTAATGAAGGGTCCCAACCCAAAATGTCACCTATCCATGTTCTTCAGGTATGCTTCATGAACTGCTCTGTTACTCCCGCATTTTGTATCTTTTTAACAGAATTAATATATCAGGTTGATGAACTATTATTAGAAACTGGAAAAGTTGTAGATATGTCAAGCTTCAAGATACAGGGAAGTGAGAACTAATAGGGAAACCTGTGAAAGGGTGGGAGGAAAGGGAGTTTAAATGAGCAAAGATGTAAAAGTGAAAGGAGTTGGTAATCAGGCAACAAAAAAGTCTGAAGAATATCTTATCTATCTATATTACTAAAATTCTGATCTTGACCACTTCCTGTTGTTCTGTATATTGATTTTAGAAAAGACGCAGCCATTTATGGCTGTGATTTTTGGCCATCTTACTCAGAGTCCCCCTCCGCTGCGCACGACAAGAGAATTTTACCCATCAATTAAAAATAAAAGAGTTATTAGTGTTTAAAGATTATTGAGATTCTCTCTCCTGAAGGCCACGCCCCTTCCGGTGGGACTATAAAACCCGGAAGTATTGAGTGCCTCAGTTAGTCTCTGCAAGATGGGGAGCGAGAGGGTCATGTCTCTCAGTCTGAGCTGTGAATAACACCGAACACATGTCTACTAAACTGTGAGTGTGGTTTTACTGAACTTGAGTGCCCTTAATGTGGTTTGAAAATGAAAATGTGGTTGGTTTGAAAATTGGTGGTGGTTGGTTTGAAATAAAGCACAGCACATGGTTGGTGGAGTTGGTTTGAAATAAAGCACAACAAATGGTAGGTGGTGGTTGGTTTGAAATAAAAGACAGAAAATGGTTGGTGGTGGTTGGTTTGAAATGAAGCACAGCAAATGGTTGGTGGTGGTTTGTTTGATATGGTTAATGATACAAAAAGTCTAAACTTGACAACTTCCTGTTTGCACTGTATATTGATTTTAGATAAAACACTACCACTTATGGCTGTGATTTTTGGCCATCTTACTCAGTTCCCCTCCGCTCATCAGGTGCAGAGGATTCTTCTGATCAATGAAAAATAAAAGTGTTATTAGTGTTTAAAAAATGTTGAGAATCTCTCTCTCTCCTGTCACGCCATCACGCCAGTGGGAGGGGAAGGCCACGCTCCTTCTCAGTGGGGGAGGGAGAGGTCACGGTCTGAGCTGTGAATAGAACACCTGAATGTGAACTGTGAGTGGATGTGTGGGCTCAGTCTCTGGCAAGATGGGGTTGTTTCACCCTGGGAGAGGTCACGACTCTGTTTGACCCTGCTTGAATGATATGAAACACACTTGAATTTGGTGGAATTGCAACCTGCTTGAAGTGGTCTGAAACTGTGATTTGGTGTGGTGAAGTTATGTGGTGAATTTTGCCTGGTGTTTTCTGAAACTGCACTTTATGGTGGCTTTTTATGGTTGTGTTGCACCATTTGGTGCTTGCACCCTGCTTGAAATGGTATGAAAACTGCACTTGTATTTGGTGGCCTTGCACCCTGCTTGAAGTGGTACGAAACTGCACTTGAATTTGGTGGCCTTGCACCCTGCTTCAAATGGCCTGAAACTGCACTTGCATTTGATGGCTTGCATCCTGCTTCAAGCGGTATGAAACTGCACTTGAATTTGGTGGCCTTGCACCCTGCTTGAAGTGGTCGGAAACTTAACTTGAATTCGGTGGTCTTGCACCCTGCTTGAAGTGGTAAGAAACTGCACTTGGATTTGGTGGCCTTGCACCCTGCTTGAAATGGAATTTCAAGGAATAGTCATGAGTCAACTGCCAGCCCACCAGCCGTGAGTGAGCTGCCAGCACATCAGGCTTGAGTGACTGAGCTGCCACCCCAAAAATCAATTTGGAGTTCATACTAGCCCTCTGGAAACCAATCCCTTCAGCCCACAACACCCATACTAGCGCTCCAGAAAGCCCACCCCCCCCACTGGCAACCAATATTGGAATTGGTGGAAAGGTGGAATATTGCGTAGGGGGACCAGCCCTCGCGTGTGAACATGGGCACTTAGTCTAGTAACTATTAAAACTCTGATCTTAGATGTGTATAATGTGGGTGTATAATCGCATCGGCTCGAAAAAACGATGCTCTAACGGTAACATTTTTACATATTCCGGTAGAGATTTATCCCCTTAAGTCAAAAATAGTCTTATCTGAAAAACTAATGCATTATTTCTTGAGTTATTAATCAAAATGCCAAAAAATCTGAAGAGACCTGGAAAAAAAAAACTTGCTTTTCCCCTGTGCTTACAGCTGTGACATCACAATGGGATTGTAGCCCTGCTCGCAACATTGTTGCTATCCAAGTACACTGAGTTCTGCTAGCCCTAGATAGTGCAAATGCATTTTTATAAGGTCACAGTACACTGAGTTCTGCTCGCTAGCAAGTGCAATTGCATTTTTTATTAGTTTAAAAATGAGGGTGTGTGAATCAAAGATTATAGAGGAGCTATATTATAGCTCTGCTATAAGATCTTTGGTGTGAATAAGGCGAAATGAGCAGCACCTGCGCAGTTGTTGGCTATGGGTGAGTGGTGGAATATTGCGTTGGGGCCTAACGTGGGGGCTATGGGTGAGTGGTGGAATATTGTTGCGCATTGGGGGACCAGGCCTCCCGTGTGACAGGGACCCAACGGATCTCACGTGGTTTAGTATATAAATATAACTCTTTCAGCTAAAATTAAGACCTGCAAATCTACACTTTTTTTTGTTTAAAGGTACAATGCTTTACTCGGATATATTGTAAAAAAATGTATTGGTGACATATTAAGTTTAATATCATTTTCCATCATTGGTGCTGAAGTTAAAGCCAACACACATGAACATATATTCTGTATATTACTTGTGGAAATAGTTTTTAAGAACCAGAAATGAATTTTATATACCCCACATCACAAAACAACCTTCAATTTGAAAATAACATTGTCAAGAGCCTCGTTTCACCCAAAAAGTATTAAGGGCAGCTGGCAGGAGATTTAGAAGTGCCAAATTATGGAAGATAGGATTAAGGCAAATTGCAGAGGCTTCATAGAAGGTGTTGAAATCTAAATTAACATGTTGTTTTTGCCTTGGAATGCTTGATGGGGTGGTGTCACACTCAGTAAATGATCTGTGAATGTTATTGATGCCAAGTCAGCACTTGAGGCTAAATAATATCATTTACCTACTTCCCTTCTCCTCGGTAGCATAAATCCCTTCAAATATATGCGCACACACAGAATTATTAAACTTGAGATGCTGGAATGGGATGAACAGAAATGGCAAGTCTGACAAACTCTTCTATGCAGGGGTAAAGCTGACAATGTCAGAACAGTTCAGCATTTGACCACAATACCTTCATCTCTCTCTCTCTCCCTCTTGCTCAAGAATATATCTCTTCTAACCACTAGAATCACCAAAGAAAAATAATTTGAATGCTACAATCAGATCTCCTCATGTTAAGTAGCATAGGCAATTATTATTTCTTGAAGATTGTCATTTTGATTAAAAGAACGTGATACTCTAAGATTTGATGTTTTCCACGTTTTTTGACAATTTGCTGCTTTATAAACCTCCTTAATAATGCCTTGTTGCCATTAAGGGAAAATAAGCAAACTGAAAAGATCTCGCAGTATTATAAATGTGGGATAAATGGTAAACTATGGATTTTAGTGATATACTCTCTTAACCCTGCAACGGCCTAGTAAAGCTTTCAAACCACACAACATCCTTTGTGACAGAACCAATCTTGTCCAAATATAACCATCCTGATCAAAGAGCCATAGAAATTTGAGTCGGAATGCTGCCTCGGACTGAAATCTTGCATTGTTATTTTGGTTTCTCTAAAGAGGACCTTACTACCTTGTTTATCTGTGCGGCACTACCACAGGTACAAAGCTAATATTGCAGCCCTAAGACATCACCATGACCTTCAAACTTTGAAAAACACCTTGAGGATCTGAGGCGCATGGATAGGACAGGTTTGGAGGGATATAGGCCAAACGCAGGCAGGTGGGACTAGTGTAGACGGGACATGTTGGTCGGTGTGGGCAAGTTGGGCCAAAGGATCTGTTCCATGCTGTATGACTCTATGACTCCATGTTGCTGTGACTATGAGAAATATTTACCCCTAGTTATTCTAAAAAAATATTTGGCTTTGATCACTTTTTCATCCATAGTCTGTTCCATTAGGTGCCCGATAAATTGCGTATGTTGGAGCTGGTAAAGGGTCTGTCCCATTAACGCGACTTTTCAGCAACTGTCTTCGACCTTCAAGCTCGAGGGCTCTCGTGTGAAAAACCTCGAGCTGGATCAACCACCAGCGATGAAACCGCGAGCTGGATCGACCGTCTGCCCACAAGCACATTGCAAAGGCAGGGGCCAGGGAAAGCGAGGGAGTGCTGTATGAAATTCACACCGGCGATGAACAGGAAGGTAAAAGACGGCTGGCACAGTCCTTTAGCGAGCGTGGAGAGGGAGGGGGGAGAGAAGGGGAGAGAAGGGGGAGGGGGAGAAGGAGTGGAGACACTTTTAAGAAGCCAGACAACTTTTAATAAAGTTTAGTGGGCATTTACCATTTTACGTCGGTTTACTTACCATTTTTTTCTCAACGAGCTTTACCATCGACTACCTTCGATTGCCTCGATTACCTACAATAACATTATTACCTACTACGACCTACTTCGACTAAACCTACGAGTATAAAAATATCCATTTTTTCCACGACGACCTTTTTTTTACTCGTAGGCATTTTTCAGCATGTTGAAAAATACGCCGCGACCTAACTGAGGCTTCGAGTACGTGGGGACTACTCTCGAGCATGAAGGAGAGTTACAAAGACCTCCTAGGACCTCGTGTCGACCATGCTGCGAGTATGAGTCGAGGGCAAACTCTAAACTCGCGAAGTAGGTCCCTGCAGTGGTACAGGTCCCAAACTTTCACCATTGTTCCTGTCATTTGCTGTTACCAATTTCCACTGCTGAAAAGTGAGTTTGCGTGAATACAATTGAATATCACTCTGAATAATTTAATGATCGAGCTCAAACACGAGAAATGGCTTCTTGCACAAGGTACCACAAGGTGACTAGCACCTGTGATATTCAGCAGAGAAGCAGAGAGAACCAGGATGAGATAAAAGCTGATCTCGTGTTTGTATTTCCATATTTTAGCATGGAGAACTATTTGCAGTAGTGGACAGGGTTAATTTATGTTTGGATTACAGTGAGGAATTGTGCGTAATGAAACACTAATTATAGCCCCAGGTCTTGTTTCCTCAAAGGAAATTGTATGGCATGCCTGTCTTACTTAACTCATTCCAGATTGCTTTCGGACTGTGAGTCCATGTGCTTCTGTTTGAGAGCAAGTCTGTTTTTATACAATGTACCAACCAACAATAGAATGGCCCAGACACAAAAAAAATCCAAATATACGAGTTTGGATTAATTGCATTTTATTTGGCAGGTGCAGCTCAATTCTTTTTCATACAATTATCCTTTGTGGGTATAAAAATATTCCATTTGGGGCAGTGAGGAATTTAATCAACATTTTCTCAAGCTTATTTTAATCAGATAGATGGGAACAACATTCTCACTATGTTTTGTGGGAATATGTGTATGTACTGCTACATAGATTGGGCTGAATGTTGTTGGTCCCATAGTTTCAACAGAACCATTGGCACGACTCCATGCAAACTAAAGGAAGTCCTGTACGTTCTCTAAGACCAGGACCTATTCTACATAAGGAGAGTGGACTAATCTGTCATTGCAATCCATTCGGCAACTTATAACCTAGCGATATGAACGTTGATTTCTCTCATTTCAAGAAACTCCTGCATTCCTTCCTAACCCTCCTCTTCCCCCCTCTCCCCCCTCCTCCCTACTAGTTCCACTGTTCACATCCTTGTATCCCTGTCGTTAGCACATCTTCCCCAGCCAACAATGGGCCATTATGGACTCCACTCTTCCTCAATTCATCTGTAGCCAGCCCCGTTTTGTTCTCGTCTTTTCTCGCCCCCAGTCCCCCCCCCCCCCCCCCCCAGTGTGAAGAAGGGTTCTGACCCAAAACGTCAACTATTCCTTTTTCCCGGAGATGCTGCCTGACCCGTTAAGTTACTCCAGCATTTTGCATCGTTCTTTGGTATAAACCAGCATCTGCAATTCCTTCCTATACATTGCATTCCACTGTTGGGATTCCCCATGGAGCCCAATGATGGACCTTGGACCAGTTGGGATTCCCAAGCATATTGGTGGGGAAATCACCACTCAGTTCACATGCTCTAGACAGATCTAGCACAGAAACACAAACTCAACTAATTTCAATTGGGTTTCAAGGCGAGAAAGAGAGGGAGTTCTCATTTAAAATTTAAAACTTGCTCTACTTAGATACTTCCAATTATTCAGAGTTGCTTTTGTGTTTTTAGCGAACTGAGTTTTGTGTTATGTGGTTTTGGTTGCGTTTTTAGTTTAGATGTTCAGGGAATGGAAGGATATGGATTATGTGCAGGTAGATGAGAGATGGCCTTGGCATCATATTTGGCACGGGCATTGTGCGCCGTATTGCCTGTTCTTGTACTGTACTGTTCTGTGCCTTAGGCCTGGCCAATGAAATTCCTCGTATGTTGCAAAACATACTTGGCGAATAAAATCAGATTCTGATTCTGATGTTCTAACTTATTTTAACTTGAAAAAAGGAACCATTTTTGATTTGCTTGAATATACACTTCAATCTTAATACCTCAAAACGCATTAAGCCCCTGTCCCACATGCGATTTTATCAGTGACTACAGGCGACCAGGCTGCTTTCACATGGTCGCAGAATGACGCCTGTTTGGTTGTGAGTAGTCTCCTCAAGTTGCGTAAAGAATCTTAAGGTTTTTCAGGTCGCCTCTGGATTTTGAAATGTTCAAAACTTTTTGGCAACTGTGGGCTTGACGTAGCTTATCTTCTCCTGTCGTAGGTGCTGTCGTAGGTTGTCGCCAGGATGACGCAGGTTGTTGATTGTCGCCGGGTGCTGGCTTCGGCGAATTCCTTTGGCGACTACCTACGTCAACCGGTGGTAAGTACTGGCGACTGAATCATCTTCAGTTGTCTTCAGTTGCTCGTCGTAGCTTGTCACGGGTGGAAGTAGGTTGACGTTGGTAGTCGTAGGTTGTCGCCTGTGTGGTCGTAGGTTGTCATAGGTGTGGTCGCAGGTGGATGTCCTAATGGGTCGCTAGTTGTCGGTAGCTCGTCGTAGCTTGACATAAATTGAATGAGAGCTTTGGCAGAAGGGCAAATTCAGCACCAGGTCTTGTGTCAGGATGTATTATAGGGACGGGGTTTTTACACTACACTGCCCGAGGCTCTGTTAACATTTGGGACCTCGTTGTTGGACTTGACGGTGCGAAAGGCCTTCTCCCCGGCCCACATTAGTGTTGATTTACAAGACCATTATTCCGTTTGTGTGGTGGTGCCATTGAGTGTGGCAGCCTCACCAGCAGTTGTCTGTCCTTTCATCCTTTTTGTTATTTTTAGTCTGTCTAAAAGTTTTGTTTTGGAGGTCTTTTAGTATTTTTTATGTGGGGGGTGAGGGGGGGAAAAACCGTCTTAACTACCTGGTCAAGGATGCGTCGTTTCTCCGAGTCGCATCTTCACCTCCCCTCGCGGCCTACCATCTGGATTGGCGCGGCCTTTCCTGCCGGAGACCGGCCAGAGCTTCAGCGGCGGCGCAGCGCTGGATTACCATCGTGGAGCGGGCGATGCCTTACCGGGATCGCCGCCTTGGGGCTCCAGAATGTTGGGCCTGCCGACTTTAACACCGTGGAGCTGTGGTTGCGGAACTCCCAGCCGCGGGCGTCCCTGACTTTAACATCGCGGAGGCTGGGATCTTTCACAGAGGATCGCCAGTGTTGGAGCTCTGCCCAGCTCAGGCTGTGGACTTCGGAAGCCGCGGTCTCTGGTAGGAAGCTGCCATTTCGGAAACTCCAAGCCGCTGAGAGTGTTCTTCCGTTCCGACGTTGGAGCTCCATCATCCTGACGAGAGGTCCTGAAACATCGGGCCGCCGTTGCAGTGACTGCGGAGGCCTCAATAGACCCCGACCACGGGTGAACAAGAGGAAGAGGACTGAACTCTGTTGCCTTCCCTCACCGTGGGAAACGTTGATTCCGCTGTGGGGGGATGTTTTTATGTTTTATGTTAAATTCTAAAGTGTTGTGTTTATCTTATTTGTGCGCTGCATGGGAACTAGAATTTCACTGCACCAATTGGTGTATGTGACAATAAATATCCTTTGTCATTTGTGTCCATTCCATCATAGAGAAATGGTGTCAAAGAGTCATGCTGTGTAGGAAAGAGCTGCAGATGCTGGTTTGAATCGAAGATAGACACAAAATGCTGGAGTCACTCAGCGGGACAGGCAGTGTCTCTGGAGTGAAGGAACAGCTAGTCAGACAGCAGTCTGAAGAAGGGCCTCGACCCGAAACGTCACCCATTCCTTCTCTCCAGAGATGCTGCCTGTCCTGCTGAGTTACTGCGGCATTTGTGTCTATCTTCAAAGAGTCATGCAGTTGATAACCAACCCTTTAGCTCACTGTCCATTTCAAACACCAAACGACATTGGCACTCATCGAATTCTACTCTCCTCACACTCTATCTGGATTTGACCACTCATGCACACAACTCAGGCAATCTGCAGTACCCGATTAATCATTCAACCTGCATATTTTGCAATGTGGGAGAAAATCCATGCTGCCACAAGAAGAATGCACAAACTTTGCACAGACAGCACCAGAAATCAAGATTGAACCAGGATTGTTGAAAGTACGAGGCATCAGCTCTGCCAGAGGTGCCAGTCTGCTATACAAATCATTTAGCCAGTTGATGAGAGTTCTTTCCAAACATGTTTAATGTTATTAGCATGCAAGGCCAGAACAATTTTCCCCTTACAGAGACAGAAGAGAGATATTAAAAGAGAAAGAGGGATACATTAGATTTACTTTAAAAGATATAGTGGAATTGTTGTGAGTGATTCATTTGTGCAGGTTTAACCTGGTGCCGCTGACATCTAGAGTTTTTGTTCCTAACTTATTGTCACGATGAGAGCACGCAGCCAGCAAAAAACGTGCTCTGTGCTTTATTAGCAAACCTTCAGAGGATACATTTAATGAATTAATAATCTAGCTAATTTTTGGAGGTCATGGATTTTCCAATACTGTTGATGAGATGGTTCAATGAATTTGTAAATGACATACAATGCAGTTTTACTGCATCAGTGGTGGATGAAGCAAATGTTCTGTGTGATTGTTGAGCGATGCAATCCAATCAACTGTTTTACCTTGGCTGATGAGCTGATGTTTGATTTTTTTCATTCTTTTCAGAGTTGCACTTCACACTTTACTTTAGTCTTTAGAGATACAGTGTGGAAACAGGCCTTTAAGCCCACCAAGTCCATGCCAACCAGCGATCACCCACATACATTAGCGCTGTCCTATACACTAGGAACATTTTGGGTTGGAGTTTTCTGAAGCCAATTAATCTACAAACCTGTACGTCTTTGGAGTGTGGGAGGAAACTGGAGCATCCGGAGAAAACCCACGCGGTCATAGGTAGAACGTACAAACTCCGTACAGACAGCACCCGTAATCAAGATTGAACCCTAGTCTCTGGCGATGTAAGGCAGTAACTCTACTGTTGCGCCATTGTGCTGTCCACTTATCCAGACAAGTAGAGAATATTTCATCACACTTGGCGATGGTACTTCTGAATGGTGGTTATACACAGGGAACACAGGAGAAATCTCTAATTGCTGTACGCTTCCTCCTTTTATAATTATGTGTCTGCTTCAGGCAAGGTTCGGGGCTATAGTAACACCCGGGATATTTGTCAGTGTAGAATATATTGACGTTAATGATGATGTTATAACATATCCAAAGGAAATAGCTAGATTTTTCAATTTTGTCGACAGTCATTATGTCGTACTAGTGCAGTATGAAAGTTACATTATATGTTATTAAGGAGGAAGTACGTTCTCTTCAATCATCAGATAATCATCAGGTAAGTCGACTCAGTAAGTCGTACAACACTAATGGGGAAAGATAGCCAAGCCAGTCACCATGTAAAATGTAACACCATATACTTGGTTGAATTGATGAATTCAGTTTAGCAAACAAATCAGTGCTGATAAGATAGGATTTCCACTGGTATCCGTAACTCAGCCTTCACCTCAAACTGTACCAGTTGTCTTTCTTCAGCTGCCACTTGCCCACTTTCACATCCTGAATCCTTTAACTTTGCTCAAAAGGTTCCCTTCTGACCCCTTGACTTGAGCATCTATTCCCACCAGTGATTACAACTCAACATTCACTAGCACCATCCCCATTATTCATCACCAGGCCACACATTGCCTTTTTGCTTGTGGGATAAGCTTGGTGGACAATGGAGGCTGGCATGCACAGTGGAAGGGCTATCATGTATCCACATCCTGCTCCTGTTAGAAGAGGCTGCTGTAAACCATCCGATAGTGTGACAGCACACGTCACCTCGGCACAACAGCCATAACATCTATTGATAAAATAATCATAATAAACACCAACAACTATAACTGCCAGCCTGAACAACCTGTCTGGCAGCGTCACAATAGAAAATAGTTGTTAGACTCGCTCTGTGGCAGTCTTTCTTATTCTGCATGTAGCCAGGAGCTGAGAAGAACTGTCAAAATATTTCAAGAGGTTGAAATGTTTTTTTGTTATTAATTTTTCGACTCATCAATACAAGTAACATCAATAGGGCAGCACGGTGATGCAGCAGTAGAGTTGCTGCCTTAGAGAGCCAGAGATCCAGTGCTAGTGTGCAGGGTAATCACAGGTCAGCATGGACTCGCTGGGCCGAAGGGCCTGTTTTGGCAATGTATCTCTAAAGTCTCAAGATGGAGATATTTTATGATATTCCTATTAATGTTTTGAATGCACTAATAATTAACAAGAGCACACAAATATAAATGTGTTTGCATTCAGTAATTCCCTTAACTTCTGAGGTGGGCCAATGGATGGAGACCAAACTGATCTTTTTGTTGCTTATCTACGTGAATTAATAGCTTGGGTTACTTTATTAATACTGCAGTTAATTACTTATGTCAAGTGTCATTGTGAATTTAAAATGAAGGCAGCCAAGACAATTAGAATAGTTGTTATTTCAACATCCAGTAATACTATTTGTTGAATCTTAATGCAGAACATATTTCAAAAAATGGCTTACTGATAATGACAGGCTAAATTGGATAGCCCCAGGAAATGACCAAGTGAATTATGGTGTGCTCAACTCATTTGCCTTTTCTTTCTGCCTCATACCTGCCCACCCTTCAGTCAGTGATGGCAAGATTGTGCATCATATCAGTGCTGGATTTAGATGAAGAGAGGCCCTAAGCTGTTCCACTTGTGAGGCCCCCAACGACCGGACAGCCATGGCGGCCAAATCTCCCACAATTCAAAGTGAGGGAGAAAGTGCCCAGCGCCGACCAGTTGCCGTTGCAGTGCGCATGCGCAGGGCGGCCGATGATGTGCTGGCCGTGGTTGTGCGCATGTGCAAGGCGGCCTGCCGTGCCGGCGGATGAGGAGCGAGCGGAGCCCGGCGGCCCGGACACGGATAGTGGGGGGAAATGGAGAGAGAGAGATAGAGAGGGGGGCCGCCCAGAGTTGAACGGTAGGTGTTCTGCCTTGGCCGGAGGCCCCCCTAGACCTTGAGGCCCATCAATTTATTCGGGGGGGCCCCTAAAAAATGGGGGCCCGAAGCTATAGCTTGTTTAGCTTATACTTAAATCCGGCACTGCATCATATAGTAGGCCAACCAGTGACTTTGAGAATTGCTCTGCCGAGTACCAACGAGAGTGACCCAAGGATTGGTCCGCCCACTCACATTCTGAGTGGTGTAGTGTGATGTATATTGTCTGCACTTGAGGGATTGAGATCAAGAGGCTTTTTTTTCACCAGTGGTTAGCTTTTGTGGCTTGGCATATTGTGTTGACTGAAATCCAGATGGAACAGTTGATGGTGGTGGAATGAAGAGATTGTAGTGCGTGGGTCTCAAAATGAGGCAAGTAGTCTGAAGTTTGAGAAGCACTTTACTTTAATTCCTCCCGGTTCAGGGTGCAGGAGTAGGCCATTCGGCCCTTTGAGCCTGCACCGCCATTTAATATGATCATGGCTGATCATCCAACTCAGTATCCCGCACCTGCCCTTTTCCCAGGACCCTCTGATCCCCTTGGCCACAAGGGCCACATCTAACTCCCTCTTAAATATAGCCAATGAACTGGCCTCAACTACCCTCTGTGGCAGAGAGTTCCAGAGATTCAACCAGCACTCTGGTCTGTGTGAAAAACGGTCAATCTCCTCATCTCGGCCCCCCATGTCCAGGACAAAAGGATTTCCAGCCCCTTACGGGCCCTTACGGCCTCTGGAGCTGTGCATCACGGCGCCCTTGTCCTGAGGGCCATTTCCCGAAATGTCCCATCGGATGTCGGGACGGGGGTGCGAGCCTGCTTCCTGTTTGAATCTGAGGGCGCCTGTCGGCACCCCTTAAGAATTTTGTAAGTTTCGATATGAGGCCAAGTCCCCTCTCGGATGCCCAGCTCCTAAAACTCTCCATCCAGTCCGGGCCGGTGAGTCGTGCCTTCAACCAAGTCTATCCACCGTAGCCTGCGGGTGGTAAGCCTTCAGCTAAGACGAGTCCTGACACCACAGCCGGAGGTGAACTGTGGCCTCCAATCATGTCCGGCACCCCGAACCGAGCTCCAGTGCACACTCCCTCTAGGTGGCAATAATGGTCCTTCCATATGCAGGATCCTACCTGCCCGCTCCATCCACTCCCGTAAATTTGGAGCAGGAGAAGATCAGATTTGGAGACCAAAACTGGCACTGCAATATTTATTAAGTGAGGGTACTCTTCACCAAGAGGGCTCCCCCTATAGCGGGTGGCAACTGCAGTAGAACTGGGCCTCCCTGCTCCTATACTCAAATCAGAAGCTTGCAGTTATCACGAGAATCCACAACAGGGTCGGGCTGGCGTGTGAGGAGGTAGGGCTTTTTCGGTTACTGCAATGCGTTGGGGCACCAATGCATGCCTACCTTCAAAATGAGGCAACTAGTGTTTGAGAAGCACTTTGTTTACCCAGGTCTCGCTGCATCAAACCCCCCTTTACCCCCGGCTAAGGATCGACTGCGCACACTCCTGGTGGGGTTCGGTGTATAATGGCACGACCCTTAAGCTGAGATTGTGATTAATGTCTCGTGTAGGAAGGATCTGCAGATGTTGGTTTGCGCCAACGATAGATACAAAATGCTGGAGTAACTCAGCGGGTCAGGCAGCATCTCTGGAGAAAATGAATAGGTGACGCTTTGTGTCGAGACCCTTCTTCAGACTGTGCTAGGGATTTCTCACACTAGCTGGCCATGAAGTGAATGGTATCTCATTTAGTTGCATAAAAACTCAGAGCGGATAGCTGATGCCCAACAAGCATTGCAATAGAGCTTCAAGGGCCTGTCCCACTTAGGCGTCATTTGCGCGTCGTTTACGCGACAGGCCGGTAGTGACTGTCGTGCGACTGTTGCGCGAAAATCGTCTAGCAGTACAACAGATGCGTGCCGTGCTCTTGAGGGCCCTGCTTCTTTTGGGAGCCATTTGCAATGTGTTTGTACTTAATCCGATCCACGTGGCAAGGATTTTCCCAGTGAAAATGTTTCAAAAGTGCACGCGCTTTATACCCGGGTGTTCACGTGTGCGGCGCTCAAATGACGCGCAAATGGCACGACGACGGCATACGGGCGGTGCATGGTTACGGACGTTGACCAATGGTGATGCATAATAAATTAGCATTGGCTATGTTCGTGCGTCACCGTGCGTAACCAGGCGTCACCACGCACTACACGTACGCCGTCAGTACGTCAGCATGTGAATGGGATACGTCAAGCAGGTGGTGCACGAGGATTTTGAGCATTCCAAAATCTTGAGGCGCCGTGTGTTACTGAGCGTCATTGCATACGCCACCACGCCTCACCACGTGCCATCCGCGCATCTTGTGCGCGTCACGATGCGCCAACCAATTTTCAGGATGTCGTGTAAATGACGCACAAATGACGCCTAAGTGGGACCGGCCCTTAAGATGACGGCAAGGCTAACTGTTCTTGTGAAACTATAAACTTAGTATGTCTGCTTTGTAGGAACAGGGAGCCTCAGCATCCTCCCTAATGGAGTTAATTTTATATTCAGACTGGATTTAGAGTCATTATACCAAACAGAATTATGGGGTGCATCACTGACAGGAGTCAATGTACATGCCTTTCCTCTGAGAATGCAAACCAAGCCCTCTTCATGTTGGATTTTGAAGAACCACAGTATGTTGCTCTTTTTGTTATGCTTTCAGATCCAAATCTTCAAAGCATTCTGTGCTTCAGGTGAGCAGTGGTCCTTTTCAGTAAGTTTTCAGTTATTCTTCTTCACTTTCAGCACTTCCAACCATTATGAATACATTTTTACTTTCTGCAGCCAAATGGACTAATTACAGCTGTCAGTCATTCGAAGCCCATCTAGACTTTCTTTTTTCAAACGTTCAATTTTTAAAACTGCAAATCTTACTGGTCTCTCGGTGATTTCCTATTCCTACTTTTCTTCTGAGACTGAAACATCTTCTTGTTTTCAATGTTGATGTTTTTTCTTAGATCCTGTACTGGAGGATGGGCTCGTAACTGGGTAATTGTACAAGCCCGAGGTCAAATAGAAATCCTTTAACTTTATACCTTGGCTACTATCCAAATTACAAGAGCTTCTAATTTACAAGGTAAGAGAATAAATATTCTATTGGACTGAGGCTTGGTCTGTAAACCACTAACCGCATTTATTACTTATTGGGCTTATGTTTTGACTATAGTTTTTCAATATTTTGATTACCTAAAAGAACAGACCAGATCTGATATCTCAAAGGTGTTGTTCCAGATTTTTGCCCTTTCTTTCAATAAAGTCTAGTGCTTTGTATTACAACTTGCATTGTTCCCTTGTGTACACTGTTTCTTATGTTGATTCAGGAGATGTTGACTCTGTGGCGAGGCAATGTGGATCAGGTGCCCGATTTTCTAACTATAGCAATTTCAAAGCTACCCTACTATTACACAAGAGGGTGAACCAAGGAATAAAATCTGAGCCTGCCCACCACACCCTATAACTCAGGACCATGAGTCCTGGCAAGAACCTCATCAATGTAATATGAACTAATTCCAGCTTAATGGCATATTTTCTGTTACAGCTGACCCAAACGAGACATAGCACTCCAAGTTCAGCCTCTCTAATGTCTTGTAACATAATGTCCCAACTGCTATACACTAGTTTTCTAGAATTATAGGATCTCTGGAAATCATTCAAGGGTGGAAAAACAGGCTTGTGGTTTTCCGAATGCTGCACCGTGGGCTTTGATGGTAACGGTACAACATAGGAGAGATATCCTCATCCAAAGGGAGGTAATAGACCCTCCTAATAAATAATACAAAAACACTGCAGGTATGTAACAGTGAAGGCCATGTCCCACTTTCCCGAGTTACTCACGAAATCTCCCAAGTTTTTCCCTAGAGTCGAACTCGGAGAATTACGGTAATAGCCGTTCGTAGGTACTCGGGGCTATTTTTTTAACTCGTGGACATTTTTCAACATGTTGAAAAAATGCCCCGACTTACCTGATGCCCCAAGTTCCTACAGCTGGCATTACGAGCCGCTACAAAACATCTACGGACTCCTACGGGCCTGCTACCGACATTACTCGACATTCCCCGAGTTCGAATCAAGCGGTAACTCGGAAGAGTTCGTGAGTAACTCGAGAAAGTGGGGCAGTGCCTTTATGATTAATGCCTTCAGGATCTAAAATAGGATGCTCCAGTACATCGGGCGCACGGGCTGACTGGAATTTGGAGTTTCAATATTGGCACCAAAAAAGGTGGCGTTAGCAAAAGAATTTCACTGTCCAGTTGCATGTCACAAATAAAGCATCATTGAACCATTACACCATTGATATGGTCCTGTGTGATTGATAGGATATGATAAGTGAATAACCTCAAATGCCTGGGCAAGGTCAGTGAATGGATCTGGCTGCTCTTCCACACATTGAGCAGTGTAATTCATGTTAAGAACGCGGGTGCAAGCATAGTTCATCCCATTGGATCTGATCTGTACCAGTAGTGGCCAAAGAACACCAGGAAATCAAAATGTTGTAGCCTGTAGCTCTATGACTTTGGCAGCCACTGGAATGAAAGCTTGTATTGTAGGAGTTGTTTTACATACCCACATCTGTTGAAGTGTTTGGATTACAGTAGTGTTATCGGGATGTTTTGAAAACAATATTTGGTACATTTTTTCCCCTCAGAAAATTTCTGATGTGCTGCTGCGCCAAAATAGAAATTACAAAAAAAAATGAACAGAAAATATTTAAAAAACGATTTAAAAAAGCAACAAAAGTATTCAGTTAACCAGACTTTGAATAATTATGAGATCCTTTCTGCATAAAACGTCTGAGTTGGCACACTCTTGGTAGATGAGTTGAATGTCTTAAACAATGTAACTTGGACTTTGGTTCTTAATGTACAACTATTTTAATTAATGGGGCATAATGTTTGAATGATGACTGAGCTGATATCACCCCTTTTACTAATGTTCAAATACAAAATCAGCTGCTTGTGTGTAAGCAAACTAATGCAGTGGCTGAAGCTGCTTTCAAGCTCATGGGGACACTTCTGTGGTGGAGAATTTTCCCCTTACCCAACAAGAGAATTATGGTCATAATATGCTAGGCAGCACGGTGGCGTAATGGCCGATCTACTGCCTCACCGCGCCGGTGTCCCGGCCTGGATCATGACTACGGTTGCTTGCTTCTCTGTACGGAGTTTGTACGTTCTCTCCGTGACCTGCATGGGTTTTCTCCAAGATCTTCGGATTCCTCCCACACTCCAAAGGCGTACAAGTTTGTGTAGGTTAATCGGCTTGGTATAAATATAAAATTATTATCCCTAGTGTTTGTAGGGTACAGTTAATGTACGGGAATCGCTGGCTGGTGCAGACGCGATGGGCTAATGGGCCTCTTTCCACACTATAGCTCCAAACTAAACTAAACTAAACTGATAAAACATTCTACAACATTAATTTTAGCTCCTAGGAAGTATTTGTGTCCTGAAGCTAAATATTGGCTGGAGTTATAATAGGATGCTGGATCTAAAGGAAATGATCTTTGACAACAAGGTATAAGATTATTCCCGATGTTGGGGAAGTCCAGAACAAGGGGTCACAGTTTAAGGATAAGGGGGAAGTCTTTTAGGACCGAGATGAGAAAATAATTTTTTACACAGAGAGTGGTGAATCTGTGAAATTCTCTGCCACAGAAGGTAGTTAGGGCCAGTTCATTGGCTATATTTAAGAGGGAGTTAGATGTGGCACTTGGGGCTAAAGGGGTCAGAGGGTATGGAGAGAAGGCAGGTACAGGATACTGAGTTGGATGATCAGCCATGATCATATTGAATGGCGGTGCAGTCTCGAAGGGCCGAATGGCCTACTCCTACACCTATTTTCTATGTTTCTATTACATTAAGGAGGGTTTGCAGGCATCATGGCAGGGGATGGGGGGAATGGCTTCATCAATGGCCATTGGCTTCATGCACCTTGCTATTGAGATATTGGAGGTCTTGCTTGTATCAGGGGACATTCGTGTAACTAGAGTCAGCAATTGTGAAATGGCAGAAGCAGAATGACATGGTAAAGCTCTGAGAAATGTGCATTTAATTCCAATCAAGCAGTTAGAATTAGGTTGAACACTTTGTGTTACAATGAGGCTTGAAGTAATCGGTCTAATAATAGCACAATTGCACGATATGCTTCACCAAGATTTTCATGGCTTCATGCTTGAAAGATAGGTGACCTTCACTTTATAAAATGCATTAGTAAGCCTATTCCATCATCGGCACACACATTACATATTTATATCAATTTTATTTTTTGTTATTGTCACTATAGGAATGCACAATTTAGCATTAAAACAGAGAACATGTTATTGAATCTATGTTCTCCTCCAAGTCACATAGGATCTGCACTTGACCTAACATTGTCATTACATCATCAATTCTGAACGATATCCACTCCATACCTAATGATTACATTGCCATTGTAAGAGCAGTTATTCCAGAGGAAGCATCACCTTCAGGGAATCCAGGGATTGACAATAAATATGTCTTGCCACTACACAAATTCTGCAAATAAGTTAAAAGTACAGTTGCTCAAAAATGATGCATCCTCGTCTGATGCCCCAATCTGGAATTACCCGTTGAAAAATGGCATTTCCAGTAAAAGGCAGCTGAACATCTTTTGACTTTTCATCCATTTAAGTTAAGCTATAGGACATCAGACAGTGCAGTTGTATGAATTTCCATTGACAGTTTCTTCAGGGCTAATCCTTGCTGGCAGTGCCTGCTGAGGAAAAGAGCCTTAATATCAACATTTCTAACCAGTTTATGCATTTTTATCTTTTTCGATTTCAAACCTCACCAAGAAGGTAATCTTCTTTATCCCTCATCATACTCAGCCAAAACAATAAGACAGTCAGGGATAGAATGGCTATTTATCCTTATGGATGTTGCCAAAGTCTGGGCATCACACTAAACTGCGACTGATTGGACACAGATCCTTGCATCCTCTTCCCAACAATGCAAGCAGGAATCAAAATTTAAAACAGATGTATAAAAATAATAAGGGTCTTATTTTAAAATAACTTACCTTTGGATCTTGCGGCTCCAGACGACAGGATGTTGGGTAAACTTGCTTAAGGACACAGAGTATGATCCTGTAGACCCATAGAGAGAAATTCTTTCCTTGCTTAAAGGGACAGGTCTTTAAGACTTTAAAGACAAACCTTAATGGTAGGTATATAATAAAATGTTCTTAAAATGTAGAATGGAAACATAAAACCCCATTTTAGTTAAGTATAAGAATCCATTTATTAGGTAAAGACTTGGCCGGGTGTGGTGGAAAATGTTAAGACTCCGTGACCTATTAGTGCGATTCCAGGGAAAATTGAACTCTATAATGCAACATATAATGCTTCCTACCCCATTGTTAAGAAATGAACAGTCTTTTCCGTTTTGAAGCACGATTATTAGCAGGCCACGTTAACTATTTAAGGCATAGATGTAACTCAGCGAGACTCCATTTTATGTTTACAAATTTTGTAGCAATAATGGGATAGATTCTCAAGGCATCAACTGTACAGGATGCATACCAGTATTCTGCCAAGTCAAAAGGGTCGTAGAATCCATGGGGCCTTTGTGCTTTTCAAATAAATGTTAGGGATTTCATGAGCAAAGAATTTTGTGATATACTCCTTCAATGACTCAAGGAGCGGTACAGCAGCGTAGCGGTAGAACTGCTGCCTTACAAAGCCAGAGACCCTGGTTCGATCCTGACCACAGGTGCTATCTGTATTGAAATTTTGTTATTAATAAATATCAGCCTACATCTGATAAATTTCTGGAAGAAGGAGAATAAATTGAAATGAAGGATGATGGAACATGATTCTTAAAGGATGATGCTAACCTTTGCACCTGACCCTGCTGGGAAATTCTTGAACAGTGGAGATTTATGATCTTGAAGCCTGAATCTGTTGGCCCTTTCATACTATGAATATCTGTGGTAGGGATGATAAACATGGGAAACAACATGGCAACTGCATATGCTGGGCTACACAAAAAAAATGCTGGGGTTCACATGAAAAAGACATGAAGTGATGGGTTTCTATAACAAAAGATGCAAAATGCCAGGGTTTGCACAAAACCTATTTCTTCCATCACCCTCCACCTCCACCTTCAATTCTTCCTCCAACATCACAATTCACAGCTCGTCATTCCTTTTATCTCATATCTTCTCTCTTTTCATCTCTGGCCTTTGTCCAAGCATCCACTTATCAAAATTTCTCTCACCTATATCCACCTATTACACGCCATGCTTTGTTCCACTTCGCCTTTCTTCCAGCTTTCATTCCCCACTGCCCACCACCACAATCAGACAGAAGATGTCTTGACCCGAAACTTCACCTATCCATGTTTTCCAGGGATACTAGCTGACCCATTGAATAATTCCTGCACTTTGTGTCATTCTTTATCTCTCCATGAATTCCTAGGTAGACAGAAATGCTGGAGAAATACAGCGGGTGAGGCAGCATCTATGGAGTGAAGGGATACAATACAATACAATACAACGGTTTATTTGTCACATTGCACAAAAAGCGCAAGTGAAATGATATGTCAGCAGCGATACAATGATAAAGAGCACACACAAAAACACAATAAAATTTTAACATAAACATCCACCACAGCATTCATCACTGTGGTGGAAGGCACACAATTTGGCCAGTCCTCCTCCATTTCCCCCCGTGGTCGGGACCTCAACCCTCCGCAGCAGTCGCTGCGGGCGTCCAGATGGTAAGGACAAGGTACAAGTCCAGGTAAGTCCAGAGTCAGCTCCTCCCCACCGGAGACCGCAGCTTTTAGTTGGTATAGGCCGGCGGCCGAAGATTTAAAGTTCCCTCCACGTCGCAGCCATAAGCACCGCAGTCTGCAGGGCCGGCGGTCGAAGCTCCCCTCCAGGGGTGATGTTAAGTCCATACCGCACTCGCGGTAGAAGACGGCCGCGGGCCGGCGGTGGAAGCTTCTTCTTCCCCCCGGGTCCCCCACGAGGGATCCCGGGCTGTAGACGCCGCGCCAGCTGGAGCTGTGCAGACCGCGGCTTCAGGCTGCCGTCTGCTGCGGGCCAACGAAACGGGGCGCTCCCCTCCAGCGAGCCCCTGCTCCGTGCTGACAGTCCACGCTGCACCCGCCGCCGGAGCCCCGAGCCCCGGGCGCGTCTCCGGGAAAGGCCGCGCCGATCCTCGCTGTTAGGCCACGGGGGAGGCGACCTGGAAAAAGTTGCCTCTCCTTGGAGGAGGCGACCAAAACGGTTTCCCCCTCACTCCCCCACACCAACCCCACACAAAACACACGAAGGAACATTAAAAACATACTTCAAAACATACGAAAAAAAAAAAAAAAGTTGAAAAAAACTAACGCGCTGCTGACAGGGCTGCTGCCAGTGCAGCGCCCCCACCGACCATTTAGGTGTCGTTTCGAGTGGAGACCCTACTTCAGATGTCTACTCCATGAATTCCTAATCTGATTCATGAAGTTCCCGGTAATTATCAAAATTTAGTGGAAAACATTGCCATGAAAATTTGTTCCTTTCATTACATTTCTTGTACCTAAATTTACAAACTTTTCACTAGTCTCAGATCCCACTTTCCAGAAGAAATTACTACAGCATTTTTTCTATAAACTGTAAGGCGTAAAGGGCCCGTCCCACTGTACGAGGTAATTCAAGAGTTCTTCCGAGTTTCCCCTGATTCGAACTCGGAGAATTACGGTAATAGCCGCTCGTAGGTACTTCGGGGCTCTCGTGGACATTTTTCAACATGTTCAAAAATCTTCACGAGCTTACCGTTTTTTCCGTGTATCTGCCGTTACCATTACGAGCTGCTAAATGACATCCTGAGCTCCGACGTACCCGCTACGTAAATTCTACATACTTACCATGAGTTTGTTTTTTTTTAAACTCGGGAGAGCTCTTGAATTACCTCGTACAGTGGGACAGGCCCTTTAGATGTAACAATCTGTGCAAGTTCTGCAACCGAAAATCAATAGCCTTTCATCATTGGCTATTGAGCAACATCAGAAGGCAACGATACTGACTTAAACCACTGTCTCACGGTGCGAGTCCACCCATGAATGATCCCGAGTTTAAAACAAATCAAACTCGTAGTAATCACGTAGAATTAACGTAGCGGGGACGTCGGAACTCGTAACGCTAACGGCAGGTACTCGGGAAACTTGTTAACTCGTGAAAATCTTTCAACATAATGAAAGATTTCCACGAGTCAAATTTACTCTTGAAGTAAAAATTTTAAACTTTTAAACTCGTTGTAAGAACGTGGTAGCCCGTGAGTTTACCGTAGTGACTCGTCAGTCTACCGTGGGCACTCTTTAACTCCGCAGGACAGGCAGCATCTCTGGAGAGAAGGAATAGGTGACGGGATGACGTTTCCAAAATTCTGCTGTGTCTTTGTGTTACTCCAGCACTGTGTGTTCACTTTTTGTCAACCAGCATCTGCCCTTTCTTGTGTATGACATTATTTGTATCCGTGGCAGTTGATTGTCGCTCCCTTCAGTTTCCCAGGGGGTGAGGGAGGGGGGAGATGCTGCCTAGTGACGATCTCATTTATCCAACGAGTTACGCTCTCTTTAAGGATTAATTTCTAAATAATCCACCAATTTATCTTCATTCGCTGTTATATCCGAGAACTGCTCCAGATGAACTCCTGGATTTGATTTTCTTCCCTCCCGGGGGTAAAAGAAAAAACAAATGCACTTAAAGCACCAGGGGTGGGGTGGAGGTGTAGGACCAACGATCTTATCCAGAATTAGTAAAATAAAACAAATATTGGAGTACTGAATAATGGCACAGATTTGAGAGGTGCAGTAAGGAACTGCGTATGCTGGTTTAAACCGAAGATAAGCTCAAAAAGCTGGGGTATCTCAACGGGACAGGCAGCATCTCTGGAGAAAAGGAATGGGCGAGATTTCGGGTCGAGACCCTTCTTCAGTCTGCAGTCTGCAGTCGCCTAGTCCATTTCTCTGGAGATGCTGTCTGACCCGCTGAGTTACTCCAGCTTTTCGTGTCTCTCTACGGATTTGAGAGAGTGAGATTCACTGCCAGACATCGTCGGTATATTAAATGTACAAGAGTTGTTTCACATGACCCTAGTCAAGGAAACAGCAGCGTACCAATAGTCCGATTATTGTAGCGGTATAGCAAAGACATCTCTGCTGTCCGCTTTTGGTGTTTCATATACTCTACCCCCCCCCCCCCCCCCCCCCCCCCCCACCACCTTTCCCTCCCAACTGCAGTCCCGTCCCGACCCTCTGGGAAACTGAAGGGAGCGACAATCAACTGCCACGGATACAAATAATGTCATACACAAGAAAGGGCAGATGCTGGTTGACAAAATGTGAACACACAGTGCTGGAGTAACACAAAGACGCAGCAGAATTTTGGAAACGTCATCCCGTCACCCATTCCTTCTCTCCAGAGATGCTGCCTGTCCCGCTGAGTTAAAGAGTGCCCACGGCAGACTACGGTAAACTCACGGGCTACCACGTTCTTACAACGAGTTTAAAAGTTAAACATTTTTACTTCAAGAGTAAATTTGACTCGTGGAAATCTTTCATCATGTTGAAAGATTTTCACGAGTTAACAAGTTTCCCGAGTACCTGCCATTAGCGTTACGAGTTCCGATGTTCCCGCTACGTTAATTCTACGTGATTACCACGAGTTTGATTTGTTTTAAACTCAGGATCACTTGTGGGTGGACTCGCACCATGAAACACGGCCATTAGTGATATTCAAAGGAATGAGTTTAGGGACCCAGGTGAATATGTTCTCCACTACCAAAACAAGTTCAAATTATGATGACACTCAATTTGATTGCTATTGCTTTCAATGGCCATCACAGACTCTGCATGATTTAGCTAGTTGACAGTGCACCCTGTCAATCATTGCCATGTCTACCAGGCAAAATTCATAGACTCTTCTTCCAAAATGTATGATGCTCTGAGGAAAATAAAAACAACCTCATCTGCCTTAAATGGGTGGCCCCATGTTTGAAATCAGTTATTCTCAGCTCTAGTTCTTCCACAGGACATCTATTTATGCCTAGTTTTTCCAGGCTGGTCCACCAATCCCCTCCTGTGTAATTTCATATACCATAAGGTTTTATCTTTTGCAATGGTCTTTGATGTGGTCCCTTATCAAATGTCTTCTGGAAATCTAAGCACTGTACAACCATAGATTCATCCATATTCATAGCATTTGTTCCTTCTTCAATAAAACTCCAACAAATTGATGAAGCATATTTTCCTTTTGACAAAATCATGTTGAATTTGTCTGATTACCTTCAGTGTTTCTAAGAGCTCTGCAACAACATCTTTAAACGTTGTCTCCAACATGTTTACCTCTGATTGAAATCTCTTTATTCCTATCATTTTTAAATTCGATTTCACTTCTATCCTCATGTTTTTTCTTCCTTTTTGAATATGTTTTATATTTGTATTTTTTCCAATGCATTTGAATCTTCCCCAAATGTGGGGAATTTTGTCAGGGCTGGAAACATTTTTCCAACTTGCTTTTGAAAACTTGACATGCTATCCCTCATTTTCAGCTTGTATATTGAAAACCTCCTCAAGAACCTGACCTGAAATTCATCTACGAATGTGAAAAGTATTATTGCGCGCAGTATAGATGTTTGCAGGGTGATGTATTTTTAAACTGTTTGATCAGTAGCAATGCAGTAAAGGTTGGTTTATATTGGAACAATCATCTTTCCTGTTCCATTGGTCGGCATGTGCAAGTTGGGCCGAAGGGCCTGTTGCCATGCTATGTGCCCCTATGAGTCTATTACTTCTGATCTGTAACTTTATCATTACTTGTCAATGTTTTGTATTGGCACCTTTGTTATATAGAATACTGTGCCACATAAAGAGATCTGTTGTATTCAACTGTGTTTTATGTAGCGATGGCAGGGAACATAAAATAACCCTCACTTTCCGATTTGTTGTACATACAAGTTCTCACATATAGATCTGCTTTCTCTACATAGCTGTGTTCTTGACAGGATGTGTTGTGAAAATGTGAGCCATATAAAATATATCAATGTGCAATGATTCATTATGTGGAAAATATTATCTTGAAATTCATCACGAAATGCTGTTTATTTTCAGTGCGATGAGATTAAAGCTAATGTATTTGCGACCTTTTCTGCGATTAATCACTGGTTGAGAAATTTGACTGGGTGCTTCTTGGTGTGACTTACCCTTGTGACAATGACACAATTTTTTTGCAATGGGAATGTATGGGAATGTAAAGGGCCTTATGCGACTTTTCAGCTAACTGTCTGCGGCCTTCATGCTCGGGGGAACTCGCCTGAAAAAACGCGAGATGGAACGCACACACACACACACACACACACACACACACACACACACACACACACACACACACACACACACACACACACACACACACACACACACACACACACACACACACACACACACACACTCACACTCACACACACACACACACACAAATTCAAACACATCGCAAAGGCGGGGGCAAGGGAAAGCGAGGGACGCTGTTTGAAATTCACACGGTGCAAAGCCAAGGTGATACCCGCGATGATAGGAAGGTTAAAGATGGCTAGCACAGTATACAGTAAGTCATTTAAAAGAGGGGGGTGAGGAGGGAGGGAAGGGGAGAAGGGGGAAGAAGGGTGGAAGAGTGGGAGAGCCACTTTTAAGAAGCCAGCCAACTTTTAGTAAGCCACAGATACACCGCTGTGAAGTTTAGCGGGCATTTAATATTACTGGTCGGTTTTCCTTGGTTCTGAAAACTCGTGCTTATGTTTTTTCTCCCCAATGAGCCAATTAAAATGCCTAGTCAGCAAAGGGGATTACCTACGGCTACCTCGACTACCTACAATGACATGGCGACCCCACTACCACTGCACTATGACTTCAAAGGTATCGATTTTCTCCAAGGCGACCAATGTTTGGTTGTAGAAAATTTTTCAACATGTTGAAAAATTATCCACGACCAAACTGAGGCCAAACTGAGACCAAACTGCGGGAACTCCTCTCGACCATGAAGGAGACTTACCAGAGACCACCTACGACCATGTGTCGACCATGCTGCGAGCTTGTGGCGAGCGCAGAGTCTCCTAAACTCACCAATAAGGTTGCCTTAGTGGGACAGGCCCTTAACATTTTCCAGAGGCTACTTATGAAACATATGAACACAAATTAACACTGTATAAATCCCTAAGGGGGCTCCATTAAACCGTTGTCTCTTTAGTAAAAAGTTTCTAATCATGTTTATCATTCTTAATACGTTCAAATCATCACAAATTGTTTTTTCACAGCATTTGAATGATAATTAATTACTCTTATTACATAGTGATTTGATGGAAAAGGTCTTTCTTAATAATACATAACAAATTATATTCTATTATTTGTCTTTCACAGATTAAGTTTAACTACTTTATCATTTTGTTTAGGGGAGGCGCAGTGGTAGAGTTGCTGCCTAGTTTTAGTTTAGTTTAGAGATACAGCATGGAACCAGGTCCTTTGGACCACTGAGTCTGCGATCCCTGCACATTAGTGCCCCTGTCCCACTAAGGAAACCTGAACGGAAACCTCTGGTGACCTTGCGCTCTACCCAAGGTTTCCGTGCGGTTCCCGGAGGTTTCTGTCAGTCTCCCTAATGGTCGAAAGTGTTTTCTACTTCTTCTCTGTTCCGGCAAATATTTAAAAAAATTCAAAACCGGCCGCGACTGAAAATAGGTTGCCGCTTTAAAAATCGGTAATTTTTTTAGTCGAAGCCGGTTGCGATGCTAGTTGAAGGTGGTTGCCGGAGTTTGCAGGTGGTTGCCAGAGGTTGCAGGTAGTGGAAGGTAAGACCTGCCACTACCTGCAACTTCCGGCAACCACCTTCAACTAGCATCGCAACCTAGTTTCAGTCGCGGCCGGTTTTGAATTTTTTGAAATAATCGCCGGAACATAGAAGAAGCAGAAACCACTTTCGACCATTAGGGAGACTGACAAAAACCTCCGGGAACCGCACGGAAACTATAGATGGGGTGCAAAGTGTGCAAAGTTTCCGTTCAGGTTTCCTAAGTGGGAAAGGGGCATAACACTACCCTACACACACTAGCAACAATTTTACATTTTTATACCAAGTCAATTAGCACTATCCTACACACTAGGTTCAATTTACAATTTTTACCAAAGCCAATTAATCTACAAACCTGTACTTCTTTGGAATGTGGGAGGAGACCTATGCAGTCACCTGGCTGTATGTACGGAGAACATACAAAATCCGTACATACAGCATCAGTAGTCAGAATCGAACACGGGTCGCTGGTGCTGTAAGGCAGCAACTCTACACCTGTGCCACCATGCTGCCCTGCCGCACAGTGCCGTGCCCAGCTGATTTCACCAACTGGGGAAGTGATCTTCACCTCCCCACCACTCCAATACTACTGTGAACCCCATCTTCCCCAACAGTAGAATATTGTAAAGTGTGCATTACACAAAAGTGTAAATTATACTGACAAAAGTGCCACATAAAGAGCTCGCAGGTTTGTAGAGATCTATTCTGCAGGGTAAACCCATTTGTGTATATTTTGAGACAGAGAAAGTACAGTTTTGTTCAGGAGATTTTAAAGGCAAGGCATGCTAAATAAAGAGATGCATTGTATATATAAATAAATATTAGCATATAAATGGGATTTTCTGCAGTTCCTTCCTTCAACAGGGAGGTGTCAGGCATATACAGTGCAGCGTGTACGAGCACGGGAAGATGCCTACAGCAGAGCATTCCTGACCTGTTGTCTTCCATTAAGCTAATGCTGTTCCCAAATTAAATGAAGAGCATGACAGAAGTGATGGAAATTGATGTAATTAAACATCATTACTACTAATTACAGCTTAACTCACTGGAACAAGACATTCAGTTTCATTAGGGGAATGATCCTGTTTTTCTGAAGATTGAGATGTTAATAACCTGCTGTACAATCCTTTTACACGATATTCTAACAGGGAGATGAAAAATTCTTAACTCTCTCACTGCCCACAGCCATCTTTTGCAATGGTTTTACTTACCATTCTTTCCAAAAATTGTCTTCAAATCGAGGAACATAAAACATAAATGTAGGTCAAATGTAGAGAATATCTCTTATCCCTGTTATTTAGTCAAAATAGCGCTCCTTGGTCAAAATTCTACACATTACAAAGTTATCTGCAATCAAGTCATGGATGGACTTTTCCTCCAGGTTTGGAAAGAAGGTCTATCCACGTTACCCTATTAAGTATTCTCTACTTAATCACAGTACACTTGGCATAAAAGTTAACATTTTACAAGAATGTTGCCAGGACTTGAGGGCCTGAGCTATAGGGAAAGGTTGGGCAGACTAGGACTTTATTCCTTGAAGCTCAGGAGGCTGAGGGCGTTCTTCTAGAGAAGAACATAGAGTGAGTATACAATCATGAGGATAATAGATCGGGTGAATGCACAGAGTGTTTTACCCAGGATATGGGGATCAAAAACCAGAGGACATAGATTTAAGGTGAGAGGGGCAAGATTTTATAAGAAACTAAGGGGCAACCCTTTCACTCAGAGTTTAGTGGAGAGAAGGAATGTGCTGCCAGTAGAGGTAGTCGAGGCAGCTACTATAATGGCATTTAAAGTACACTTGGATAGATACTTGGATAGAGAACATGTAGAGGGATATAGGGCAAACCTGGGCAAATGGGATCAGCTTGGATGGGGTATCATGGTTGGCATGGTGAGTTGGGCCAAAGGGCTGTTCCCAGGCTGTATGACTATAACTCTATAAAAGTAGGCTTCTTTAACATTTCCAATCAAAGTCTTCCAGTTCAGTTCTCTATGTCTAAGCCCCCTCCACTATAATAGACAAAAGAAACTGCAGATGCTGGAAACTTGCGCAAAAAAATAAAGTGCTGGAGAATCTCAACAGGTCAGGCAGCATCTCCTGACCTGTTGAGTTGTACAGTTGTTGAGTTGACCTGTTGAGTTGTACTCCTTCTGCAGTTGAACAGAGCCCTAGTGAGACCACACCTGGAGTATTGGGTGCAGTTTTGGTCCCCTAATTTGAGGAAGGACATTCTTGCTATTGAGGGAGTGTAGCGTAGGTTTACTAGGTTAATTCCCAGGATGGCGGGACTGTCATATGCTGAGAGAATGGAGCAGCTGGGCTTGTACACTCTGGTGTTTAGAAGGATGAGAGGATATATCATTGAGACATATAAGATTGTTAAGGGCTTGGACACACTAGAGGCAGGAAACATGTTCCCAATGTTGGGGGAGTCCAGAACCAGAGGACACAGTTTAAGAATAAGGAGTAAGTACGGAGACGAGGAAACACTTTTTCTCACAAAGAGTGGTGTGTCTGTGGAATTCTCTGCCTCAGAGGGTGGTGGAGGCAGATTCTCTGGATGTTTTCAAGAGAGAGCTAGATAGTGTTCTTAAAAATAGTGGAGTCAGGGGATATGGGGAGAAGGCAGGAAACTGATTGTGTATGATCAGCCATGATCACATTGAATGGCGGTGCTGGCTCAAGGGGCCAAATGGCCTACTCCTGCACCTATTGTCTATTGTCTGTTGTCTATCTGTGAAAGGAATGGACAGATGACATTTCAGGTCAGGACCATTCCCATTCTTCAGACTGATCTGACCTGCTGAGTTCTTCCAGCAGTTTATTTCATGCTTCTCCAGTATAAATTGGTTGATTTACTAGTTTAGTTTTAGTTTAGCGATACAGCGCAGAAACAGGCCCTTCGGCCCACCGAGTCTACACCGACCTGCGATCATCGCACATTAACACTATCTTACACACAAGGACAATTTACACATACACCAAGCCAATTTACCTACATACCTGTACATCTTTCGAGTGTGGGAGGAAACCGAAGATCTTGGAGAAAACCCACTCTGTCATGGGGAGAACATACAAACTCCATACAGACAGTACCCATGGTAGGGATCGATCCGGGATCGAACCGAGATCTCTGGCGCTGCAAGGCAGCAACTGTACCTCTGCGCCACCTTGGCCACCCATATGAGGTTCTGTAGTAAGACGCATTTTAATCTTCCATGCTGCACAGCACATGAGTAAGTGGAATTCAAATATCCACTAGTTGGTTGTATTCCTGACTCGGAATCGGAATGTTGTGGGTTTGAATACCTCAATGGAGACCTCAGCTGAACCGTATAAGATGACATTTCAATGCAGCAGACAGAGACTATTGCAATGGCTTTCAGATTGATATTGGTTTTTGGAGGACCAATTTGGAATGTTTGTTCACATAAATGTGATCCCAGGGATAGACCAATTGTAAAGTTAAAATGAGAAATCCAAATCATACACTAATAGGTACGTACAAACAAGCCATTCTTCCCCCCATATTATCTCAAAGACTATTGCAGCAACTATTATTGAGGAACCATTTCACTTAACCTTAAAGGACCCTTTGTGTAAGTATTTCCAATGAACTGTGCCACCAAAGCCAAAGGATATCCGGGTCTTTACAACACCTCATCCATCACGCATGTATGTTTATTCATTTGCTGCAGAAATGTAGTTGCGAATAAATGGGCCCAAAATTAATCCAAATTCCCAGTGTATTATTAATGGCAATAGATTTGTTACCATGTCATGGAGTCTCATATTGGTGTTTCCTCTTTGTAAAATACTAAATCAGTTTGTGAGACATTTTGGAAAATTTCTTACATGGAAGTAAACTGCAAAGTAAATCGTTGGCAAGTTTAATCTTGTATTCATTCCAGGTATTCTAATGAGCGAAGGAATTACGATTTGAAAGATACACTGAATGGTTTTCTGGTATGGTAGTGGATCTGTGTCTCTTTGCACAAAGTCACAAAATGGTTCTGCAACTCCAGGTGCCCCATCTAGTGGTAACGTGGGGCAACAACGTTGTGGGTCTGCATGGACATTTGAGATGTTAAGATTGGTTAGCATGGACAGAGCATTGGCTGAGAGGCAGTTGTAGCTGGTCCAGCACTCTGTCAGTATTTCTTGCTAATTGCATTCAAGAACATGCCAGCACTTCCGTGCAACTTCATGTCCGTATATTGATTCAAGACATCAACGGATCATATTATGATATCCCTGAAAGATATTTTGCGCAGAAATTCCAATGGTGGAATGACATTGATGCAGTTTAACAATGACATGATTGTCTTTGAACTGCATGAAAAATTGAATCAATTAATGTATTGGACATTTTCAAATGCACTTGCCAGTTCCCACCATTGCTTTCTACATCCTGTACCTCCTGATCAAATAAATATATCTGCTATATATTGACAAGACCAAGTCCAGGCTCGGCAATCATTTCCCGGTACATTTCCGCTCAGTCCGTCTAGACCTACATGATCTCCTAAACACTTCACATGATTGGTAAACACTTTAACGTGATTGCTAAACACTTTAACTCCCTCCCCCTCCCATTCCCATACTGACCTTTCTGTCATGGGTCTCCCCCACTGTCAGAGTGAAGCCCAAAGCCAATTGGATGAACAGCACCTCATGTTTTGCTTGGGCAGCTTATAACCCAACGGTGTGAATATTGACTTCTCTTAACTTCAAGTAACCCTTGCTTTCTCTATCCATCCCTTCCCCATCCCAGTTCTCTGACTAGTTTGACTGTCCTCCTGATTAAATTTTATCTTGGTATGCCTCGTTGTCACCTTCCCCAAGCTAAGAATAATCAATTCTATATTTTCCTTAATCCTCATCCCCTTTGATCTTTTATTTTCACACCTATCCCTTCCATATCTCTGTGTCTCCCTCTCCCCTAACTCTCGATCTAAAGAAGGCACTTGACCCAATACATCAGGCATTCCTTCCATCCAGAGATGCTATCTGTCCCACTGAGTTACTCCAGTATTTTGTATCTATCCTGATCTAACAATACTGCTACTCGAGCTCTAACTGTGGCATTTCAGATTAAATGGGAAATGTGTTATGAGGTGCATGCCTACGATAGACTCATGCTTGATCAACCACAGGGCTAAGTTTTTAATAAATTATATTATTGTTATGTGTGCCGAAACACAGTGAAAAGCTTTGTTTTGCATCTAAATAATCAGATCAGATAATATTATACATCAATACAATGGTCAAAACTCAAATACAAAGGATAGAGCAAAAGAGAGGATACATAGTGCAGAATATAGTAATCAGCACTATAACAGATAAGGTGCATCTGACAATAGACAAAAGACAATAGGTGCAGGAGTAGGCCATTCAGCCCTTCGAGCCAGCACCGCCATTCAATGTGATCATGACTGATCATCCCCAATCAGTACCCCGTTCCTGCCTTCTCCCCATATCCCCTGACTGCGCTATATTTAAGACCCCTCTCTTGAAAGCATCCAGAGAACCCACCTCCTTCGACCTCTGAGGCAGAGAATTCCAAAGACTCACCACTCTCTGTGAGAAAAAGTGTTTCCTCGTCTCTGTTCTAAATGGCTTACTCCTTATTCTTAAACTGTGGCCCCTAGTTCTAGACTCACCCAACATCGGGAACATGTTTCCTGCCTCGAGCGTGTCCAAACCCTTAACAATCTTATATGTTTCAATGAGATACCCTCTCATCCTTCTAAACTCCAGAGTATACAAGCCCAGCTGCTCCATTCTCTCAGCATATGACAGCCCCGCCATCCCGGAAATTAACATTGTAAACCTACACTGCACTCCCTCATTAGCAAGAATGTCCTTCCTCAAATTAGGTGACCAAAACTGCACACAATACTCCAGGTGTGGTCTCACAAGGGCTCTGTACAACTGCAGAAGGGCTTCTTTGCACCTATATTTGATTCCTCTTGTTATAAGGCCAACATGCCATTTGCTTTCTACCCTGCCTGCTGTACCTGCATGCTTACTTTCATGGACTGATGTACAAGGACCCCCACCAACAGTAATCTGCCTTCCTGTTTTTCTACCAAAGTTGATAACCTCACATTTATCCACATTAAACTTCATCTGCCATGCATCTGCCCACTCCCCCAACCTGTCCAAGTCACCCTGCATTCTCATAGCATCCTCCTCACAGTTCACACTGCCACCCAGCTTTGTGTCATCTGCAAATTTGCCAATGTTACTTTGAATCCCTTCATCCAAATCATTGATGCATATTGTAAATAGCTGCGGTTCCTGCACCAAGCCTTGCGATACCCCACTAGTAACTGCCTGCTATTTTGAAAGGGACCCGTTAATCCCCACTCTTTGTTTGCAGAAGTTTATAGAAGTCATTGGAGACATGCGAGTTTCCTCAGTCTCCTAAGGAAGCAGGAGTGTTGTTCTGTCATTTTGGCTATCATTTCAACGTTCACTTCAACTGTGTCTGGAGAAATACATTAGGAAATTGGATTATACATTAGGCCTTATTAAAATTCGCATCTTACCTGTTGCGGCACAATCCTTTATCTGCACATGGTATGCATTAATGTCATGATACTGCTTGGTTGCCTTTTGATAGAATTTATAACCAGCCAATACATTAAATTGGGAATTGGCCTGCACTGATTCTCAAGAGTAATTAGTTTTGGAAAATAATTACTGGCCTTGCCACATTAGGACAAATTAATTTATTAACAAGCATCGCTAATAGATACCCACTTGAACTGGTATCGCCATAATACATACAATGGAAATCCCTTGGTACCCATGTTAATCCCTCCAAGTGAGTTTGTTACTTGAGGCTGGAATAGCTGACATCAGGTACTGGTCTTTCTTCACAGTCATGGACATGTTTCCATCAGTTATGGGGTGATCAAGTAATTCATCATGGCTTTAGTTGTACTCTGAAGCATGTGTTCTGGAGAATGCTGGTGGGCTTCTTGATTTCCCATCTCAATGATGTGAAAAAGTGTTTTTTATAATTTTGAGAAAAGAGTTACATGAATAAGTATTTTCTGACGAGTGTGTCAGCTGGGATAGAAGATCCGTAAAGGTGAGTTGATGTCCCTCCAGAATAGGCAGCTGTCTTTGTGGGAGATATTTGTTGCTAGAATATCATTCCAGGATAGTGAAAAAAGAAAATTAGAATGTGGAACATTAGCACAAGAACAGGCCCTTTGGCTCGCAATGACTGTTGAACATGATGCCAAGACCACCTATTGTCTACCTCCACACATTCCATATCTCTCCATTTTCCACGTATGCCGATCTAAAAGGCTCTTCAATGCCACTATCATATCTTCCTGAACCACACCCCCCGGCAGCACGTTCCAGGCATTCACTATCCTCTGTGTAAAACATGTTGCCCTGCACATCTCCTTTAAACTTTTCCCTCTCACCTTAAAACTATGCTCTCTAGTATTTGCTTTTTCCCCATCCTGGGTAAAAGGTTCTGGCTGGCTACCCTGTCTACGCCTCTCATAGTTTTATATACCTCCAGGTATCCCCCACAACCTCCGTCATTCCACAGATAACAACTCATGTTTGTCCAACCTCACCCTGTAGCTAATACTCTATAGTTTGGTTTAGGTTAGTATAGAGATACAGCATAGGGCCAATTTACAATTTCACCAAGCCAATGAGTCCACAAACCTGTATGTCTTTGGAATGGGAGGAAACTGGAGCACACGGAGAAAACCAACGCAGGTCACAGGGAGAATGTACAAACTCCATATAGACAGCATCCAGGTCTCTGGCACTGTAAGGCAACAGCTCTACCACTGCACAACTGTGCCACCCCATAATTCAGGCATCATTCTGGTAAACCTCTTCCACATCCTTTCCAAAGCCTCCACATCCTTCCTGTAATGGAGTGACCAGAATTGCATGCAATACTCCAATTATGGCCTAATATAAGTCTTATACTCAATGCCCCAACTTATGAAAACAAGCATACCATATGCCTTCTTTGCCAAACTCCACTAGTCACAGACCTCCAGCCTGAATATTGTCTTTCCACTGCAACCCTCTGATTTCTATCAGTAGGCCAGTTCTGTTTCCATGAGACCAAGTCACTGTTAATTCCATGCGTTTTAATCTTCCTGATCAGCCTATCTTGGAGGACTTAATCAATGCCCTACTCTCATCAATTACCTTTGTCTCCTCCTCAAAAGAACAATGAAGTTAGTAAGATACAATATGCCATGTACAAATACTATGCTGATTATCCCTAATAAACCCATTCTCTTCCAAATGGGAGTAAAACCTACTCCGCAGAATCCTCACCAATAACTTCCATACCTCTGGCGTGAGGCTCACCGGCCTAAAATTCCGTGGAATCCCTCTACTTTCCTTATTAAATAAAGGGACACCATTTGCTAACCTCCAGTCCTCGAGGGCCCTGCCTTTGGCGAGAGGGACACAAATATCCTCGTCAATATTCCTGCAATCTCCTCTCTTGCCTTCCTCCGTAACCTGGGTCAAATCCCATCAGGTCTTAATACTCCAGCTCTTTTACTCCCTCTTGACCACATCTGAAACATTGAAACCCCAGAACACTGAGCTGCCAGTCCCAATTGCTATGTTTCTGCAAAGTCCATACAATCATAGTCCCAAGCACTGAACCAGGCTCTAAGTTCTGCTGTTTTATCAACAATACTCCTTGCATTAAAATAAATAGACTTCAGCCCATAGCATTACCATATTCCCTCACCTCCATGCCTGTCCTTCCTTTGAGACCTACCGGCCTTAACCTCTACTTCCCCATCGCTCCTTCCAATTTCTGACTTCCACCCCCTCCCACTCTAGTTTAAAACCTCCTCAGACAATGTACTGATTTGCTTTTTTTTTACCTCTTTCTAAGCTGTTCGGACTGCTTAAAATACAAATGAAAGCAGCATATCAGCACAATTCTCCATGCAGGATGGTGGGTGCTTTGTTAGGGTCCACCAGGTGCTATTTTATGCTCATAAATGAATTTGCTGTTGCACTGCAGTCAGAGGGAGCCTGAGGATACCCTGAGCTACAGTGGGTTAAATGTTTTTTTCCTCTGAGCTGTAAACTTCTGCCCTTCCTCGGTTATCAGAGTAATTCAGCAACAGGGTACGTAAAATCAATGTTTTGAGAATTGAAGGAGTGGTTCCAATTACAACTTATTGACTCAAACACCTTCAAGGCAAAATGACATATAAGTGGACCAGTGCAGTTGCATTCAACTCTTTTGACATTTGTGTTGCTGATGTACTGACAGATTCTTCATACGGTTTGTGTCACAAATGTGGCAAAACCTCAAGAAACCCAGCAGCTGAATTAATAATGTTTATTTAAGTTAGGCCCTACCCCATACTGCTTAAAAGAGTAATGTGCAGCTAAAAGGCGAGGCGATCTCTATTTGAACGAGCGTGATAAAAAATAAATCATTTGGTGCTAAAATGTTAAAAGTATTTTATGATAAATTATTAAATCAATGCTTTCAACTTTTAAGGTTCATACCAATGAACATGGATTTAACACTGATTTTTTTGTTAACGCGCGGGGGTCATAGCTGTGTGCCATGTGAGGCAAGGATTAGAAAATGAAAGCTGAATTGAGGGAGTGTTCATATTTCAAGCTTTCAAACACAACCTCGGCCTGGCTGTCAGCCCTGCTTGTTTGTACAAATGTTCCACACTTCAAACGTCCTTCCGGAACAGGCTGCCTGATGAAATTAACAGGTCACCCATCATTAACTGCCAAAACAGACTTGTCCCCTAGCATAACCTGTAGGGCAGGCAGGCCGCTCAACTACACAAGGGCATTGCTGTGGAGGAGGTATGCATGGGCTTCCTGAGCACCCCTGCTTTCACCACCAGCCCCATCCTGCTGAACACTGGAAGCTGATAATTGAGTGCAATGAATTCACAGAATTCCACCCAACTTTCATGACCAATAATTGATTATTGATGTTTTGTGACCTTTCACTCTGTTAATGGATGCCCTCAAGCAACAATCCTTCAGTGCAGAATGCTGTATTTAAGCTGCCTCAGCAGTTGAATTTTTATATGTTCACTGTTTTCATTTAATAACCTACAAGTATCCTATGGGAAACAAGCTGGAGGCAATCCCGAACCAATTCGAAATGGTTGGGAGTGCAAATGATAAGTATTGAAAACAGCTCAGATATACGTTCTACCCGTTTTGCTCCACCAAACAAAATCAAATCAGGCACAGCGCAGATTGTTAAATCATTTCCATTCTTACCTTACCACAATTCTAAAAAATGCACCCTTATTGCAGCATTTTGAGCTTTGTGCTTCTCACTCATGCTCGCCCGCAGCCTGCCAGAGCAAGATTACAAATTGCAAGACGCAGAGATAGATACCTGTGAAGGCATTAGCTCATCCATCCAGAATAAGAGCTTATATTCCCTGGTCTTGCCACATAACTCACTTTTGACTGAATCCAACACTTTCATCTCCATTTAGTCTAGAAGACCACTTTTGATTATTTTTGCATGAACTTCTCCATATCTTTCCTAAATTAAAATTACAGAATCATAAATGGTACATCTTAAAAATTGCTATTTGTTCCATTGTATCTGCGCCTGCCCTTTCCTCCAAGCTTCTAAATATTTATTCTTAAAGGATTCATCCATATCCTGACTTGGCTTTGTCTGTTGGAGCACTGTGGGGAGAACTTAACTCTGCGCCTTTAGTTGAACTTTTTGCAAACTTTTTTTGCTGACTATTTGACCATCCTATGACATTGCGCAACTCTATTAAATCAGCTTTTAACATTTTCTGTACTAAGTGAAACACCATCAGATTTCCCTATCTCCCTGTCCATAATAGAAAACTCTCAATCTTGAAAAACATTCAAGAAAATCTTCTTTTTACTAAAGTAAGGTACCCAGAACTGAACAGTGACCCAGCTGTGTCCATCAGTGTTTTATCCAGCTTACCACAAATTCCCTTGGTTTTGGATTCTAAGCATCTATTAATAAAGACAAAACTTCCATGATTTTAAAGCAGTCTTTTCAATGTCCTGCATTCGTAGAGATGTGTGAACATACATCAAGCTCTGTGCACTGCTTCTGAAAGTGAACCTTTAGCTCATATTGCCAGCACCCACAGACTGCGGGAAATGATAATGTGTTTGCAAACGCCAAAAGGCTTTGAATGAAGCTCCATGAAATAGATTAGATTATTTGTGTGTCTGTGCCTTTCCCAAATAGAAAGTGACAGCCTTATCCTGAAACTGCATTTTGTCACAGAAGGCAAAAGAAAAGAGAAAGATCTAGCATTTCAAATTACTCGGCTTCCTGTTCGTTATCATCTGTCACTGTTTCTGAAGGGATGTACAAAATCCTCAAATGTGAGAAGTTCAGGAAACGATGCATAAAGACAACTGAATCAAAATGGGAGTCTAGAGAGTTAGAGAGACATTTAAGGACAGTGTGATTAAAACATGCATATACAGTACCATGTTCCCGACTGTAGAGTCTATACAGTGAAACGGACCAGGAATCCTTATTATTTTCCCCTGGCTTATCACTTCTATTTGATCACAAGTTGGGCTCTAAGGGAGTTCAGGTATAGTCAGCTTGTCATGTAGTTTCACAGTTGCCAGTTAATTGTCGCCTGTTCATTGTCATATAAGTTAGCGTGGGTTTGAATAATGCTCAATTCTGCTCATGGTAGGGCATGAGTTCACAAACAATCCCCCCTCCCCAGCTCCGATTCCCATCGACATCACAGCCCGCTGTTGCAGATAAGCATCTGAGAACTTCCACCCACCGAGCAGCTGAACTCCTGTGAGAAAACCCCTGTGAAAGTTCAGCGTATCTAAGCAAGCCGGCAGCCACTGACAGGTGCAGGACCCAGCTTGTATGTTCAGAGCAGGAGGGGAATTAATGATGAGTGAAGAAGAAAATGAAAGAAACAAATGGAGGCAGGGAGGAAGGAAAAATAAGGAGCCTTTCATTTAATTTTCTTTTTAAATTTAAATCAACAAAAAATCTTATTCTTTCATTTCATTAATATTCTATATTGTGTCTCGGGTGACGTTCTAACTTTAAAAAAAAGACTAAGCATAGAGGCAGCAATGGAAGCTCCTGCATATTTAATTTGAATACATTATGATGCATATTTTTTCCTTCTGTAAAAAATGTCACAAGTGCCTATTGTATTTTCACCCTGGATGAGATACCATGAGGACCAGGCACCAGGCTTTGACATATCAAACAGAGCTGAGCTGCATTGTCAGCGTTCAACAAAAAGCTGATGAGGGTGAGAAGCCATTGGTTTGTTTATGCTGTTTATTGTGAGGTGGGCACAGAGCGGGCCATTAGATCTCTGCCCTTTCCAACTACCCCCAGGATGATAACTGCTTTGAATAAACATTCATGACATTCTCCTCTTGTGCCCGTTAGCGGAAGGCAATGTGAGTTCCGTAGCTGACTGCATTTAAAAAGAAATACATGTAAAATAAACTCGACAGAATTATTTGAAAGGATGCATCTTATGTTTCCCAAAACAGCTATGGTGAGAATTCAGACATAGAGAGACAGTTCTTTTCCCTTACTCTAAGGCACCTCTTCTCACAGCATCTCACTCCAGACTCAATGGTAATAAGGAATTTGAATTTATTCTTCCTTTAACATTACTTAATTTATTTATGAATGGTAAACTTATTGTACATTCCAACGATTGACAATGTGAATTATTGCAATCTATACAATATGAATAGTGTTATGGTTATGATATTAAGCTGGTAATCCCTGGGAGCTGAGTAATAATTCAGAGTATAAGAGTTTAGCTTCTTCCAGGGCTATCTGAGAAGTTGAACACAGTTCAACTCACCTGAGATAAATGAATAAAAGAATTGCAACTTCTATTTCAGGAAGGTAAATCTGCAATCCTTACCTAGTCTGTCCCATGCTGTGCTTGACTCTAAATCATTCATTGAAACGTCCCAGCAAAACTTTTACATGTATAAAACCGCTTGTCAGTAATTCAAGAATAAAGTCCACCAGCAGCATTCTGGGCCAAACACAGTTGGTAATGAAGGGCAAGATTTCCAGTGGCACCCCTATCCTGAGAATGAAAGGGGATTAAGTGGATAACACATGGAGTGTGTTTGATAGCTGGGCTGTGTACAACAATGTACCATTATAATTATGGCTGCACCCCACAAGCCGTATTTTCATGATTATCTCATTTATACACCCTCATCGTTTCCTTTACACATTTTGAGGCAGAACAGGTTTGGAGAGATACATGTTGGCCGGTGTGGACAGGTTGGACCAAAGGGCCTGTTTCCACGCTGTATCACTCTATGACTATGACATTTTACTGCTCAAGCATGAACTATTTGCCATCGGTTACCACCAAGTACTGGAGAAACCATGATCACCTAAAGTGCAAGCAAAAAATAATTTAAACATTCCTTCACAGCTGCTCATCATTCATGATACTCAACCCACATATTCCTTGCATTGATTTATTCAGCTACTTGATCTCAGCAGAGAGGATCCCAGCCCGATGGTGAACATAAGCCTTATGTGAAACACTGGCTTCCTTCATTGGCAGTGGTTCTTAAAGTGCAAGCTCAGACAATCCCTCCCTACATCTCCCTGCTCTGAAATCTTTCTTGTCCTTTTAAGGTTCTATCACTTTCTTGTCCATTTAAGGCTCTAAACAGGTGACTTAGGTTTTGGCCTCCTGATTGACTGATTGATTGAAAGATACAGCTTAGAAACAGGCCCTTCAGTCCAACGAGTCTACATCAACCATCGATCACCAGCCATACTACTTCTATATTATTCAACTTTCACATTCACTCCCGACACGTTAGGGAAAATGCCCAAGAAGGTAATTAACTGACAAATCCATGTCTTTGGGATGAGGAAGGAAACCAGAGTACCCTGAGGAAAACCATGCGATCTTAGGACACTCTGCCTTTGTATGTCCATATGATCAGATATTGTTTGATAATCGTTTCTGTAAATCAATTTGGGGCATTTTTACCACGTTAATATTATGATGTTGCTGCTGCATATTGAAGGATTGGAAATTATGAACTGGTTTAATTTAAGCATTTGTCATTTACCAAGGGCTTATCCAATGTTCCCTCTAATTTTTAGTAGTTCGTGTGCTCAGAAATTTTGTATTTTGCAATATTTTATGCTGTTACAAATGTGTGTGAGCATTGAATTCTTGTGCAAATATATGACCTCATGAGCTTTTGGTGCAGTAGTTGTTACTATTTTGTTAAGCTAACTTAACTTTAAACCATCTTGCAGTTCTTTTGCACTTCATACCCTTTGCGTCCTTTGAATATGACATGGTGAATCAAAATTTCTTTGAATAAAAACTCAAAAAGCAACAGAATTTGAAATGGATTTTCATAAATTGTACAATGAAGTCAATATGATTATGAGATTTTTACAAATAAGTATAAATTATGTACTGTTTCATACTGTATAATTATTGATTACTACATTTTAGTTATGCTTTAAAATTTTGATTTAGATTTCCACTTCTTCAGATAATGAAGCAATCTCTGCTCACATACAACAAGACATGAGCAACTTCCACAAGTGGGAAGTGACATGTGTGTGCCGTCGAAGAGACGCAGAAGAACAAAGAGGGACCCGGTGTCAGGGGGGAGGGAATGGGTGGACGATGTTGCTGCTGAGAAGAGAGAAGGAAGTGGGACCATTGGGACTATATTGAATCCTTTGTAACTTTGTCGGCTGTCCTTTATATGGCGACTCTTTGCATACTTGCGTACTATACGCAAAGCAAAGGATTTCACTGTACCAAGTACACGTGACAATAATCAATCACTCAATCAATCAATCAATCAATCAATCAATCAATCAATCAATCAATCAATCAATCAATAATTGGTAGTCTCACCAACATCTCCTGACATTCAACATTCCTCTTCCATTGACCAGAACCTTAATTGGATCAACATAAATAATCTGGGCACAACAGCATGTTGCAGGCTGAGCCTTCTGTAACCTGCCTCCGGCTTCCAAAAACCTATCTGCCCTGGACGAGAGGGCAAATGAACACGTGACAGAGGTTGTAGGAAGCAATTGGGAGAAAGGGATTGAGGGTATTCTCTGAAGAGATTGTATCTGAAGAGAAATGTGATGAAATTAGCTTAATTTGCTTGGGTCAATGTGGTGTGAACAGAATTCAAGAGATTCAATCCCATTCATCAGAAAATGGTGCCTTGCACAACTTCAGAATGTCCCAAAGGACTTTACAAGGCATGAAGGATAACATAGTGTGACACTTTCATTTACCCTCATTCACATACAGGTACTAGGTTTCCATTTACTTTCTCTTGAATGTATTCACATTCTCATATTCAGTGCTCATATTCACTTCTTTATTTATTCGCTACCATTTATTCTCTCCCATAAAACACCCTCCTACTTAATCTCTTTCACAAACAGAGTTTCCATTTATTCTGCTTTACAAAATCATCCCATTCTTTCTCTCTCTCGCTCTCCCTCTCCCTCACTAAAGGGGCGGCATGATGGCGCAGCAGTAGAGTTGTTGCCTTATAGTGTGAGAGACCCAGGTTCGATCTTTACTGCAGGTGCTGTCTGTACCGAGTTTGTAAGTTCTCCCCGTGACCTGCGTGGGTTTTTTCTGGGTGCTCCGGTTTCCTCCCACACTCTGAAGGCGTATAGGTTTGCAGGCTAATTGCCTTGGTAAGATTGTAAATTGTCCCTAGTATCTGTAGAGTAATGTTAGTGTGTCAGCGTGGACTCGGTGGGCTGAAGGGCTTGTTTCCATGCTGAATCTCTAAACTAATCTCTCTTGCTCTCAATCACTGACATTATTAATATTCTCAACACACACCCCATTTTCACTCATACACCCACACATATCATTTTCTACAGACTGATCACGTTTTACCTTTTCATAAATACTGCATGCATTTAGTTTTTCTCACACATAATATTCACATGACATCATTCTTCTCACTCAGACTACTGAGTTAATATTGTAGAAAGGCTTTGATGGAGTTACCAAGACTCAACATGTGTTTATGAAAAACAAAGTCTTTAGTTTTGGATATGCTCTTGTTAGTTGCTCCGCTGAGTAGGTTAAAATCAAGAAACACCAACTCCCCAAATCTTCAGTTTGTTTTAAGTGGTCGTTCAGCTATTATTAGGAGGGTGAATGTATGGAACCTGCCATGAAAAGGACTGTAGTTTCTGTTACTTATTCAGTTTGTGCTGGAGTTCCTAGCATATCAGATTTCTTGAACACAGTTTAACTCAATTTTGTCCCGTGCTTGCAAATGCCTCTGTTGAAATTGTAGTTTGAAGAATTCATAACACTTGTAACATTAGGCATTCCCAAATGAACATTCACAGAATACTTGCTATGCTTTGGAGCAGTAAGAGTATGCAGCCCAGTGCCAGCTCCCAATAGAGTAACATAGAAATAAAGAACTGCAGGTGCTGGTTTACTAAAAAAGACACAAAGTGCTGGAGTTATGACCTTAAGGCCATAAGATATAGTAGCAGAATTAGGCCATTCGGCCCATCAACTTTGCTCCACCATTCAATCCTGGCTGATCTATTTTTTCCCTTTCATCCCCATTCTCCTTGACGCTTTTTGTCGTTTTCCCCATTAAAGTGATCCCGTCAATCCCATTCACCCTTTCATATTTCCATGTAATTTAGTCTCTCTCATATGCCCATTATTCTCCCATTCATAGACACAAAGTGCTGGAGTAACTCAACGGGTCAGCCAGCATCTCAGTCTGAGGAAGGGTCCCGACCAGAACCATCACTCCTCCTATTTCTCCAGAGATGCTGCCTGACCCACTGAGTTACTCCAGTACTTTGTGTCTATCTTTTGTATAAACCAGCATCTGCAGTTCTCTGTTTCGACCATTTGTTTAATTTGTGACTTATCTACACTGTAGTGTGAATTACAATAGCCAGCTAACCTTCCAGCAGGTATTAGGAATGTGGGGAGAAAGCAGGAGCATCCAGTGGAAACTAGGTAATGGGGAGAGCATGCAAACGTATGGAGAAAGCATGAGGTCGGGATTGAACCCACATCCCTGGCCTGGACCCGGGAGGTAGTGGAGATAACCACTGTGCTACCATGTCGCCGTTTTGCCTCAATGGATAGAATAGGCTTTAATGAGTTAGTCATGAGTGCTGAATGCTCAGTTTTACTTTTGTCTCCTTGGGCACCAGTGGATCATTCACTGAAGAGGACATCAACCCAATCCCCTCAAACTGTCAGAGCAAATACTAGACGGTATAGCTTTAAGTTGAGAGGAGCAAAGTTTAAGGGAGATGTTTAAACTCTTGAAAATCGGGGCACGTTCTTTACACAGAGGGTGGTGAGTGCCTGGAATGCGCTACCAGGGGTGGTGGTTGAAGCAGATATGTTAGTGGCATTTAAAAGACTTTTGGATAGGCACATGGATATGCAGGGAAGGGAGCAATATGGGTTAGGTGCAGGTAGATGATTGACCGTCTTGGCACCATGTTTGGCACAAGGCCCTGTTCATGTGCTGTGCTATTCTATGTTCCATGTTCTAAATGTTCTAAATGAGTAACTGAGGCAGAAGTCGTGTTTGTACAAAAAGCTGAAAATGTACGCTCTGTTTGACTGATGTCTTCCCAGGAATGGCCAGTGGACATACACTTTCGCTCCTATGGTGATACACCCCTTCTGGCTTAAAAAAACAACTATTCTGTAGCTCACTGCAAAGATGTGTACAAAATTACCCAGCTTTGGTAGGTGTGATCTGAAGAGGGATACAATGTGGAGAACTGTGAACTGGTTAAATGACTGTGGAGGAATGGGGCCGGGGGGGAGGGGGGAGGTGGGAGGGGGGGGGGGGGGGGGGGGGGGGGAGAGGGGGAGGGGGGGGGGAGGGGGGGGGGGGGGGAAAGGGGGGGGGGGGGGGGGGGAGGGGGGGGGGGGGGGGGGGGGAGGGGGAGGGGGGGGGGGGGAGGGGGGGGAGTGTTTGTAGAAATTACTTAAAATCAGATAATTCAACATTCATACTGTTGAGTTGTAAACGCAGCCTACAAAATGCCTGCCCTCTCTCTCTCAGCTTCTTAACCTCTCCGCTGTCACGCTGTACTGTGTTAGCAGCAGGCACAAAATTACCTCTTGAATTACCCCTTTAACACCACGGCAGATAACACTAACTTCCACCCATTCACCCATCCTTTTGAATTGCCTTTTTATTAAACACAGCTGTGGATGGAATTAGATCAGCCATAAATCTAAAGGGCAAGGAGCCTTCGGAATTTGGGCATCAGTTTTCTCTGAAAATACTGAGAGATCAGGGTCAAAACAGCAAAGCAGCTTTAATGACCAAGGTGCTATCATTCAAACCACTTACCTTTCTGCCCCCCATCTGCTGGTATTTTCAGAGAAAACAGCAACCAGAGTCGGACTTTCAGCCTTAATCAAATGCAAACCTTGCAACAGAAGTTTGCAGGTGATGGATATTGTCTAAAAATTAATATCTGGTCAGTACTGCTGTACAAACTTTACAATCTGTAAATACAAACTGCTTCTGAAATTAATTTTCTATTGCAGTCAAGAGAATGAATTTTGGAGCCAGATTACGACGTGCTGATGACATAGTCCATTTGACAGACTAACTGGGATGAATTTCCAGGCAATATTATCATGGGTAATTCAAGGATACAATTTGATTAACATCAAATGTAAAATAATTTGTTCAGATGGTTTTGCAGAGTAGGCTTTGCAATTGTGTAATTTCCTGGCACAAGGCAGGTTTAGGCCAGGAATTTGTGATGGGTACAATGCTGAGCTGACAGTTTTTCCCATATTTAGGTGGAAATCTGATGGCAATATTTGGAGAATGTGTGTTATAGTGAAGTACTGGTTAAACGACTGTGGAGTGAAGACTGGGGTTGTATTCACTGGAATTCAGAAGGATGAGAGGATATCTTGTAGAAACATATAAAATTCTTAAGGGATTGGACAGGCTAGATGCACGAAAGAATATTCCTGATGTTGGGGGAGCCCAGAACCAGGGGTCACAGTTTAAGAATAAGGGGTAGGCCATTTAGTACTGAGGTGTGGACAATCGTTTTCACCCAGAAAGTTGTGAATCTGTGGAATTCTCTGCCACAGAAGACAGTGGAGGCCAATTTGCTGGATGTTTTCAAGAGAGAGTTAGATATAGTTCTTGGGGGTTAACAGAATCAAGGGATTATGGGGAGAAAGCAGGGAACGGGGTATTGATTTTGGATGATCAGCCATGATCATATTGAATGGCGGTGCTAGCTTGAAGGGCCGAATGACCTACTCCTGCACCTATTTTCTATGTTCCTATTCTTCTACTTTACTTGAGAGATACAGCATAGAAACAGGCCCTTCAGCTTACCGAGTCCATGCGGACCAGCGATCATTCCGTACACTAGCACTGTCCCACACTCTAGGGACAATTTTTACAATTAACAGAAGCACATAAACCTACAAACCTGTACGTCTTTGTAGTGTGGGAGGGACTGGAGCACCCTGAGAAAACCCACGCTGTTGCACCTGTAGTCGGGATTCAACCTGGGTCTCTGGTGCTGTAAAGGGCCTGTCCCACTTGGGTGACCTAATCCGCGAGTTCTGGCGAGTTTGCCCTCGACTCATACTCACAGCATGGTCGACACAAGGTCGTAGGAGGTCTTCATAACTCTCCTTCATGCTCAAGAGTGGTCTCCGCGTACTCGAGGCCTCAGCTAGGTCGCGTCGTTTTTTTCAATATATTAAAAAGGTCGCCGTGGAAAAAATCGATACTTTTTTTACTTGTAAATTTACTTTAGTAGGTCGTAGTAGGTCGGCATGTTAGTGGTAGGTAATCAAGGGTAATTGAAGGTAGTCGAAGGTAGTCGTAGATAGTCTTCATCATGGTCGAAGGGAGATCGAAGGAGATCGTCTCTCACTCTCCAGTATTCGGTGTCCAATTTTCCCGAAGTTAGTCGTAGCTAATCAAAGGCGGTCGAAGGAAGTCTTCTACATAGTCGAAGGAGGACTTCAACATGTCATTTTTTCAAACTCTTCTAAACTCGCCAATTAGGTCGCCCAAGTGGGACAGCCTCTTAAGGCTGCAACTCTACCGCTGCGCCACCCTAAATATTCGGTATGATTTCAGCAATGAAACTGAAGGCAACTTCTGGAGGATGCATGTTTGCAGTGAGATGGTGAAATCCAGAATTTAAGCAACTGTAAAAACAATTAAAAATGTCACACCTTGTTGAATGAGGTGTGATTGAGATTTTAATGGCGAAATCAGCTGTGATTATTGCTGTGCTGTCCCTGAGGTATTCTTAAACTAGCATTATACATCTGCAGTCAGATTTTTTTAAGTGTAATTGTTTCCATAGATATGAATAAATACACTAGTTTTTGTTTATTTTTTAAGCTTCTTTATGATATTTCATTGTCTAAATTAATCACCTGTAAACAAAGTCTTGTTTCATTGCTTATATAAAGGGCATCACAGTGGTGCAGCGGTAACGCTCCTGCCTCACGGTGCCAGAGACCAGAGTTCAATCCTGATTATGGCTGCCGCCTGTGCAGAGTTTGTACATTCTCCCTGTGACCGCGTGGATTTCCTCCGGTGCTCTCGTCTCCTCCCACTGAGGAATGCACATTTCTCCCTCATGCTTTGGATTACTGACAATTGATCGCAGAGCCAGCCCTACAATACATCCCAAAGAACTGTACATTTGCCGGTTAAATGGCTGTTGTAAATTGTGAATTGGCCCTAGTGTATAGGATGCGAAAGTGGGATAACATCAAACTAGCGTGCACGGGTGATTGATGGTCGGCATGGACTCGGTGGGCCGAAGGGCCTATTTCCATGCTGTGTCTCTAAACTAAATTAAACTAGAATGCTTAAAGCTGTATGAGCATTAGATACAAATAGTTATAAAAACAGAAGGTTCTTTTTATTTTCTGGTTGGCTATCTGTCAGAATTCTTCAATCTGATTGTTCTCATATCTCCCTCATTGATGTTAATATTGCTGAATGCTACAAATCACCTGGGGAATGTGCTTAGATGCAGGGTTTGTGAAATTCACATAATACAGCTCTCAAGTTTTGTTGGAAACATTTTCAAGGCCGGCGTTGAATGCTATTCCGTCAATGGGAGACTGGAAAATCCATATAATTGTAGGGCTGGCTCTGTGATCAATTGTCAGTAATCCAAAACATGAGGGAGAAATGTGCCTTCCTCAGTTCAATTCCATGACCACCTGTGATTCCCTCTTTTCTCTCCTCTCAATAAGCCGAAGAAACAAAGGTTTGAAAGCACGTATCACCAGATTCAGAAATAACTTCTCTCCCGCTGATATCAAACTACTGAATGGTCCTCCCAAAATCTTAGGTATAGATAGCCCTGACACTCCAACCTACTTATTTGTGGACCTTGCATTTTTTTTACTGTAACTGTAACGTTCTCTTGCTGTAATATTATATTCTGCAGTCTATTAGTTTCTCTTTGCACTACCTGTTGTACTTGTGTATGACATGATTGTACTCATGTCTAGTATGATTTGACTGGACAGTTTGCAAAGCTCCACTATCTTGGTGCTTGTGACATTAATAAACCAATACTGATACCAGTCCAACACACAAGCCATCTTCCCTTGCGCCAACTGCATCCGCACCTCACACATCTCCAAGAAAGTGGCCAATATATTGAAGGACTGTTTTCACTCTGGTCATTCCTTTTTCTCACCATTCTCATCAGCCAAAAAAAATACAGAAATTTGAAAGCAGGATTCAAGAACAGCCCCTTTCCTGCTGCTATCAGTTGACTAATAGGTCCTCCCATAAGCTAGGGTGTTGGGTCAATCTCCAAAAAATACCTAATTGTGGACATTGTAATTTTTTATAAGCTATAAATGCTAGTCCATCATCCCTGAGATAAAAGAAAAACAACAAAGTAGTTGCAGTGGAGCAGTACTGAAAAGGGATCCTGACCCAAAGCGTCACCTAACCATGCCCTCCAGAGATGCTGCCTGACCACTGAGATATTCCAGGATTTTGTGTTCTGTTCCCAAGCAATGGCACTGCCCTACAAAGCGAGTATAGATATTCTGACCATCGAAGGGATCCACAGATGGCACTGCCTCCAAAAGGCAGCTAATATTATCTAAGACCCCCACCATCCAGGCCATGCTCTCATCTTGCTATTACCATCGGGGAAAAGGTACAGGAACCTGAAACTGACAGGAACTGACCTCCAGGTTCAAAAACAATTTCTTCCCAGCCACCATCAGACTCTTGGACACTTCACACCACCAGGCTCAAGCCTCCCTCAGCAACTTTGATCTACCATGGAGTTTGTTTTGCTTGAACTATGGAGTTCAGTGTTGCACTATTATGGCCTGATTTCCTAATATTAATGACTATTCATTTATTATATTATTGGGTAATATATATTTATTTGTGTGTTAATACGCCAATGGGGTTGTAAAGTTGCAGCCAGTACGAATTTCATTCTTCTGTTGTCGGTACAAATTTCAACTAAACACTCTTGACTCTTTCCTGCTCCTTCTGGTCCACATTTAGCTAAGGAACACATGTCAAGCAAGCTGTTTACTTACTATTGAAAGCCATTAGTTTATCTGCTACATGTCTAAACAAACAAGCTGCACTGTGTACACCTCTAGTTTGTTGTCAAATGTGATTAAATAAAGGAAAGTGACCTGAATCCACTGTAGGAAAGCAAAGACAAGAGGCACTAATTTATCCATCACCTCAAGCCCTGTCGTCTTTTAAAATATATTTTGAATTTCAAAAGACCTTGATTTTTCAGATAAATATATTTAAAGTTATTTCAGGCATTTGTCTCTGACAAGTTTGGCTTGTCCTAACTATGCCTCTTGTTCACCTGCGCATAATAAGCACATTCTGTGTGTTGGTTCTGCAGCATTTTCCAGCATTTTGGAATCTTAATGTAATTCTGTTTTTAAAATCAGACGTACTCTATTCGGGAAGTTTTCAGGTAGTTTAAACATGAAAGTCGAAGCAAGGTGGTAGATATATGAACAGTGTAACAAGAATGAGCTGGATAGTTAGCATTGACACCTGTTTCTTGTACCAACAGGAAGATAATACATGATTGGACAAGTTAGGTGATACGACATTAACTTCTTTCACAATCCATCATACAGTTCATTCCTTGAGTTTAAAAACTTGAACGTGGTTCTAGCTTGGGTTCCAGGAGCAACTGAATAAAAGGAACATAGAACACAGTAGAGTACAGCACAGGTACAGGCCCTTCGGCCCACAATGTCTGTGCTTCACATGATGCCAAGTTACAATTTTCTGCCTGCACATGTTCACTACCCCTCCATTCCCAGCATATTCATCTGCCAACCTAAAAGATACGCCTATCAAATCTGCTGCTCTACCACCACCCCGGGCAGCACGTTCCATTCACGCACCACTCTCTGTAAATCGTAATCGCAACTTTAAATTTTGCCCCTCTCATCTTAAAGTCATGCCTTCTAGTCTTTGACATTTCCACCCTGGGAAATTCCTCTATCTACCCTGTCCCTGCCTCTCATAATTTTATATACTTCTATCAGGAGACACAACAAACTCAGTTGCTGGGTGTCAGTCAGAAGCTCAATGGTGGATAGGGAATAATTCCAGCTCAGGACATGTCAACTTACTGAAGCTTACAAAGTGGGTCTCTGTGCATCCGTTTGCAACTGGACCCTAGACATCCTCTTCAACAGACCACAATCAGTACAATCTGGTATAAATGTTTACTACTCAATAACCATCAGCACAGGGGGCACCTGAAGGCTGCGTGCTCAGCCCCCCTGCTCTACTTACTCTATACCCGTGACTGTAGCTAGATACAGTAAAAACTCCATCTTTAAATTTGCCGATGACACCACCGGTGTTGGACAAATTATGGGCAATGATGAGTCCAGTTATAGGAGGGAAATCAATCATCTGATTGAATGGCGCCAGAACAACTTTGCTCTCAACATTAATAAGACCAAGGAGCAGATTGTTTACTTTAGAAGAGGTAGATTGAGGATCCAGGAACCTGCCCATCGATGAGTCAACAACTTCAAGGTCCCAGGCATGCATATCTCTGAAGATCTGTCCTGGACCCAGCACTTTAATGGAATCTTAAAGAAAGCCCATCAACACCTCTACTTCTTCAGAAGATTGAGGAGATTCATGATGAATATTCTCTTGAACATCTCTCTTAGATGTACGATAGAGAGTATATTGACTGGTTGCATCACAGCCTGGATCGGCAATTCAAATGGCCTGGACTGAAGCGGTGGACACATCCCTGACCATCAAGGCCACTGACCTCTCCACCATCTAAGGGATCTATAGGAGGCCCTGCCTCAAAAAGGCCGCAAGCATCATCAAGAAGGACCCACATCATCCTGGCTGCACTCCTGTCATCCAGAAGAAAGTATAAGAGTCTGAAAACATAGAAACATAGAAAATAGGTGCAGGAATAGGCCATTCGGCCCTTCGAGACTGCACCGCCATTTGATATGATCATGGCTGATAATCCAACTCAGTATCCCATCCCTGCCTTCTCTCCATACCCCCTGATCCCTTTAGCCACAAGGGCCACATCTAACCCCCTCTTAAATATAGCCAATGAACTGGCCTCAACTACCTTCTGTGGCAGAGAATTCCACAGATTCACCACTCTCTGTAAAAAATGATTTTCTCATCTCGGTCCTAAAAGACTTCCCTCTTATCCTTAAACTGACCCCTAGTTTTGGACTTCCCCAACATCGGGAATAATCTTCATGCATCTAGCCTGTCCAACCCCTTAAGAATTTTGTAAGTCTCTATAAGATCCCCCCTCAATCTTCTAAATTTTAGCATCTAAATTCTAAAAACCATCATCTCCAGGTTCAGGGCCAGCTTCTTCACATCACCCATCAGGCTATTGAACACTACAAAACACACTAAACTACAAACTATGAACGGTCATGTTTGAACTAGGGATTTCAGGCTTTGTCTATTTCTCTTGGTACCCTTATCTCTAACCAGTCTGAAGAAGGGTCTCGAACCCGACAGGTTACCCACTCCTTCTCTCGAGAGATGCTGCCTGTCCCGCTGAGTTACTCCAGCTTTTTGTGTCTATCTTCGGTTTAAACCAGCTCCTGCTGTTCCTTCCTACCCACTTCGAGCTTTTTGTTTTGCACTAGTATTGTTATTAGATTTTTAAAAGTTATGCTTTCTATTGAGTACTGTGTTTAAAAACCTGTTAAGCTGTTGCAGGTACGGATTTCATCATTTTGTTTTGGTACATACGACAATTAAACACTCTTGACCACCTTGTAATGGCAATTTCAAAGGTTTCCATTGTCATTACTCTGCTGGCAGGGTGGAGTGGATCGAACATGCAGTACGATAACAAAAACAAATCTTCCAGTCGTTATTCCAGTTTCATTGATTCTTTATTTAAGTTGTTGAAAATACAAAGAAGTGTCTAATACAAATTGTAGCTTTCTGTTCTTATTATCTGAACTGATAAAATCTGTGTCTTCTCTCCGGTGCTAGCTCTCGTCAGCTCTGACCACACCTTGTCATATCGCTTAGTCTATGTAAGTCACGCCTATCTACATAAATCCACGGCCATCTATGTATCAAAATGCCACCCCCAAGTATTTAAAATTATACTGTGAGAAATATCTAGACAAAATACTATCTATATTACTAAAAGTCTGATCTTGACCATTTCCTGTTATTCTGTATATTGATTTTAGAAAAAATGCTGCCACTTACGACTGTGATTTTTTGGCCATCTTACTCAGAGTCCCCCTCCGCTATGCAGGACAAGAGGATTTTTCCCATAGATGAAAAATAAAAGTTATTAATGTTTAAAAAATATTGAGATTCTCTCTCCTGAAGGCCACGCCCCTTCCGAAGGGACTATAAAACCCAGAAGTGTTGAGTACCTCAGTAAGTCTCTGCACGATGGGTTACGTCTCTCAGTCTGAGCTGTGAATAACACTGAACACATGTCAATCCCATGAATGAAAATTAAAAGTGTTATTAGTATTTAAAAAATGACGAGAATCCCTCTCCTGTCAATCATGCCATGAAAGCCACGTCCCTTCCGGAAGGATTAAAAAACCAAGAAGTGTGGGTATGGCTCAGTCTTTGCAGGATGGGGGACGGAGAGGTCACGACTCTGTCTAAGCTGTGAATCAACTGAACACACTGAATGTCTACTGAAGTGTGAGTGTGGTGTCTATGTGGTGTTTATGTGGTGTTTTGTGTGGTTTTATGGTGGTTTCACCCTGCTTGAAATGGTATGAAACTGCATTTGAATGTGGTGGCCTTGCACCCTGCATGAAATGGTATGAAATTGCATTTGAATTTGGTGGCCTTGCACCCTACATGAAATGGTATGAAACTGCATTTGAATTTGGTGGTGTTGCACCCTGCTTGAAGTGGTATGAAACTGCACTTGAACTTGATTGTCTTGCACCCTGCTTACATAGAAACATAGAAAATAGGTGCAGGAGTAGTCCATTTGGCCCTTTGAGCCTGCACCACCATTCAATATGATCATGGCTGATCATCCAACTCAGTTTCCTGTACCTGCCTTCTCTCCATACCCCCTGACACCTTTAGCCACAAGGCCCACATCTAACTCCCTCTTAAATATAGCCAATGAACTGGTCTCAACTACCTTCTGTGGCAGAGAATTCCAGAGATTCACCACACTGTGTGAAAAATGTTTTCTCATCTCGGTCCTAAAAGATTTCCCCCTTATCCTTAAACTGTGACCCCTTGTTCTGGACTTCCCCAACATCGGGAACAATCTTCCTGCAGCTAGCATTTTGTAAGTTTCTATAAGATCCCCCCTCAATCTTCTAAATTCTAGCGAGTACAAGCCGAGTCTATCCAGTCTTTCTTCATATGAAAGTCCTGATATCTCAGGAATCAGTCTGTTGAACCTTCTCTGTACTCCCTCTATGGCAAGAATGTCTTTCATCAGATTAGGAGACTAAAACTGTACGCAATACTCCAGGTGTGGTTTCACCAAGACCCTGTACATCTGCAGTAGAACCTCCCTGCTCCTATACTCAAATCCTTTTTCTATGAATGCTAACATACCATTTGTTTTCTTCACTGCCTGCTGCACCTGCATGCCTACTTTCAATGACTGGTGTACCATGACACCATTGCATCTCGTTGCATCTCCCCTTTTCCTAATCGGCCACCATTCAGATAATAGTCTGCTTTCCTGTTTTTGCCACCAAAGTGGATAACCTCACATTTATCCACATTATACTGCATCTGCCATGCATTTGCCCACTCACCCAGCCTATCCAAGTCACCTTGCAGCCTCCTAGCATCCTCCTCACAGCTAACACTGCCCCCCCCAGCTTCATGTCATCTGCAAACTTGGAGATGTTGCATTCAATTCCCTCGTCCAAATCATTAATATATATTGTAAATAGCTGGGGTCCCAGCACTGAGCCTTGCGGTACCGCACTAGTCACTGCCTGCCATTGCGAAAAGGACCCGTTTATTCCTACTCTTTGCTTCCTGTCTGCCAGCCAGTTCTCTATCCACTATCTCTAATACTGAACCCCCAATACCGTGTGCTTTAAGTTTGTATACTAATCTCTTATGTGGGACCTTGTTGAAAACCTTCTGAAAGTCCAGATATAACACATCCACAGGTTCTTCCTTATCCACTCTACTAGTTACATCCTCGAAAATGTTTATAAGATTCGTCAGACATGATTTATCTTTCACAAATCCATGCGGACTTTGTCCAATGATTTCACCACTTTCCAAATGTGCTGCTATCCCATCTTTAATGACTGATTCTAACAGTTTCCCCACTACCGGTGTTAGGCTAACTGTTCTGTAATTCCCCGTTTTCTCTCTCCCTCCCTTTTAAAAAGTGGGGTTACATTAGCTACCCTCCAATCCTCAGGAACTACTCCAGAATCTAAAGAGTTTTGAAAAATTATCACTAATGCATCCACTATTTCTGGGGCTACTCCCTTAAGTACTCTGGGATGCAGATTATCTGGCCCTGGGGATTTATCGGCTTGAAGTGGTATGAAACTGCACTTGAATTTGGTGGCCTTGCACCCTGCTTGAAGTGGTATGAAACTGCACTTGAATTCGTTGGCCTTGCACCCTGCATGAAGTGTATGAAACTGGACATGACTTGAACTGGACTTGAATTCAGTGGCCTTGCACCCTGCTTGAAGTGGTCGGAAACTGCACTTGAATTCGGTGGCCTTGCACCCTGTTTGAAGTGGTCGGAAACTGTACTTGAATTTGGTGGCCTTGCACCCTGCTTGAAATGGTAGGATACTGCATTTGAAGTTGGTGGCCTAGCACCCTCCTTGAAATCGAATTTCAAGGGATAGCCGTGTCAACTGCCAGCCCTCCAGCCGTGAGTGAGCTGCCAGCACATCAGTCTTTAGTGACTAAGCTGCCACCCCAAGAATCCATTTGGCCCACAATGTCCATACTAGCCCTCTGGAAAACAGTCCCTTCAGCCCACAACAACCATACTAGCGCTCCAGAATGCCCCCCCCCCCCCCCCCCCCTCCCCACCAATATTGCGTTGGGGGACCAGCCCTCCCATGTGAACATGGGACCCAACGGGTCCTACTTAGTCTAGTAATATACTTACAGTAAGTAACTTAAACATAAATGGCTCCTACACACCCCTTCACACACTTGGCAATACCCTACACTCACAGACATACACAGTCTGAGGAAGGGTCTCGCACCTGCAGTTCTTTCCTACACGTGCATAGAAAGCCAGGATATTCAACCACAGCAGACACACGATAACTGACACCCTTTTCCCTTTTTCAGGACACTGTGATGTACGCGTCCATAGATGGCAGTAGCTGTTCAAAAGGAATCGAGTGCAGTGTATTGCAGAACCACTGAAAGAGTATCATGTGGAAGGAGACCATTCTGCACGTTTATTCTGCACTAGCTCTCCACAAGGGGAATCCAGCAAGTCTCAATCCCCTGCCTTTCCCAACATCACTGCTAAATCTTTCCTTTTGTACATTTATCTATCTGATTTACTCTGGAATATCACAATTGAATTTGCTTCCACGTCTTTCTCTGATAATACATTCTGTTCCGGCTGTTAAAAATGCTTCTTTTGCTAATCACCCTCATTATTTGATCTTGACCTTTCAGCTGGTAGAACACGTTTCTCTCTTTCACCTCAGTCTGCAATGTTTGTGATGCTAACTTCATAAAAGTTCTCTTTCCTCCACCCCACTGAGATTAGTCTGACTGGCCTGTAGTCACCATGTTTATTCTTATAAACAAAGATGTAACATGAACGAAGATGTAACATTTGCAGCCCTCATGCCCCAGTCACAAATCAATGGGAGTTTGGAGCATTGTGGCCAATTGTAACCATTTATCATCTTACCGTTTAGAGCAGGAAGTGCTTACTATCATTGGAGAATTCAAGGTACCGGCATGTTATACGCTAACATGTCTTGATCACTTAATCCCTGAAGTTTTGAAGACAAGAGTTTTATACACTGGTGCCCATCTCCTGGTCAAGTGAAAGACCTGGATAGAGTGGATGTGGAGAGGATGTTTCCACAAGTGGGAGAGTCTTGGACCAGAGAATAAAAGGATGTACCTTTGGAAAAGAAATGAAGTATTTCTTTTGCCAGAAGGTAATAAATCTGTGGAATTCATTGCCACAGATAGCTATTGAGGCCAAGTCAATGGATATTTTTAAGGTGGAGATTGACAAATTCTTGATTAGGTGTCAGGTTTTTTGGGGAGCAGGCAGGAGAATGGGGTTGAGAGGAAAAGATAGATCAGCTAGGATTGAATGGCGGAGTAGATTTTATGGGCTGAATAGCCAAATTCTGCTTATATAACACGAACATGAAAAAAACTCAAGGACTTTATACCACTTTATGCCATTCCCAAACTCATACAACTTTGGGAGCAAATCAGCAGTTATAAATCCCAAATAATGATGTCTCAGCTAAATATTTCAGCTGCGTAGGAAGGAACTGCAGATAGACACAAAATGCTGGAGTAACTCAGGGGGACAGGCAGCATCTCTGGAGAGAAGGAATGGGAGAGGTTTCAGCATCAAGACTCTTGTAAATATTTCAGCTGTTATATTTCTAACATGGATCTTTAGTTAGCTTAGATATTAAACGTTTCTGAATCATATATTATGCTTGACTTATTTTGTTTATTTCAGAAAGCTGCACTTTTTTATATCGGGGAAAGGTCTCGACCTGAAACGTCATCTATTCCTTTTCTCCAGAGATGCTGCCTGACCCGCTGAGTTACTCCAGGTCTCTGTGTGTGTGTCTACAGGAATCTACAGCTCAGGATAGCTAACTCAGCACATATCAGGAAACAAAGCTGGGAGTTCCACAGGGCTCTGTGACTGGGAAGAGCATTTAACCACTGAGTTATTCAAATTATAGGTACTTTTAAAGAATTAAAGAAATTCTAGATGAATAGATGTGCGGTCTGTTTATTAAAGGCTTTGCTCTGGACCGCAGCCAAAACAATTACGAGCTAAGAGCCTTTTTGTTAAACTCTTCCGCCGGTTTATTTTCCTCTCCTTCTCATTGGTTTGGGAGCAAGGTCTTCACACACACACACACATGTCTAATTTCTGAATCATTGGCTCATCGCTGTAATCCGGAGAAACCAGGTCGCGCTAATGGAAAAAAATGAGATCTGATTGAATAATTGCATCCTGTCAAGGTTGTGAAGAATTTGGAGATGGTGCAAAGGAGATGTCAGTCCTGCTTGGGGCTATTAGGAATAGAATATATCTGCTGTTTAAAACATATCCTGTTGCTGCTCACTAATTAAAATAAGGCACACCAAGTCTATCGCTTTAAAACCGCATGTCAATCTTGCTGCCTCTGCACTCTGGAGGAAGTTAGTGATTATTTAGTGAAAAGGGGTCTTGTTGTCAGAAACTCTCCCACTTGCAGACCAGATGATTCTGCTCTACAATTATTCAAACAGATGATTTTCATTTAAGGAAGAAAAAAAACTGCACCACTGGATGTCACCAGTGCCTTACAGTTGTTTTGGTCCAGAGACACATTGGAATCATTCTCAGTGCAAACCATGTGTAATCCCCAGAATTTAGGTGATGGGAAAATACTGCGAGGAGATGCCTTGGGCGTTGTTCATGGTAGACTTTTCAGGCTTAATATTTATTTACTGTGTATTGTAAAATAGGGACACCAATGTGTTGTGCATTAAAAAAATCAGAAGAACACACAAATATTTCTGAACAACTTCCGACTACTGCCAGATTAATACTGACAACACTAAGAGAAAAGATGGCAATTTGCCTTTGTTTTTACTGGGCTCCATGTTAGTTGGTTGACTAGTTAGTTCGTGTAAATAAGTACATTCAAAATTGGCCACAAATCAAGAGTTGTCAGTCACTGATGTTTAATATGAAGCCATCTTAAAATTAACTTAAGTTTTTATTGAAAATAATTAATTAAAAAAAATAATAATTTGATTTGAATTTATTAACCTGTATTCACCTTGTCAGGGACAATAGCATAGTTTTCGCAGGAAGGCAGTTGGAGCTGAGGAAGTGGGGAGGAGGCTGGACATGTGGAATGTGTCGGAAGTCTGGTCTAATTAGGTTCAGTTGTTCCGTTGATGCTGATATAGTGTGAGCACTGTCTGAGGCTGGACAAATAATCACAATCTTTGAATGTTAATGAACACAAGATTCTTGGCAGCCTGAGACCACAATGCTGGAATAACAGTGGGGCTGACAACCACCAGATTCACAAGAAAACAAGAAAGTATGGAAATGGGAAAAGGCCATTTGGCACATTAGGAACATTCCTCTGTAGATCTTGCAGCTGAGATGCAGGTTTACCTTTTGTTGTATCAACCACACCCATTAAATCCCTAGAGAGTACATTCTGCATTAAAAAAATCATAGATTCCTAAAATTTACAAACTGGTCCCAGAATATTCATGCAGCACCACATCTTCACCATTCATCATCATAATCTTAATCATAATCATACTTTATTAGCCAAATATGTTTTGCAACATACGAGGAATTTCATTTGCCATACAGTCATACCATTTAAAAACCACCAAAACACAAAAAAAAACATTTTAACATGAACATCCACCACAGTGACTCCTCCACATTCCTCACTGTGATGGAAGGCGAAAAAAGTTTAATCTCTTCCCTTCTTGGTTCTCCCGTGGTCGGGGGGCCTCGAGCCTTCCGGTGATGGGATTATCTTGGCTCCCATAGCTGGCTGTCGGGCCCTCCACACCGGGGCAATCAAGCTCCTGCATCGGGTGGGAATCTCAGCTCCCCCGCGCCGGGCGATCTGTCCCCGGGTCGGGGCTAGTCGAACCTTCTGCGACGTTTGGAACTTTCCCGACATCGGCCTCTACCCGAGACTGCGAGCTCCTCGATGGTGAAATCCACAGGCCGCGGTCGGAGTGTCGATCCCAGGCAAGGGATTGCAGGCTCCGATGGTAAGTCCACGGCCTCGCGGTGGGGTTCAAAGTCAGGCCTGACCAAGGCCGCCAGCTATATGATGTTAGGCCACAGAGCGACCCTAGATACGATCCAGGAAACAATCGCATCTCCGGCAAGGTAAGAGATTTAAAATAAGTTTCCCCCCTGACCCCCTCCCCCACCCCCCACTTAAAACAAACCAGAGAGCATTAACTCAAACTTTTAAACCACACTAAAAATAACAAAAAATGGCAAAAAGACAGACAGACTGTTGGTGCGGCGCCCCCTGGTGGTATGGCCAACCACCCTTGTCTATGGCCAATCAAGCCAGACTTTCGGCAGATTCCATATTCATCACATCAGTGTGTCCTTTCACTATAAACAGCTGCTCAATTTTCATTCACGTATTTAATTTCATTTCCTACTTGAGAAGATAATGATCTAAACTGGCTTTCCCGAGGTTTATTACATTCTACTTAAATATTGCCAACTGATAATTGGATTCACCCCCTTTCGCATTGGTTTAGTTCTGCTGTACGTGAGAATGAGAGAGCGCTAAAAAGCAATTTACAGATCAGAGGCAGGAAATGGCCATGTCTAAAATTTGGTCCAAATCATCTTTCTGACGGAGCAAAGAAGGCATGGAGAACCATCAAAGCCATCTTTGTGAATGGATTATATGATGTCTCAGATTTTTGCCATGTCACTGACCACTCCAACAAACTTCCCCAGATGCACTGCAGAAAATATCCTGACAGGTTGCATCCTCACCTAGTACAACAATTCCAATGCACATAAGCACAAGAAATTACAGAGAGTGGTGGACTCAGCCCAGTCCATTCCTACCATCAAAAGCATCTACACCAGGCGCTTCCTCAAGAAAAAGGTATCTATCATCAAAGACTCCCACCATCTGGGCCATACACACTTCTCACTGCTATGATTGGGACAAGAGGAGCAGAAGCCCGAAGTCCGACACCACTGGGTTCAGGATCAGTTGCCTTCCTACAACCACCAGGTTCTTGAAACCAAACTGCATCAGTGTGAAGAAGGGTCTTGACCCAAAACATCACCTATCCGTGTTCTTCAGAGCCTGACCTGCTGAATTCCTCCAGCATTTTGTGTCCTTTTGTCCAAAGCCCCAATCCTAGGGCAGTAAATGAACACAACGGACTACCTCTTCTATACCATGAACTTGTTATCTAATTGTGTTTTGTACTAAGGTCTTGTTTTTGCACTGCCTTTTTGTTTTCTGGGTTTTGATGAATTTATGTGTAATTCATATATGGTTTCTGCATTTATGTGCAGTCTGATTCTATGTGCCTGTGATGCTGGAGCAGGGGCCGAGATTGACTGCATGATCTGTACAGAGTTTCTAAATTCAGCTAAGTTCAAAGTTCAAATGTATTTGTCACATGCAGCAACTAAGGTACAGTGAAATGAATTTGCCAAGCAGCGATGCCATTGAAAAAAGAACACACAACACGCAATAGAATTTAACATAAACATCCACCACGGCATTCTTGACTGTGGTGGAAGGCAACAAAGTTTGGTCAGTCCATAGACAACAGTCTATGTAATTAATTGATCTTAGTAACTTAAACCAGGCAGTGAGAGAAAAAAACCTGGATTTCCATTTCAAAAAGGTAAAGCTACCTGTAAGAGCAAACATTATTTTCATTTCAAACATTATATCTCTAATGCTTAACTCTAAGCTTGGTCTCCTAATATATTTGTCCTGGTACATTGTTTTTTGCCCCTAGTGGTGTGCTTAGCATAATTATTCAATCCCCTATCACCTTTGTGTAAATAGGTTTTCCTGATACCTGTTATGAATTTATTTTTCATTCATTGTTACTTACATCTCTGTGATTGTATTCTATTCAATAACTCAAAATGATCTTAATTAATTAATGTTAGTTTAGTGTTTACAATGTTTACAATTATACCAAGCCAATTAACCAACAAACCTGTATGTCGTTGGAGTGTGGGAGGAAACCAGAGATCCCGGAGAAAACCCACACAGTTCACGGGGTGAAAGTACAAACTCCATAAAGACAAGCACTCGTAGTCAGGATCAAACTTAGGTCTTCTGGCGCTATAAGGCAGCAACACTACTGCTGCACCACCGTGCCGCACCTGAGTATTATTTTCACTCTATACTTCAGTTCTGGACATCAAATGAAAGGGATTACTTGATCAAATATATAGTTTATTGGCTGCATTGTATACTTGGACAAGATAATGAAAGAGGATATTTATGGAAGTATTATTCGGCAAAGACAAGAATTACTTGAGAAAGTAGCTAAATAAAGTTGAGAAAATCAATTGTGGAGTTTTTAGGTAAGGCTGCTGCTACCTAAAATACTTATTTCTAAATTTGCAAAACCATAAATTCTTTGGGCGAAGCGGTGGTCTGGAGACAGTGAACTTACTCTTTTACAGTCTGAAGAAGGGTCTCAACTTGAAACATCATCTATCCATTTTCTCCAGGGATGCTGCCTGACACGTTGCGGTATGCCTGCATTTTGTGTCTATCCGTGGTATAAACCAGCATCTGCAAGTCCTTTTTATTACCACTCTTGTACATGCCGTTTAAACTCTGAATTATAGTGTGACTGATGCTATGAATTCCCAAAATATAATTTGATTTTGTACTGGCTGAACTTTTCAGACAAGTTTCCATTCCCATATCCACGTGTGTTGGTCTTGAAGCTAATTACAACTGTGAACAATTCATTCCTCAGATAAAGCATTGCTTCGATACAGGAATATATTTAGAGGTTGATAACATGACCTTTATATAATCTTCTCATCTGAGCCTCCTGATGGTTACTGACTCCTGAGCTGAAATACTTCAATTATTCTTTCCACACCACTAGAGGGGTCTGTTCATTGTCATCTCACCAGCAGCCAACTGCTTCCTAAATTTAGCTACTCACAATATCTTTACTGTTTCATTGTTTAGTTTAGTTTTTTAGTTTAGAGATACAGCGTGGAAACAGGCCCCCCGGACCACCGAGCAAACGCCGACCAGTGATCCCCGCACACTAACGCTATCCTGCACACTAGGGACAATTTACAATTTTACCTAGCCAATTAACCTACAAACCTGTACATCTTTGGAGTGTGGGAGGAAATTGGAGATCACAGAGAAAACCCACGCAGGTCACGGGGAGAACGTACGAACGCCGTACAGCCAAGCACCTGTAGTCAGGATTGAACCCGGGTTTCTGTGACTGTAAGGCAGCAACTCTACCACTGCTCCATCGTGCTGCCCTTATCCGGACTTTAAAAAGATAGCTTGTAGGGCAGTTGCAACATACAACGGAAAAGCTCACCAATCCTTCTGAAGTAGCCTGTTACCTGATAGCACAACTGATCCAGAGTGCAACTCTACCAGACTACTCTTCCAAATGAAATAAGCAGATGTTGAATGACAAAAAATCATGGATAGATGATATAACATAACTATGGGGTTTTGAAATACTTGTCACATTACTGTTCTGCTACTTTATGAATTCCAATAGCACCGAATGCTTATTCCCAGCTGGGCTTGATAAAACAACTCATCATTATTTCTAGGTACAAAAAATAAACAAATTCTGCACTAAAAGAATACATATGTATGAAAGGAATTTTACATTGCCACAAAACCTACTGTGAAAGAAAACTTAACAAATTAAAAGCATAAGACATTTCAGCCATTTTGAATAATTATCTGAGTGTATAATGGAGGAAAAAACAGAAATAAAAATCAGGAGAGATGCCAAGTAAGTTTCATATATTTCATGTCACCTCACAATATTACCCTGTTGTTTGGGGGGGGGGGGGGGGGTAAAGCATTGAGAGTGAAAGGAAAGAATCCTCAGGGCATTATCCAAGACATTCACAATTGAGCTTTAATGTCCGGAGGATGGCTGCTACTGCAGAGTGAATAAAAGAGTAATCAGTACAATTGATACCAACATTGCCAGCTAAGGTGGCTACTGCTATAAAATGAGCATGTGAGTATCAGCATTTCAACAAGAACCACGTCAGACTTGATGTTTATCCTTTCAAATCCCACTCTGACCTTCACACATGAAGGAAGGACACTTTGACGTAGTGCATGGACTCTTGGAGTCAGATTGTACAATGTGTCGGTCCCCCCAGAAATGAAAAGATAAGCAATAACAATTGAAGGAACGGAGAGTAAAATCAAATTCATTTTTTATGATAGCAGTGCATTAAGGCATTCATTCGAATGATATATCCAACAAATGCAAAAGGCAGATTAAGAGCTCGGACTAAGGCTGTATTTACTTCAGAAATGGCACTTATTACGTTTTGTTATTTATCTGGGTAACGATTCATTTCATGACTTCATCTCTTTGAAGTAATTGACTAATTTGAGGACAATAATGCCAAATCGGAGTTGGTTTCAGATAGGACTGAATGGGTTAGTAAATGAGGAATTGTGAATCTGTTGGAAGTTATTTGTTTTGGGAGATTCAGGCTGGGTCAACTTTTAGTGTCCTCCCTTATATGTCCTTCTGAAAAAGGTACTCTTCAAACTTTAGAGATATAGCGTGGAAGCAGGCCTTTCGGCCCACTGAGTCCCCTCCGAGTCCACTTTGTACACTAACACAATCCTACATACTAGGGACAATTTACAATTTTACTTAAGCCAATTAATCTACAAACCTGTACGTTTTTGGACTGTGGGAGAAACCCTATACGGTCACAGGAAGAACGTATAAAGTGGCTCCGGAAGTGGTGGCGCTGCCAAGCAGCTCGCCTGCAGTCCGTCTGTCATTTTCTTTTTTTTTTGTTTTCTTTTGTCTTGTCGGACATATGTTTTAGTTTATTTTTAGTTGTGTATGTGTGTGGGGGGGGGGGGGGGGGGTAAACTTGTTTTAGTTTCTTCCTTCGGGGGGGGATGCGACCTTTTCTTTGTCGTATCTCCGCCTCCATCTGCGCTGAGGCCTAATCGCAGAGCTGGTGGCCTCCAACTGGGGCCGACCTCGAGGCTCTGGAGGCAGAGCCAGGACTCACCATCGCGAGGCTGACCGACTTCGGGGCTGTGGTGGAGCTGCGGCGGCGGCGACTTCGGAGCCTCGGAGGCTTCGGCCGCGGGCCCAGTGGACAACAACATCGGGAGCCCACAGGTCCCAGGTTGGTGACCGATTCTCCGGAGCTACCGCACCAACAGCTTTGTCCGCTGGACTGGAGGGTGGCAGCTTCGTCCACCCCGGGCCGCGGAGTTTGAACCGGCCCGTTCGTGGAGCTCGGATTCAGCTGCGGGACTTACCATCACCCGGCGGGGGGCCCAAGATCGAAAGCCTAGATTGCCTCAACGCAGAGGGAAGGAAGAGATAAGGACTTTAAGACTTTTGCCTTCCATCACAGTGAGGAGGTGCCTGGTGGACACTGTGGTGGATGTTAAACTGTGTTCATTGTGTGTTCTGTTATTTTATTCTCTGTCATGACTGCAAGGTAGGTAATTTTGAATGACAATAAAGGATACTTTATACTTTATACTTTTTATACTTTAAACTTCGCACAGACAGCACCCGCAGTTAGGATCAAACCCAGGTCTCTGGCGCTGTAAGGCAGCAACTCTAACGCTGCGCCACCGTGCTGCCCTCAGTATGTGTCAGAATAAGGAAACTCATGAATCTCAGCTATGAGTTCATATTTGCAGTGTTCCAGTTACTAGTGGCAGAGTAGGTAGAACATGGCACCTGACATTGCATCTACTTTCTTCAATCATGCATGTGAAGTCATTGGTCTTCTGGCAATGCTTTCATGTCCACAGGGATCACATCATGGTTATCTGATCACATGGACATTTAGCCATGCCTGAATGATAGTCAAACCCTCACGTCTTTGGGATGTGGGTGGAAACCACAGCACCCAGAGAAAACTCATGTAGTCACGGGGAGGACATGCAGACTTCTCTCAGACAGCACCCGAGATCAGGATTGAACCCAGGTCACTGGTGCTATGAGGCAGCAGCTCCACCAGCTGTGCCACTGTGCTGCCCTTTAAGCTTTAGATTCCATCCTCTCCTCAGTTCTACCATTCTTCACACTCTCCCAGTTCAGAAGCACAACTCCATTGGCAATACGCCTCGTTTTCAAACAATGAGGACGAGTTAAGTGATTAACTAGTTACAAATTTCAGCTTCTGCAAATGGGTGCAGTTGATGAACAGCTGGATTAGCACGAGCCATTATAACGACTAGTCAACACCAGATAATTTGGACAATGCACATTCAGGCTGTAACGTCAAGAACAGATTCAAAACTGAATATCCTATTGAGGTGATTCACTTCCTGACACTGAAACCTTCCCACCATCTACAAAGCATAAGTCCCGTGGTAAGAAATTTGAAATAAACACAAAAAATGTTGGAAACATTCTGCAGATCAGGTAATATTTTTGTTCTCTCCATTCCTCCTTCAGCTTCTCTGCAGCTTGAAGCTAATTTGTTTTATTTATTTTTCCCAGTTCTTTTTCAAGCTGCAGAGAAGTTGAAGGATGGATGGAGAGAACAAAGGAACATCTCCTAAGGTGAGGCTAGGGTTGCTGCAAAGATGAAATATTGGAAGAAATACCGTCAAGATTTGTGACAATCATGTGAAAGTAGTCTTCCTGATTGTATTGTATCCATCACTCTAAACAGTCATTCCTCCTCCACCACCAGTTCACAGGCTACAGTGTATGTCATCTATAAAAAATGCTTTGCAGTTACCCATTTAGACTATTCTGACAGGATCTTCCGAGCCCACACTATCAACAAGGACAAAGCAACAGATATACATAATCACTAATGCTTGCGAGTTCCCCTTCAAGTTGCACATTTTCCTGGAAATTTATCTCCATTCCAATCTCTTTCATGCCTCTAAATACCAAGGCATGTTATTCCACAGCATTGTAGGAGTACAGCACTGTGAGTGGCACGGTGGCGCATCGGTAAAGCTGCTGCCTTACAGCACCAGAGAGCTGGGTTCGATCCTGACTATGGCTGCTGCCTGTGCGGAGTTTCCATGTTCTCCCTGTGATCGCGTGGGGTTTCTATGGGTGCTCCGGCTTCCTCCCACATTCCAATGGCATACAGGTTTGTTGGTTAATTAGCTTTGGTAAAGTTGCAACATGTCCCTATTGTGTAGGATAGTATTAGTGTACGGGGTGATCGCTGGTCGGCGTGGACTCGCTGGGCTGAAGGGCATGTTTCTGTGCTGTCTCTCTAAACTAAACTTAACTGAGTAATATACACCGAATCTCAAAATGGTGCTTTCAAACATTGTCAGGTAGTCAATCATGGCAAACACATTATCCAACATATTCCATGAGAACCACTGGCACATATCTTGTTTCCTAACATGAGGAGTTGGTGGCCAAATGGGAGCAGCTCAGTTAAAGTGTAGTCTGGAGGAAGGAGATAGTTTTACATGTGGTGGGTGTAAGGAGCGAGCTGTCAGTGGAGGTGGTAAAAACAGGTACAATCTCAGCATTTAAAAGACACTTAAACAGGTATATGGATAGGAAAGGGTTAGAGGGATGTAGCCCAAACACAAGCAAGTGGAATTAGTGTAGATCGGCATCCTGGTCAACACTGGGTGAAGGGCCTGTTTTTGTACTGTATATCTGTACGAATATGTGAATGCTGACAATCACTATAAAGGTAAATCAGCATTGGAATCAATTATTAAGCACATCCACTCAGGTCATCATTTTACATGTGTGCAATGACTTTATTTATAAATTTGACTTAGAATATCTATTTTGTTGCGTAATTGTATATCTCTGAACCAATTAAATTGAAGAATTATTCATGAGCGTGACATTTGGAATGCCTATCCAATGTCAAATCAAATGCAGAAAGTAATGATAGAAACTGTAAGAAATATCAGGAAAGAGAGTAATAATGATAAATAAAAGTTTTTAAAATATTTTTAAATCATCAACATTAGTTAGCCTCTGAAGGAATGAAACTTCACATGCCAAAATTCAGTTTCAGAGGATAGGACTTGTCGGTGATAAATACCTCTTCTCACACCATTAAAAATGTGTTTGTACAGAAAAGAAGGTGCATTCTCCCAGTTCCTCAGTTTCCACCATATTCACTCCAATGATGAGACTTTCTGTGCAGATGCCTCTGAAGTATCTTCTTTCTTCCCAAACTGCTGCTTACCCTTAATCTTGCATGCACCTCATCCATCCCCAGTGCTTCTTCTCTCACCCCCCTATACGTAAAAAGACAATAAATTCCTGGGTAAAGGCCCTGACCCACTTACGTGTCCTTGGCACGCAAATTACGCGACCTCAACATCGCGTTGAGGCGCACGGGCAACGTGTGGCCGCGCGAGGCTAGTCCCACTGAAAAGCGAGGAGGGGTATGGAGTTGTGCACGATATCGTGCGGGGCTCCGAAATGTTGTAGTGAACGGAATATTCGCACGCCACCGGCCTGTCGCGTAACTGACGGCCAAAGTGGGACAGGCCCAAGACCCTGGCGCGATGCAACGTCTCACCTCCAACAGCAGCAGAAGCAGGCAAACGATCGTCAAACTCGGCCTGGGGCTCACGGCCGTTGCGGTCCGGATCCGCCCCCACTTCTACTCCCAGAGTGGGGCCAAGAAAATTAAAGATAGACACAAAATGTAGGAGTAACTCAGCAGGACCAGCAGCATCTCTGGAGCGAAGGAATGGATGATGTTTCGGGTCGAGACCCTTCTTTTCAGGCCGAAGAAGGGTCTCGACACGAAACATCACCCATTGCTTCTCTCCAGAGATGCTGCCGGTCCCGCTGAGTTACTCCAGCATTTTATGTCCATCTTCAAATGACGTCACACGCTCCAGACGGATGTGCGGACGCATGAAGTCGCGCGCGACCTTCGCGGGACAGTCGCGCCTCAACGCGACCACGAGGTCACGTAATTAGCATGCCAAGGACACATATGTGGGACAGGGGCTTAACTCTGCATATCAGGCAGCATCTCTGGAGAACATGGATAGGTGACATTTTGGGTTGAGATGGGTCTCAAAGAAGGGTCTCAACCTGAACCGCCAACTATCCATGTTCCCCATAGATGCTGCCTGACCTGCTGCGTTACTCCAGCACTTTGTGTCCTCACAGTGATTATTCCCTTCTTGACTTCCTGGTCCACTTTTCCATTCCCACCAACTGCTCCACTTCTTACGAACTCTCCCTTGCAACCAGAGGAAATGCATAAATGATCCCTTCATCTCCTCCCTTTCTACCATTGAGGGATCCATACAATATTTCCAGTTGATTTACTTGCCCTTCTTCCCATCAGTGTTCACAATGTGGTCTCCTGTACATTGGTAGATTTGGAGATTCCTTCATTCAGTTTTGTTTACTGTCATGTGTACAGTGAAAATCTTTTGTTGCATGCTATCCTGTCAGCAGAAAGGCAAAGCAGAACGTTTATCTGTGGGGATGACCCTAAACTTCCTGTTGCCCACCATTTTAATTCTCCATCCCAATCCCACTATGGTCTGTCATTGTGTGGCCTCCTGTACTATTATAACGAGGTCCTTGGAAGCTTGAGGAACACTACATTATCTTTTGTCTGGGCATATTGCAGCCTTCTGGACATTACATTAAACTTCAGAATACCCTGATTTCTGTCAAAATCAGTTATCAATCTGTGCCTGGACTGGAATGTTACGGAGGCAGGCATAAACAGTACGACGCCCGATTCACCTCAAGGTCTTTGAGAACAATGCATTTCGTTGTCTCTGTACCTACCTGACATCCAATAAATGATCACCATTATACATTTCCTCAAAATGATTTGGTCTGCTTTGATCTAGAATCATAAACAGAACTGTTTTCACGTTCTTTGTACCCTTCCCTATCTCATTTCCCTCTCCTCTGACTCTGAGTCTGAAGAAGTTGCCTGTCCCGCTGAGTTACTCCAGTATTTTGTGTCTATATGGTGTAAACCAGCATCAGCAGTATTTTGTGTCTATATGGTGTAAACCAGCATCAGCAGTTCCTTCCTGCACATTTCATTTCAAACTTGTTCAGTTTCAACACACAAGAAAAGCACAGCTTTTAAAATTGAAAAGGAGTCTCTCCACGAGAAACCATTAGAACCAGCTTCTGGAGGAGCAGGACTTATTAGACTGCATGAATATATAATTGTGTCGGCATTCAAAGTTACAGATGTTAGAGACTGCTGTTTAATTTACATGTAAATAAAACAAATGCAGTTCATCTCTTTGATGATTTTACCACAGATCCCAGCCCTTTTGGCAGAACAGATATGTTGGATGTTTAAGGAACTGCAAACTAAACTCAGAGAATGTGAGGAATTAAATAGCTTTGACGTAAAAGGTACAAAGTATTTCATGACCTAAGGATATTTCAAGGTACTACACAGCCAATTATAATTTTTTTGAAGTCTAGAGTCCACTCCTCTTTCGCAGAATCATCAAAGTTCTGACTTTGTTATAGATATCAACGGAATATTAGTTGGCCTCACTGAAACCTGAAACCATCACTCATTTCAAAAGACCCAGGGGCAGCTGTCATCTCCTCCACTGCAGTTGCTGTTGCAAAGGCTGCTTTAGGGCCACTATATATTTCATACGAGGGGTTTGGGGTGCTCACAGCAGCTTTACAACACCCACTGCCATCCGCATTTTACGGAGCTGTGGTGACTGGGGTGAAAAGAATGTAACAACTATCACTGACATAAGCCTCATTTCCCATTTCCATTTGTACACAGCAAACAGGTATAATAACGACAGTCCTGGTGCTGGGATTGAGGAATCCCACCTCACAAACACACACGAGACATTCTGCAACATTCTCCAGCCTGAACTCAGGTGGGATTTCAGCTGCAAATTAACATAGAAACATAGAAACATAGAAAAATAGGTACAGGATGCAATATGATCATGGCTAAAAGGGAGGTCATTTAAGACTGAGGTGAGAAATAACTTTTTCACCCAGAGAGTTGTGAATTTGTGGAATTCCCTGCCACAGAGCGCAGTGGAGGCCAAGTCACTGGATGGATTTAAGAGAGAGTTAGATTGAGCTTTAGGGGCTAGTGGAGTCAAGGGATATGGGGAGAAGGCAGGCACGGGTTATTGATTGGGGACAATCAGCCATGATCATAATGAATGGCTCAAAGGGCCGAATGGCCTCCTCCTGCATCTATTTTCTATGTTTCTATGATCATCCAAAATCAGTACCCATTCCTGCTTTTTCCCCATATCCCTTTGTTTATCTTAGCCATAAGAGCTAAATCTAACTCTCTCTTGAAAACATCCAGTGAATTGGCCTCCACTGCCTTCTGTGACAGAGAATTTCACAGATTCACAACTATTTCACTCTAGGTGAAAATATTTTTCCTCGTCTCACTCTTAAATGGCCTATGCCTTATTCTTAAACTATGACCCCTGCTTCTCGAATCCCCCAACTTCGGGAACATTTTCCTGCATCTATCCTTTCCAAACCTCTAAGAATTTAATATGTTTCTATAAGATCCCAACTCATCCTTCTAAATTCCAGCAAATACAAGGCCAGTCCACCCATTCTTTCATCATATGTCAGTCCCGTCATTCTGGGAATTAATCTGGTGAATCTACACTCATTTTAGGCCCCCCTCAGTCATGGCTGACCATGGGTGTCTCCAGGGTTGGAGGACGCCTGTGGATGACTTTGTTTAACGTGGGGAGACTGGTGCACAGACAGCTACCACACAGTCCTTGACAGATCTGGGTAAGTGGCGTGGGGTCCAAAGTGACCGCAGACCTACGCTGCACTCCCTCAATAACAATAATGTCCTTCCTCAAATTCGGAGACCAAAATTGCACACAATACTCCAGGTGCGGTCTCAGTAGGACCTCCTTGCCCTTAAACTAAAATCCTCTTGCAATGAAGGCCAACATGCCATTAGCTTTCTTCACTGCCGGCTGTACCTACATGCTTACTTTCAGTGACTGATGTACACCCAGGTCCCGTTGCACCTCCCGTTCTCCTAATCTGACACCATTCAGATAATAATATGCCTTCCTGGTCTTGCCACCAAAGTGGATAAGCTCACATTATACTGCATCTGCCATGCTTCTGCCCATTCAACCAACCTATCCAAGTCACCCTGCTGCCTCATAGCATCCTCCTCACAGCTCCCACTGCAACAAGCTTTGTGTCATCCGCAAACTTAGAGATGTTGCATTTAATTCCCTTGACTAAATCATTAATATATATTGTAAACAACTGGGGTCCCAGCACCGAGCCTTGCGGCAAGCCACTGGTTACTACCTGTCTTTCTGAAAAGGACCCGTTAATTCCTACTCTTTGCTTCCTGTCTGCTAACCAGTTCTCTATCCTTGTCAATAACCTACCCCCCAATACCATCCGCTCTAATTTTACACACTAATCTAGTATGGGACCTTATCAAAGGCTTTTTGAAAGTTCAGATACACCACATCTACTGGCTCTCCCTTATCCATTCTACTTGTTACATCCTCAACAAATTCCAAAAGATTAGTCAAGCATGATTTCCCCTTCGTAAATCCATACTGACTTTGACCGGTCCCATCGCTGCTTTCCAAATGTGTTGTTATAACATCTATAATAATCGACTCCAGCATCTTCTCCACTAGCGATGTAAGGCTAAAGGGCCTGTCCCACGAGCATGCGACTGCATGCGGCAAGCGCGACCAAACCAGAAGCGGGGGCCGTGCGGAGGTCGAGTGATCCCCGTACATGGCCTGTCCCACCAGCATGTGGCTGCATGCGGCAAGCGCGAACAAACCGGAGTGGGCCGCGTAGAGGTCGAGTGATCCCGTACGAGTTGACACGAGGTTCGAGCGAAGTCCGCGGAAATTCCCCGCGTGACGTACGGCATAAAGACGCTGCGTACGGCGTTAAGTCTTCTCTCCATACCCCCCTGATCCCTTTAGCCACAAGGGCCGCATCTAACTCCCTCATGAATATTGCCAATGAACTGGCCTCAACTACCTTCTGTGGCAGAGAATTCCAGAGATTCACCACTCAGCGTGAAAAATGTTTTTCTCAGCAAAATTGGGCCATTCGTCCCAACAAGTCTACTCCACCATTCGCTCGTGGCTGAGTTATCTTTCAACTCCATTCTCCTGCCTTCTCCCCATGACCCCTGACACCCATACTAATCATACCAAACATTGATTAGTTCTAAACATGTCAAACATATCAAGGTTTCTGATTGTTTT